>NC_137795.1:76442507-77042507 GCF_963383645.1 Muscardinus avellanarius
TTCCAGCCTACACCTTTTGAATGCTGGGATTACAAATGTACGCTACCATGCCCAGCCCATATTCTTTCTTGAATATGTAATTCTTCCCTTTTCTTCTAAATAAACCTCTGTGTGTGACTCTCTCTGGAGTATGCTGAAATTCTTTTCTGTCATATTAGCCAAGGACCCTGCAGATTTTGAGTTCCTGAGCCTGAGGGCTCACAACTACTTCCAAATATAACTTTCTTCCAAAGAGAATATTCATTCAATTTCTAAATGTTTTATGGAAAATTTAATTAATTAAATTATGATGGTGGATGTAAAAGGTCTTCCTCTAGTTTGAGTATGGTTTGTGTCCTTCCAGAGGTTCATGTGTATGGAATTTGGTCTCCAGAGTGGTGCTACAGGAGGATGGTGTGTATCTTTAAAAAGTTAGTGAGAAGTCCTTAGGACATTGGGGATATGCTCTTGGAAGGTATTTCTCTTGAGAGTCTGGTAGATCTCACTGAAAGACTTTTAAAGCCCAAGTTTCTCCCCACTCAGACTTCTCTGTTTCCTGTGAGAAAAATGACCACTAACCTAACTCATTCCCACCAATGCTGTCATTCTCTGTCATTCACCCTGAGACCCTAAACAAAATCCCATTCAAGCAGAATGTCCTGGAACCTGTTAAATTTTGAGCTAAATACATCTTTTTGGTTATTACCTTAGCTGCATCAGGTATTTCACTGTGTTAATGCCAAGTTGAGTGGAACAGTCATTTGGAACAGAGAGAATACTATATCAAGGAGAACTTACATCAGCCAAAAGAACTAGGGCATGAATAAACTAAAATGGGCAGCAAAGTAGGATTTTTATACAATTGTTAGATCAGTTAAGTCTGAAAAGTATACTTCAAAGAGTCATTGAAGTCCAGAGAGAAGAGAAAAAATATACACACATACACAGACATGCACACACATGCACTACTTGGAAGGCATCTGCAGAAACCTTCATTCACAAAGGGATATATTCTAGGAAGATTTTCCATAGGTTTAGTTGGAGTAGAGAAAAATCTTGGTGGAAAGAATTAGCAGCATATTTTAGGAAGAGTTAACGTCTAGTTTGGCCAATAAGGCCTGGCTTGTAATTCAAGTGCAGCCCTGAGGATGAACATCCTTTCAGACCTGCACACTTAGTACTTACTGTCTCACCCTGGCCCCACCTACTTGATAGCAGATTGGTGCAGAAGAAATTCATTAAGAAGTCAAACAACAGTAAATACTGGCAAGGATGTGGGGAAATAGGAACTCCTCTACACTCTTGGTGGGATTGCATAGTAATGTAGCCACTAGGGAGATCAGTGTGGAGATTCCTCAGAAAACTGGAAATTGATCCACCATATGATCCAGCCTCACTACTTCTGGGTGTCTTTTCAAAGAGACTGAAATCAAAATATCATAGTAATGTATGCATATCTATGTCTATAGTAGCACAATTTATAATAGCCAAATTATGGATCCAACCCAGGTGTCCATTAATAGATGAACGGATTAGAAAATTAGATATATTAGAAAAATTAGAAAATTAGATATAATTTAATAAATAATTAGTAAATAGTAAATAATTGATCATATTCATATTACATAATTAACATTATATTAATAATAATTACTAAAATTTCTCGTTGTTATATTAATAATATTACATAATATTAATATTAATAATATTAAAATTATTTACATTCTGGTATTACATTATTAAGAATTATTGTGTTATATAATTTAATAAACTATTATTATTATGCACACAATGGAATTCCACTTGGCAATAAAGAATAAAATTATATCACTTTCAGGAAAATGGATGGACCTGGAAAATATTATGTTAAGAATATCATGTTAAGTGAGACTAGCCAGTCACAGAAAGTGAAGGGTCATGTGTTTTCTCTCATATGTGAAAGCTCGGGAGTGACTGAGATTTAAGAAGGACTTTAGATAATGAAGGAGAAACTCCAGTGGAGTGAGGAAGAAGGTGGTTTTGGGGGAGGGATTGGGAAAGGAAAAATTAATGAAGGGAGCACCTCCACTGACATTATGTATGTATGTGAGAATGTCAATGCCAATCTCACTAGCTTATATGGATGGGGAAGGGAAGGAAGAGGAGAGAGAATGGGGAGGGAGCCAGGGAAAAGTTCACCTAGAGCTATGTTCATGTATGTCACCATCACGATGAACTACATTATGATGTGAGACTATAATGCACTAATAAAAGTATAAAGTTCCATACTATGAGCCAGGCCTTCTACTGTATATCATCACATTTCATCCTCAGAGTAGCCCTCTGAAATAAAAAAGAAAACTCAATTTCCTGGAGTTAAAAGTGGTCTGTCTCTTTTCCTAGCATGTACATGTTTCTGTCTATCTCATTTTAAAACTCATGCTTTTTATACAAAAATGTAGGCCAAAACCCAAATTTAAAACTCTTATATGTGAAACTGGTCATTTGATCTGATTGGAGTAGATGTGGATACTGGAACCCAAGGAACCAGTTTGAGTCACTTGCCTTATTCTCTACCCATTTACACACTCTGTCTCCACACTGTACACCTAATCGCACCCACAGCAGAAGTGCTCAGAGAAGCAACTTGGAAACACTGCATTCTTCCCTTACTTTGTTCATCTTACTTTGAGGATCCAGCATGTCCTGGGAAATTTGCTATATGATGATGGTAAAATGTTGACTAGAGAAGAAATGGCTCCTGCTTCACTGTCCTTTGAGTGGAATGAAGATCAGGTAAGGGCATGCTCAACATGAGGCCAAAAAGCAACTTGCCCTGCCAGACTACAGGAGAATTAATACTAAACTAGTGTATTTTATTAATATTATTAGAAGTTTTTTGTTTGTTATCTGTTCAGTTTTAATTTTAGTAGGGTAGTGATGGGCTTATGGTGCCATTAGGTATATATTAAAGGTTGAACAGCCCTAATCTGAAAATCCAAAATCTCCAAATCTCCAAAATTTGAAGCATCCTAATCTGATCATTTCTAGTCTGAAAAATCTCAAATTCAAAATGATCCAAATTTGAAACATGATGCCATGGCTTGGAAAGTTTCTATCATGAAACTTTCATATCATGCACAACATTATTTAAAACATTGTATAAAATTTCTTTCAGGCTATGTGTATAAGGTATATATAAAACATGAATGAATTTTATGTTTAGACTCTATTTCTGATATCTCATTATATATGTATATATAAATTCCAAAATCTGAAAAATATGCAGATTCTGAAACACTTCTAATAGTTCCAGCATTTTGAATTGGGTTGCTCAACCTATAATCAAAATGCTAATATTTAGAAGAGGTGGTAGCATGGGGAAATAATATTAAACTCTTGCAATTAGGAGACCATATCATTCAGAATAGGATATGCCCAAAGTCAGGTAGAAATAACAAGTATAGAAAACAAAGGTGAACCTAAAATATAGGAGAGAAAATGAGGTTTATTTTCAATGATAGTCTGATTGGTCATGAGAAATTAGATTTTGGTTTCAAAAGAAAAGATGAATCATCTTTCAAAGGTAGAATTATGGAAATAGAAAAGTCAGAATGATAAAAGGGAGTTTTTTGCTTGATTTTATATTTAAGAAATTTCTAAATGTCTTTCTTACACCAACTTCAACTGACATGGTAGGAACTTCAATTCTGAAAACTCTTAGGCATTCATCAATACAACAGAAGCATTAGCTGTCAGAGTAGGCTATAGAGGCCAACATTAAAACATAAATTCAGGCAGTACTGTGTTCTAGGCAGTGTGTGTGTGTGTGTGTGTGTGTGTGTGTGTGTGTGTGTGTGTGTGCTGGGAATTGAACCCAGATGCATTCATTTATCTCAAAGCTATACCTCCAGCCCTTTTTATTTATCATTTGGAAGCCGAGTCTTGCTAAGTTGCTGAGAGTCTCATTGTGTTACTGATGCTGGCTTCAAACCTGCAATTCTCCTGTCTCAGCCTCCCAAGTACTGCAATAACAGGTGTGTGCCACCGCTCTTGGCCCTACTCTCTTTTGATTGCCTCATCCTTCAACAGCTCACTGTCCATCGGGAAGAGAAGCAGTTAGCAAAGCATTCTAATAAAAGTGGAAAGTCTATAATAGAGAGAGGAATAAAGTTTCATGGCTACATTAAAGAAAAGAATATTAACCCTGCCAGAGGGAGCTGAGATGCACTTCACTGAGGAAATAATACAAGCACCAGTCCTTGAAAGATGAGCAGTAGTCCACCACGCAAGACAATTTAATTTAAAAGGAAAGCTTTTTGGCCAGACATGGTGGCATATCTTTATCTGTTTATTTATCTATATACATATAAATATATATACATATACATATACATACATATATATAGCCACATATATAGAATGAATTCAATAAAAAATAATTAGAAGCAGAGTATATAGTTAAAACAAGAGAGTATTTCATTATAAGTTAAACTGAATAAATATCAATACTTCAGTTTTATTCTATGTAAATCAAGATCCATACATATTAAGTTTGCCATTCTAAGAAAGAATATTTAGAATAACACAATTATTGATAATTTGAAGAGCCTGTTTGAAAAATATGTGAGAATAGTCATGTCACAGTGACCAAGGAAGAAGACATCTTTGAAAAGAATATAATAAATAGCTCTAAGTATTGAGTAAGAGCAAGTAAAAAATATTCAGTGGAGCCGGGTGTGGTGGCGCACGCTTGTAATCCCCGTGCTTGGGAGGCTGAGACAGGAGGATCGCGCAGGTTCAAAGCCAGCCTCAGCTACTTAGTGAGGCTCTGACAACTTAGTGAGACCCTGTTTCCAAATAAAATATAAAATAGGTCTGGGAGTGTAGCCAGGAGGTAGAAAGCCTCTGAGTTCCACCCCCAGTACCACCACCACCAAAAAAAAAAAAAAAAAAAAAAAAGTATAACTGGATTTCTCAAAACTGGGCTTTTTTATAGAATTATTTTCCATTGAAGTTTTTCAAGCATGATCAAAAGGAAAAGGACCTAGCCAAGTGTGGTGTGCACGCCTGTAATCCCCAAACCTGGAAGGCGGAGACAGGAGAATTACAGGTTCCAGGTCAGGCTCAGCAACCTAGTGAGACCCTGTTTCCAAAAAAAGTTTTTTTTAAATAGGGTTGCAGGTGTAGCTGAGAGGTAGAATGCCCTTGGGTTCAATTCCCAGTACCACACACACACACACACACACAGACACACAAAATGAATGTTCAGTAGGAAGTAAAAATGGAAGCTTTGTGGAGAATTAAATCTTTTATCATTATTTATCACCTATTTTCATTGCCTTTCATGCCTTTATTCTCATTTACTTTGTTGGAAAATATTATATTTTCTTTTGTTTAGTATATGTTGATTGGTAGTCTTTTGTTTACTATAGATATAGCTGTATCTTTCAATTAATTCTGAATCTTTGTCTTTTAATTTTAGAATCTAGTCTTAAGTTTATTAAATTGATAATTTGAAATTCCTTTTGCTTTTTAAAGTTGGGATTTTTATTCTGCATTTTACATGCCGGTTTTCTTCCTTCTCACCTTTAAAAAAATCGGTGCGGTGTTTAGTTTTTGTTTTTTGCCTACTTATCTTTATCTTTCCCATTCTCCACACATTTCCCATCTATGAATTTTTACCTCTACTTTGTTAGTGGTTATTTCCAAAATATTGATATGCATAATTAGCTTAACAAATGTACTTTATCTCTCTTCAAACAAATAAAGCACTTAGAATGTTTAAGGTCCGTTTTTCTAATATTTTAAATACAGCATTCTAATATTTAATTCTAATGTCCACAAATTAGAAATTTTTATTTTTCTGCAATCAAATTTAGTTATATTACCTATGATTATTGTTTTCTCTGATGACTATTCTTTTACACTCTTAATTATTTTTAATAATTTTTAACTTTTTCACACAGCTTGTCTACAGAAAGGTATTTAGAACCATTTGTACTAGACTCTCCCAGGTTTCCTTAGTGTTTTACTCTTAATCTGGAAATAAAATTGTCATTATATGTCAGAAGTTAAATTTTCTCAGAATATTGATGATATACTCCACAGCCTCTGGCCTCCTTTGCTGCCACTGTAAAGTGAAATAATATCACATTGTTTAATATTTGAATTCTTTGCAATTCAACTTTGTTCTCAGTAATTTTTTCTTTTTTCATTAAGGTAAGTCATGATGGGTGCCTTTTGAATTACCCTTCTTTGGATTAGTTGGGCTTCAAATATGGTAGTTTCAGAGCTATTAATTGCTGCATTGAATGTTGTTTTTCTCCTATTCATTCTATCAACTATTTATGGAACTCAAATAACCTGTCTTAGACTTCTTCTAACTATTATTTCTTACAGTGTGTGTTTTGTATTTCTCATTTTCTTATTTCTTAGTGCTGATTTCTGAACATTTTCTTCAGGTCTATTTTCCATTTCATTAATCATTTCTCTTCACTTGTAACTATTAAACTTGTGCTGTTTAATAATCCCAGCTTCTAGTTTCAATGTTTTACATTTTTATTTTGGAAACTTTCTCTTGTAATACTGCCTTAACAATTGTGAAATGCCTTCCTCTTTATTCACACTTTTCATTTATTTCTTTAAATATTTATTAATTTTATATTTACATATAATTATTTCAATATCTGTAGATGTTGCTGGTCTAATATCACTGTAAATAGTCCTACTGAATACAACTCATGGTAGCTTGTTTCTGGGTTTTATGATTTTTCTCTTCATCTAAGTTCCTATGGCTTGGTCTGTCGTGTTCTAGAAAATTTGATGTGTTTGATTTTTTTTCTTGCTTACTCCAGATTCTTGGGGTGGGGGGAGTGCACCCATTTTACCATACTTTTAGTTAAATTTTTTGGTGCTACAAAGATAACGTAAGTCAAAAATCTATGGGATTATCAATTCTTATTACATATACTTCCCAATTTGTTGTGGCCTAAATCTATCTAACCTGCCTTTCCTATTAGATCATCTATCTAATCTTTGTATCTTTCTATGTATCTAGCTAGCTAGCTAGCTATCATCTAGCCATCATCTACTGCTATTCCTTTCTCTACTTTCTCATCTATTTTTTATTTTTATTTAATTTTTACTGGATTGGTGACTTAACCTAAGGCTGTCTGATATGCCAGATTGGCACTCCAACTCTGAACTATACCTCTAAATGTATTATTTTATTTATTTATTTATTTATTTATTTATTTATTTATTTATTCATTTTGTAGTACTGGGGATTGAACCTGGAGCCATGCTACTCCCACGTTATACCCCCAACATATTTTTTGAAACAGAGTTTCACTAAATTGCTGAGGCTGTCATCAGAATTGCAATCCTCTTGTCTCAGCTTCCCAAGTACTGGTATTACAGATATTCCCCCACCATGCCCAGCTTACCATTTTAATTTTAAGACCACCCATTACTTGTCTATCAGAGTGATATCCTCACAGACTTAAAGTCTGACTTTCTGCCTTGTGGCGGTAGAAAGACACTAGTCTTTGCAATCAGTCCTCCTCTCATGTATATTTATACAAAAGTAACATACCCATACCCCTGGTGATTGGTTCAATAATCTATAGCAACCATAGGCTTTAGTACAAATATAAGTCTCTGAACTTTCATTTTATCATTATTTTGGCTTCTAAGAATTTTTTTTCTCTCTTGAAAGTACAGATTGATTTGATCGCTCATCTCTTTGACTCTATCTCCAAAAACCTGTTTATCTGTGGTTCTTATCAATAAATAAGACTTTACAAACACATCAATTTTCTGCATCACATAAACAAAGAGCCAGCAAACTCTGGCCTGCACACCAAACATAACAAGTTGCCTATTTTTGTAAATAGAGTGTGTGTGTGTGTGTGTGTGTGTGTGTGTGTGTGTGTGTGTGTGTTACTGGGGTTCCTGAAAGCCCTTTTACCTCCAGGCTACATTCCCAGACCTATTTTATATTTTTATTTGGAAACAGGGTCTCCTCAGCCAGCACAGCTGTCTTCCAACATGCGGGATCCTCCTGTCTCCGCCTCCCAAGCGCGGGGGTTACAAGCGTGCGCCACCACGCCCGGCTGTAAATACAGTTTTGAAGGGACACCAACATGGTTTATGCATTCCCATGGCTGCTTTTGTGCTACCAAAGCAGAGCGGAGTGGTTGTTCCAGAGACCATGTGACCTGCAGAACTGAAAATATTTTTATTTTCTTTTTGTAGAATAAATTTTCTGAACCCTGGATCTAAATAATCAACAAACTTGTTTATCTCATAACAAATATCTTGAGCTTAGTAAAATAGCAAAGCACTGTATTAGATGAGAATTCACTCACCTTATGTTCACATATATTCAGAATAGGTTTTTAAGATCACTGAAGAGATTAGAACTTCTTTTGTGACATGAGATATATATTTTAAAGGTTTTAGTAGTAGATCCATCATATGAATACACTTAATAAATGCCTTTGACAACGACGACGACGATGATGATGGTGGTGGTGGTGGTGATGCTGATATCTTGAATTCCCATAATTTTCTAATCTGTGACAGATATAAGAACAGATATCATTTTGGAAAGTTAAATGTACTTGTCAAGTCATTTTGGAATGTGGTAAATCAACTTAATTGGTAGGTTTTGCCTCCAGGTATCCTAACTGCTTATGTTCTCTGACACTCTTACTGATAAAGCTCATTGCCATAGATTAAAGCTGTGAATGTTCTTCACTTTCCAACATTACAGCTTTTATTACAGGAGAATGTCTATAGTATTTATATAATTCCCCATGTCCTTCCACAAAAGAAGAAATGTACCTTTGCCTAGAAACAACACGGCATTCTAATGATAGCTCTTCACAACATAAGTTTTTGAGTGCATATAGCTCAATTATTCCGGTCAACATAGAGAAACAGATAATATTATATTATTTTAATAAAATGATGGGAGAGTTCTCTTTGAAAATGCTCCTGACAGAATATGGAGATGTAGCCTGGAAAAGTAAATGAACTGGCAGAACAGAAAATCTTGTCATAAAGGAAAAAGAGAAAGACATTAGAAAACTTTAGTCCTGGAATAAAGAGCACAGTATTTGGTGAGAGGGAAACGAGAAAGAGTGAATGAATGAATGACATTTGCTGGACAGATGAAAAGCCAAGTGAAATGAACATAGGATTCTTGTAAATGTCCCTGATGGATGGATAGTGTATTATACATAAGGGATAGTTGGCATTTGCTGAAACAGATGAGTGACATGTCCCGGAGAAAGAAGAGAGATGCAGGGCATAATGGCAGTGAGCGCAGAGCCTGGATCGCAGGTTTTCTGCAGAGCAGAGTTGTTCATGGCTAGTTGTGATCTGTGGAAAGTGTAAGTGAATAGTTTTGACAGAGCAGTATGTGAAAGGGAATAAACTAGCTAGACTATGTGGCTGCCATGAGACTAAGGGGAAACTGGATGGTTACAAAACCGTGCTGTAATCTCTTTGGGAAGCAGGCAGTCATTCTGAGAAAGGAAAAGAAGGAATATATTCTGAAACAGAAGTGAATAGCCTGACAATTAAGCTCAATACATTTAAACTGGCATTTGTATGACCATCATGTACGTTAGGAAAAAAAGTTTGTAGAATACTTATGTTTTAAAAATTATAATGTGCAAAGCTTAATCACTCGCTTATTTTACTGTTTAAACCACATTTATGGATGTGGCTCTTATTAAGTGAAGAATATTTACTGAGTGAGTTCCAGGGACAGAGCTCAGAAAAGGACCTAGTGGAGAGAGAGAAGTGCAGTGAAGGTGATTCTGATTAAGAGGAACAAGATTATAGTTTAAACAGAACTTCTAAACTCAAAGGACAAACCACTGACAATGTGCATTGAATATATGTGCTGTGGTCCAATGTAAATAGGTTTCTCAATGTGAACAGAAACATGTCAGAGCATTGCTTTGCAAATGTTAAAAGCTATATCAAGGTCAATGTTGCCAAGAATATCCCTGAATGCTGTTTTAAAGTATCATGATAAAGGAAAAAGAAAGAAAAGTAAAGTCTCTATGAGGATTCTTAATAAAATCTCTCTGAGCCTTAGGATTTTGGCTCCATGAACAAGAAATATGGGAGTGCATTTTCCTAGAGAATCATTATTTTAGGAATCTGACTTTTGGCCCAAATTCACCTATGTTTATTAACGAGCAAACTTTGGTACAAGGCCTATCAGTTTTAAAGGACTGTTCCTAATATGGTACTGAATGTTTGAAATATAGTATCTTATTTTAGATCTGTTTGCGATTTAACATTCTTACCATATATATTATTATAGAGGCTATATTTTCACAAATCCCATAAAACAATGAATAAATATTTGCAAGGAAGGTTTAATAGATGACATCAAAATGATTCAACACAGAGTGTTTATAAAAAGTACGGCAAGCTGCATATGGAGAGGGGCCTCAGAAGTGCTGACAGTACTACTGAAGCAGATTACCTTAAAAGAAAACACATATGGTTCCATTTTGTGCCTTTTGTGCTCAACCAAATATGTTTAGAGGCACAGGCTTGCAACCTGCTGAGTAGATCCTATTTTATCCATATGTGAATTACAGAATGGAGGAGGAGACAGCTAAAATTCATATTCAATTACTTTTTAAGATTCAAGAAGAAAAAGATGAGCAAAGTACACGGATTTCCCTATTCATTGTTGAGTTTCAGGCTCCGAATTAGTTCCTGTCCCTTTAATGAACTACTAATCGGCTAGCCTTCCTCCCGAACATCTAACCCTTGATCGTCTCAAATGCAATGTTAAGTTTTCTTTACCATTTGACATCTCTAAATTGGGAAGAAGATTTTGTGTGAAGACAATGGTACTGATAGCCAGTTTTCCCTTCAGTCTCTTGCTACAATTTTCCCCATCAGCACATACCATTTTTTTTTTCATTATAAAACAAGGAACACAACCCCACTTTTTACTGCAGTTACTGTCCAATCTCTTTTCTCCTCCATAGTAAAACTTGTTAACAGGATGGTCTGACGTCACAATCTCTGTGTCTTTCCTACCAAATTCTCCTTCAAACACTGAAGTCTGTTTCCGCCTCAGAACTACTTTGAAAACTATGTTTTAGTTATCAATGACTTTCTTGTCAAATTCTGGTGCTCTCATTTTCTTGATCTCTCAACTTTAGTCAAAATTGCCGATTATTCCCTTCTTCTTGATACAGTTTCTTAGAATCTGTGACATTAACATTTTCAGAAAGATCTCTCCAGACTTACCTTCTCAACCTGCCCTCTTTTTCAAAGACATGCTGATCCATTATCCTGGCTTTAATCAACATCTACAGAAATATTATTTATGTCATACCTAGCCTGGGCTTCCCCTCTGAGCTACAGATCTATGTATCTTCTGCCTATTTGGCTTATTCTCTACCATGCTTCAAAAAATATATCACTTCACTAGATCTAAAAGTAATCCACACCTCATGGTTTCCCTCCCAATTCCATCACTTTTTCAGTTGTGTAAGCCAGAAACATAGAGGCAAACCTTGATACCAGGACATCAATTAATTTACAACTTGTCCACTTTATCTCCCTCATATCTCCGGAACCAGTGCAGTTCTCTCTAGCTTTGCTCACTCCAAGTGCTTCGCCTATTCTAGCTCGTAACTATCCATGCATATCCGCCTTTTTCTCAACTCTCACCATATTTTGTCTTTAACTTGAGCTACTGGAGAAAGCACTCAACAAGGCTCATTATCACCAATTTTTTTCTCCAGTTCAAACAAATGTCCACAATACTCTGAGTTATTTTCTTCAATGTTTTGAAGTTTTAAGAAGATAAGAAATAAAAATGACTGCCCGGTTATAACATTTCTATTACTAATAGAGAGTAATCAAATTCCTTGTCTTAGCTATGACCTTCACATTTTTTCCTGACCCCTGCCCAAATTCATTTTACAATGTTCACCAATTTTGTAAACTCTAATGATAAGCTATAATTAGGTTCCTTGTCCTCTCTCTTTGCTCACCTATTTCTTATACAATTCTTCAAATTTGATGATTCCTCTGTCATGCACTCGCCTCTTTATTTTTCCAGACACAAGTCAAATGTTACTTGAAGTCATTGTTGACTATATCAAATAGATTATGTATTAGTCTTCTGTGCTTCCTTATCTCACAATCCTTATATCCATTAATATCTGCTAAGCTGCAGTTTCAATTCTATACTCATATGCATGTTCTCCTAATAATACTAAGATTTTCATGATGGCAAAGACTGTTCTAAGCATTTTTGGGTCTTTATCCCCTAGCACAATGTCTGGCCCATAAAAAGTGCTCAACAAAAATTTTAACCTGAAGAACTCAAATATTTATAAAGCCATAGGGCATAATTAAAGGCATAAGAGCCATGGGAGAAGGAATATCTCTAAATTTGAATCCTGGCTATATTAAAATGAAGATCAGATAATATAAAAATATAAATAAGCTGTCAAAACCATCACTAAGGAGGGAAAGCAGGTATGGAGAGTGGCCAAGCAGCTTTAGGATTTTAAGTCAGGTGTACTGAGAATTGCTCAGTTGACAACCTGAGGTCAAAGTAAAAACTAAACAAATAGAAAAATAAGAAACATTGTTTCCAAAGAGAAAAGTGAGGATGTGGACCTGTTTGGTAAGGCACATTGCAACGGGCAGTATTTTTGAAATAAAATGTGACCACTTTTGAAAGTTAAAATTTTCATCCAGCTCTGAAGTCCTTTACACAATTTTATTTGACTATAGCCCAATGCCTTTTTAGATTTCTGAAGTTCAGACTATAGAATCTTTAATGTCTTTTCACATTTTTTTTTTCTTGTGATATGCTATGGGTCTCCAACACTTCCTCCAAAGGTCCAGTGCTTCTTTTGGGAGTTTTGAACTTCCTTTGTTTCTAATATACTTAAACTAATATTTCTATCAATGATCTATGTCCTTTCTTTCAGAGAAATCTCTTCTTTGCTCATGCTTTATTTACCCTCTCTGAAATACCTTCTTCTCTTCCCCTTGCTTATGCCTAAGGTGTCAACATAGCTTTCTATATCCTTAGAAACTTTCTATGATTTTACAGATGAGGTTTGATGCCCCCTTTATATGTTACCACTGTACTTGGCATTTCTCTATGTTATAGCACCTGTCACATTACTGTGCTTGCCTAATTATCTTTATCTAATTCTTAGATGCTAAAGGATAAGCACTCTATCTCTTAACTGTAGTTTTCTCTCTAATGTCTAACCCTGTCCCTAGCATATAGTAGAAACTCAGTAAATGTGTGTTGACTGACTAGGCTCCTTCAAAAAACACCATTGTCCAGAATCTTGGTCATGGTCATGCATACTTACTGACCATACCCTCTTTTTATTTGACACCACAATCCACGGGTTTTTGACCTGAGGTGGTCATGGATGTTGCTGTTCTCCTGGTTCCTGTTTCAATTTTTATGGTTGCTGGCCTAAAAAATTTCTGCCAGGAACTGATAGTCCTAGATAGTTGATTGTCACCTTTACCTGGGATGTTTTGGACCCTTAGCAAATTCTTGATTCATAGACTCTTAGAGCTCAGTCTCAGTTCTGTGGTCTCAAATTGAGGCCACACTTCAGCCTTCTGTGGTTTCTACTCCCTTTTCTGATCCACTGTGCTTTATATTCTTTGGCAAAAACAGCTTGCAACACTGCTTCCTATAAGTCATTAAGAAAATTATGAGACTATTGAAAGTTGAGGTATAACTTGAAGTAAATATCTGATGTAAAACATGTTGGTAAGGCATTTAATAATCTTCCATTGATTCTTAAAATTGGAACTAGAGCCAATTAATATTTTATTTTTTACATTAGAACCTTTGGGAGATAAAAGTAGCCCTTTTATTATAAGAATGATGTGGGTGTTCCATCCAAGAGAAGCATTATATTTCCACAGTAAATATTTGAGTTCTAAGTTAATCTTAGTAGTTGATTCAGTATATTACTTGAGTTTGGTCCAAGTCTGTGGTTGGGGTGTGTGATACATCTCTGAAGGCAGGTGTCCCATAGTGCATAGGTTACTGGGTTTTATGTTGTGGAAGAGGCCAAAATTAAGTGTCTCAAGTTTTGTACACAAGTCTGCAAGCCCAAACTGAAGATACTAAAAGGCCTGAAAGCTGGCCAAGCAACATCAAAAGGTATCAAGAGCCAATCAGAATTGTGGCAAGTATCAAGATAGGTGAGAACAGAAAGATGAGGGAAGGATCACCGCACAACCTGTCTTGGAAAACAGGGGATGCCAGTGCACACTGCAGGACTCCCATAGGCAGAGGAAAGTGATACTAGATTAGGTGAATTGATGAGGATTTCTGTGGCTGGTTGGGGGAAGCTCGAAAGGCTCAAATAGTAATATGTAAGGCTGAAGGCAGGTACACATATTAGATATTTCATGGAATGGAAGAGCTAGCAATTTATTTTTTGAAGGTGGAGTACTATTGAACTCAGTGGAATTCTACCCATCAGCTACACCCCATCTCTTTCTAGTTTTTAATTTGAAACAGGGTCTCACTAAGTTGCTGAGGGTTTGGATAAGTTGTTGAGGCTAGCACACACTACCAGGTCCACCTAAAGGCCAGTAATTTTGAAAGATTCAGTTGTTTGCATATATTCTTTTTCCTTAAGATTCTAATTGACTGTAATGATATTGTAACCCTAGCTCCTTTATTCCAAAGAAGATGTGCCAAAGAAAAGAGGTGGGAGTTGCGTGTTAGTTTTCCCGAGAAAACATTTCTGCTACCATGTTCTTTATTTATACGTTATATTCTAACTTCAAAAATCTTTGGCTCCCCATGATAGTTTATGTCATTGTTTTGTCATGGATAACTTTGAGGCAATGTAAAAAACTCGGTGCATACTGACAATACATTGGCAATTAGAATTGTCAAATTTGTAATTCTTAGGAAACTTTCAAAAGTGACATGTGCTTTGGAAAAATAACTGTGATATTTGGGATATTCCACTCAAATATATAAACAAAGTTTTTTTTTTAAAAACGTATACTAAAATATAAACTTTATACTAAAATATAACATAGTACTTAACTTAAAATTTATACTAAAATAATCCATAGTAGATGTTATTAGAATAGTAAAGGGTAAATAGACAGTTACTCCCCAGGCCTTCATCTGTAAATACATATTAAATAAACATATAAAATACATTCATGATTTATAATTTCTTTGAACCAAAATATGAGACAAAAGATACAGTTGGTCAGTATATGATTTTGAAAGGTTACTATTTCTGAAAGACTTAAACTTCATATATACTTGTACTTATAATTTTAAATATGTTTTTGTACCTTCATAAAAAGACCTTTGCAAATACAAAAATTTGTACTCAATATATTTGTCTTACTAAATACATACTTTTTACTATAATCATATAATATAATAAAACAATTGATATTTGATAGTTCTCAAAATCCTAAATTAAGGATATATTATAGCATTATAATATTCAATGCTTACCTCTGCCCCCAATGTGTACAGAAAATTGAGCTTAATAAAAAGAAATTGCAGTTAAATACCTATCTCTCCACATTCTACTTCTTTATTTATTTCCCAAATTGTAACAAATTCATGAATGAATGAATGAATATAATTAAGGCCCTTTAAATGAACCTCTTTTTTGTCCTGAGTTTTTTTGAAAAATACTTTGAAGACTTCTAACCTCTCATCTAAAACAGATGCATGCACAACCCACCCCCACACACACACATTACTGCTGAGTAGAGACTTAAGAAATAATAATTGTATTTTTAATTTAGTTATGTCTAAAAGTGAATACAAACTCTTGAGACTGCTTTAACATAGAGGATATGAAGTTCTTTTTTTATATACTTTATTTGGAAACAGGGTCTTGTAAGCCAGCAAGGCTGGCTTCGAACCTGCAGGATCCTCCCGCTCTGCCTCCCAAGCGTGGGGATTTCAAGCGTGCGCCACCACTCCCAGCTATGAAGTTCTTTTTGAATCAGTATGGGTAACATCTAGTATCTCAGAAAACTGAGCCCTTTCAGGGAACAAACATACAGAAGTTAAAGGAGCCTCTATACCTACTATAATCTTGAAACAATTAAATATATAATAATAAAAATAAATACAGTTCATATAATGAGTATGTCACTTGACACACTGATAAACTTTTCTTTTCAAATATTAAACCCTCCATAACCCATGATAAAAAAAATTATCCATTATAATCACATTGCTATTTACCCTGGAAGTGGAAAGGTTGTAGAGGAATTGAGAGAGTTAATGGAAAATTAATAAAATAGAAGGGCAAAAATGATACCAATAATGGGTTGGATGAGATATTGGGTCATAGACATTTATATAGTCAAGAGAGAAGAAGATTGAGGGGGATTTGATCACAGTCTATAAATACCTTGCAAGTATCTGTATAAATGAAAGAATGTGATTATTCAAAGCATCAGAAGATGGAAGGACACGAAGCACTGATCTGAAACTAAAGAGAATGTTTCAGCCTCACGTGACATTAAGAAACACTCTGCCACAGTAAGAGAATTTGGAATTAGAAATAAAAATCAAGGGCGATACATAAAGTTTAGAGAAGGATTGAAAATGATGTACCTCTGCGCACAGAGAGTAAATCAGGAATGATGAAGGGGCACGTGGAGAACAGCGATGCTCCGAGGGTCAGAAGACACACGGGTTCAGGACGCGGCAAACGTGTTAACTGTCGTTCTCTCTGTTATATATAATCCTGCAAAAATCCTCATTTAAAAACGATGCCAGGTTTTGAAAAAGGTTCCAATCTGCAGATTTAGTTCAGTAGTAGTGGAACCCTAGTCTATCATACAAGGCCCTGGGCTTGATTTCCATCAACACACAGACATACACACACACTCAGCCTATACTAAGACCAACTCAGTTTGATTCTCAGTAATTCCCAGTAATTGGCTATGTACTTGTATATGATAAAGAATAATGCAGCGAGTGCTGGTGGCTGGACTTTTTGACAACTGACGCATTTCAGGACTCATACAGGGAGATTTCCGCATGGCACGCTCTGTGTAATTACTCTAATGGTACAGATTCAGATCATCACCTGAAATATAGGACTGAGGGTGTAGCTTGGAGGTAGAAGGCCCCTAAGTTCTATCCCTAGTTCATAAAAAAAAAAAAATGTGGGAAAGTTCTAGTTAAAAGTTCAGTTCAGATGATGGCCCCAGTTTCGTTCTACTTCCCAAGTTCCCTGTATATTTTATGTCACAGAGATCAGGGACTCACAAGTGGAAAACAGAGATTTGTGGACTCTAAAAAGGAGTCAATTAGCACTTCTATAATCCCAGTACTTGGGAAGCAGAAACAGAACAATTGCAGTTTACAAGATAGGTTCAATACTGTAGTCAGCAATATAGTCAGACCCTGTTTCAAAACTATTACTACTGCTGCTAATAATAATAGGTACATAAGAAGTAGAATGCTCCTGGATTAATCCCCAGTACCACTGCCCCACCACTAAAAAAAAAGGTAAAGAAAAAAATGATGGCCACCTAGGAGTTTTGATACACAGAAAATTACTGGGATGTTAATTTCTTACTATTGGCAAGGTTGACTATGTTTAAGGGCTAGGTAGAAAAAAAGTGAGACCTAAAAGCTATGATATATTTAGAGAACAAAGATACTTAAAAACAGCACATGCTAAGAAAAAGCTAGATTCAGAAGGAACCAAAAGTTGGAGTAAATGCAAATCATAGAGATAATAGAAGGAGAAAATAGAATGAAAAATGCAGAAGCTCAAAACTGTACACTTTACAACCTGAAATCAGAATAAAGTGGTCATTTGTTTACTGTTAGGGAATGGAGACACAGATGATTATCAGCAAGGAAATTAAAAGCTAATAAACGATCCTTAGAGTTGTACCAATGTTCTTTCTAAGCTTCACAAATTATATAGACAAAATAAAAAAAAATCTCAATACTTTAGGTGCTCAAGTGAAGCGAAACATTTAATTTGACTTTCATGTTAAGAGCATTAGAACTCATGATCACCCAATTAGATAGAATCCATGCTTCTACAACTTCTATTTCATAGCACCTAGTTAGATCAGTTAAACCAGCATTTGATTATTGAATGGTCCTATCTTAGTCTTAAAAATCAAAACATGTAACAAATGCTTTCAAATAAATAAAAGTGCTAGAGATCATAAAAATGCCCAATATATCAATTTAACTTTATTAGTTCTATGACTTCTTTTTTGCTCCTCCTAAAAATATGTTGTTCACCTATTACAGCAGTTTCAAAATCTTTTTCTTTCCTCTCTTCCTCCTCTCTCTCAACACACACACACACACACACACACACACACACACACACACACACACTTCTCTTAATCATCTAATTTGAAATGTTGCTTAATATGTTTTAATCAATTATGTCCCATATTGAAGAGTGGCCTATAATATTATTTCTTAAATCACATATTTTAGAAGACTTCAATGCCGAACTAATGGAATTCTTGAAAACCCTATCACAGTGTTTCAGAACATAAGAAATCTATCAATTGGACAGAAACAGTTCTTCATTATGCTTTACACACAATTTTACTCAACTGCTTATTTTAATTAGAGCAGAACTCTAGCTCCTGCTCATTGGTTTAGCATGAGCAATAAAATGAAGTTTATTTAATTTTCTAAAATAAGTAAAGCAGAGTCAAGTTAATTAAAAGTTAATTACAGAATAATGAATCATCTAGCCTTGCTGTGCTAGTATTGCCCAGATGATTAGGAGCTGTCCTTCCTGAATACACTCCCGTTCCCAGAAAGCTGGCCCTTTCCTTCCTTGAGTAGAAGGATTTTCATCTGTGCATTTTATGTGAACACTTGACATGTGTGTTTTTTTGTAAGTGTCTTCTTAGGAAATATTCACAGATAGAGTTATACACACACACACACACACACACACACACACACACACACACACACATACACCTTTCTAGTTTCTGTCCTTTTATATGCATTCCTCGGGCATAATTTTCATTTAGACTTCTGATTGCCTTTTAAATTTGACAGAATATACCTATAAAATTCGTTAGTAATTGTTTCATTTCCCAGCATGGCATGTGTAGTTAACCTTGAAAGACGGATTGGGCGTTAACTGTAGTGAACCCAACCTTTGCCAGCATCACAAAGGTCGCAGATCTGTTCTCCCTGGTCCTGTGTCTTTAAATAGAAGGTTCCGTACATATTGGAATTAGAATGCTTTTACTGCTCATTAATTCATCATTAAAATGATGTTAACTAATCATTCTCTATAAGAGTCTGGTATTCAGACTTTCTGGCATGAACAGCCTCAGCTTGGCTCTCAGCCATTTATGACTTGCTGTAAACAACACTGTTTGTGGTAGCCTTAAACATTTTTGTAAAATTCTTCTTGTCAGTAGCAATTCTTATAAACTTTAATTTAGAATACGGCTTATTCTGAAGGTGCCTTCATTTCCGTGGATGGAGCTACTTAAATTTTAACTTAGCCACAGAGGTCATCAGATAGAAGGGATAATGAATGTATGGTGAATAATGTGCCCTACCTCATTCATGCATCCTGGATGGTGACATCACAGATCCTAAAACATTTTAACAAATATAGGTACTTAAAATATGAAAAACCATATACTTTCAATTCAATATATTAAAATTGATATATTCACTTTAGCTTTATTTTGTCTGCAGTCTATGGAAAAAGATGCAGACTGCTAATTAGCTAAATTATATAAGACTTGTTTACATACATGCATTATCAACAACAACAAAAAATGAGTTTCTGAACCTATCTTTAAAAGTTCATTCTACATTCTATATTTTTAGCAATTTTGAAATAGTATACATTCCATATCCATCATTTTTTCAGCTTTCTGCTTAACGATACATGTAAAAGCATTTATTTAACCACACCTTGTTAAACAGATGTTAAGCAGTAAGGAAACAATTGGAAAAAAACCTGATGAAAAAAAGTTTGAAATGGCTCTTTTAAGGAAGGACTCTGAGAATTTGGAAAAGAGGTGTCAGCTCACCTCTGTCATGTGTTTTGACTTGTTATGTGCCTGTGTCTGCCCTTCCTTAACACACTGCCGAGTTCCTTTTGGATTTATTTCCTCTCCCTTAATTTTTTAGTTATGTTGACAACTTGTTTCTTAATTATTATATTCTAATACCTGGTCTTTGCCTCTAAGTTTTTAAAATGTTGAGAATAAAGGGTCAAAAAAGTAGAGAGAAGAAAGGAAGAAGGAGGAGGAAGAGGAGGAGAGAGGGAGGGAGAGAGAGAGAGGGAGGGAGGGAGGGAGGGAGAGAGAGAGAGAGAGAGAGAGAGAGAGAGAGAGAGAGAGAGAGAGAGAGAGAGAGAGAGAGAGAGTGTTAGTTTTCAATTTAGAAGCTATCATGTTAAAAATATTGATTAAAAGCCAGGCATGGTGATGTACACCTGGAATCTCAGTACTTGGGCGGCTGAGACAGGAGGATTGCAGTTTCATGGCCAGCTTCAGCAGCTAAGCAAAGCTCTTAGTAACTTAGTGAGACCCTGTTTCAAAATAAAATATAGAATAGGGCTGAGTGTATAGCCTAGAGGTAGACTGCTTCTGGGTTCAATCTCCAGTAATACGACAGCAACAAAGAAGGAGGAGGAGGAGGAGAGGAGGAGGAGGAGGAGGAGGAGGAGGAGGAGGAGGAAGAGGAGGAGGAAGGGGGGAGGAAGAGGATGAAACAAAGCAAAACAAAACAAAGCTGACTAAAATCTTCATAGTCACCAAGTGTGGTGACACAGGATTTTAATCCCAGTACTTGGGAGGCTGAGACAGGAGGATAGCAGGTTTGTGGCCAGCCTCAGTCACTTCGGCCCTCCACAACTTAGTGAAGCCCTGTTTCAAAATAAAACATAAAAAAGTAGGGTTAGGGGTATGGCTTGGAAGTAGAATGCTCCTGGGTTCAGTCCCCAGTTGGGCAAAAACAAACAAAGAACCAAAACCCAAATATCACATTCATGTTCATCTTGGAAACACAGATACTCACACCTTTCATTTATTTATGAAAAAACCAACCAAATTGGAAAAGTACCATTGGCATAAAGGCTTGCTCTCCATTCCTTCATTAGTAATGCTATTTTTTCTTTTTTCGGTACAGGGGTTGGAACCTAGGGGCTTTCTACCTCTGAACTACATCTCCAGTTTTATTTCTTATAATTTATTTTGAAACAAGGCTTCATTAAGTAGCTGAAGTTGACCACAAACCTGTGATCCTCCTTTCTCAGCCTCCCAAGTACTATGATTACAAGCCTTTGCCACCACATTCGGCTAGTATTTTTCATTTTATATGGCATTGTTTAGACACATTTGATTCAGATATCTCTTTTTAATAATGCATAAACTTTTGGTAGATGAAAATAGAATAATTCAACTTCTATCACAAAATGAATAATGGGTAGGTTGCTAAGACCATTTTTAAAATAAAAAAATAAAATTAGGTTAAGTGTGTAGTTCAGCGGTAGAATACATTTGGGTTCAATTATCAGTACCATAAAGTAAAAGATCTAAAATACAATTTTCATTGGTCAAATGACTCAGTACTATTATTTTGTTAATTCTCTTCAAAGTCATTAATAAATGAAATGCTCTAGGTATACAAAAATTTTGGAGTTAATAAATATGCTTACAATTTTATTATAATGTTTTCACACATATCAAAACTCATGAGGCTATACTTCAAATATGTATAGCTTGTTGTATATCAATAGTAATTCAAAACACTGTAACAAAATAAATTAAGGTTGTCAAAAAGAGAGAAAGAAATCGTTTGCACAGAGTAATAGAAATTACCTCTGTTAGCTTTTAGATTAGGAGACATAGGTCACATAGATGCCAAAATATGTTGAAATTTTACAAACAACTTTATATTTTTTTCATTGCTGGACTAGCACAGAGTTGGAAGCATTTCATTCCCCACAAATGTAAATTGCTAATTTATAAACTTCATCTAAATAATCACAAAATATTCTTATGAGAAAGTAACACAAGAAAATTATATTTATATTATAATGCATTCCAAACATATTCTGAGGTGATAGCATTCTCATATTATTATAAGAAATATAAATATATACATATATATTTAGAATATATAAATACGTATATATATTTAGAATTATATGACTTCAATTAATGAATAAGCAAATATCCATTTGATATTTCAAGAGCATCCTGTTAATTTAGCACAAAATATGAGTGGCAGGTAATGAACAAACATTGCATTTTCCTCCATTTAGATCATGAGTCATTGACTCCTGCCCATAACCGAGTACATCAAAACGTTCTAAAATTTTTATAAATTTAACTGGCCATTTTATGCTTTTGAATATTTATTTACTAACTCAAAGATTTAAACTTTTTGAATGTGTAAACATGGCAGCACCATATGTTGAAAACCATGAGAATCTGTACATGAATTAACAATGGTCTTGTAAACAATGGAGCAAAATATTTGTATACTAAATGAGTCAGATGTGTTGATATTATGTTAATAATAATTAAGATGTACTAGAACAGCTAGCTGATAATAATTATTAGCCATATGGAGTGGAAAGAGTAAGTAAATAAGCAAATTTTAAGCCAACTAATACAGTACGGCAGAATGTGTTTCCTTCACAAATATGTGAGATATGCATAGTGAGACACCAGTGGATATACTATGTTTGTTAACATTTTTTCTCTGCTTCATAGAAACTTTCTGCTCAATATGCTATAAGAAAACAAAAATTATGCAAAATTAGTCTCAAATGTCTTTAACTCTGCCAGCTAAATTAATCTCTAAAGGAAAATACAAATTCATAAACCATTGCCGATCTGTGAATGTTGTTTAGGGACTTGTGTAACACAGCAACACACTGAACAGATTGGAAATGCAGTCCTTCCTACAGAGTCTTTGCAGAAAACTAAAACTTTTGCTGGATTTTGCTCAGTACTGGGATTCCTTATTCTAGAATTCAAATAAGAATCTGTGCTTCCTGTTTTTCAGGCCCTGTTGGACAGGAGGCGCAGGGTACTAGCACTTCTAGAAGGCTAGTGGAAAACCAGCGACCTGAGTATAAGAATAGCCAGTGGGTACACATTGCCGTGATTCCTAACTCCCCTGACTTCACTTAATTTTACTCAAAACCCTCTCAGTCTCATTGGTTTCCCAACCATTCCTTAAATATGCCAGTCATACTCCTTCCCCATGGTCCTCATGGCTGACCCCTCTTCATAGCACATTGCCTTCCCAGATATTTGTATGTTCTTGACTTTATCTCCTTCGGAGGTCTACACAAATGTCAGTTTCTCTAGAATATAAACTCCCTACGGACTGAGGTTTATATCTGGTTTATTTTTGTACTCCGCAAGCCTAGCACAGGGCCTAATGCATATTGTTATTCAGTAAACATTTCTTGAATGAATGAATATGAATCGTAAAACTATCTCATTGAAGGAAAAAGGAGACATTTTTTCTTCCCAAAGAATAGCATAAACATAAAGACAACTCTCTTAACTATATAAGTCTAATACATAAGTCTAAGTAACAAAACTTGAAGCAAGCTAACCCTAACTCTAGGGACCCATTGATGTCTCAGCCAGATATGTTTTTCCCTATTTTCAGATAATATAATTTTACCTGCTTTAATTATACCTATTGTATACATCACATGCTAAATGGGCATCAACTGGAGCTTACCTGTCACTTTAATAGTCTTAGAATAGGCAATATCACCTTCCCCTTTTATAAAATTAAAACACTAGCTGGCTGCTCACAGCTAACATTTCTCCTATTTCCACATGCCATTGAACATCAAGAAAAAGAAGAAACAATGTTTAACTTAATAGTAATAATGACTATCAAGCCCAAGAATGTTATATAATAATATTTCAAAGTTTATGTTGACAGGCAATTAGCCCCCCAAAAAACAATACCTAGTAAAAAAATAATTCTGAGCATTTCATTTTTATTCATGTACAAAACTATTTATTGGCTATAGTTGATCCCAAAAAGAAAATGACCATATGTGGAAAAGAATAGGATTTATTAGTTTTATAAGCAGTCATTCTGGCTAGCAAACTAGCAAATGAGATGAACTAGAGATCTTAGGCCTGTTCTGGGTCATACACAGGTATCTACTTAACAACAAAAGTCACAGCCCTGAAAACATTCTGAAAGATTCAACAAAAATCAAAGGTAGACTGACTTTGAGAGTAAAATTTACCATTGGAAAAAATAAGAGGGACCTGAGCGTGGTGGCGCACGCTTGTAATCCCCGTGCTTGGGAGGCGGAGACAGGAGGATCCCACAGGTTCAAAGCCAGCCTCACTGGCTTAAGAGACCCTGTTTCCAAATAAAAATGTAAAATAGGTCTGGGAGTGTAACCCGGAGGTAGAAAGGTTTCCAGAAACCCCAGTACCACCAAAAAATAAAAAAAGAGTGAATCATACCCCCATGAAAGTATGTTCATCCTGCAAATAACAGATTAAAAATTAGTAAATCAGAAAAAAACTAGACCTATTTTTAAAGAAAAAAATTATGTATATTTTGTTTCTGAAATTAAATCAACTTAAATTATAGTAGTTCCACCACTCCTTGTCTAGTGGGATAGGTTCAAAGACCCTCAGTTAATTGCCTGAAACCTCAGATAGTAAGAAACTATACATAGTTCATTTCTATGATTTTTTCCTATATTTAAATAAACAAATTCAATCTCATTTCTATTTTAACTAAGTACTTATCATGCAATGTGACAATAACTTTTGTATTTTGAGGTAATGCATCAAACTCAGTATACGTATTTTCCTCCCTCACAATTTCTTGCGTAGAAAGTTCATTTAAATTGTAGATCTAGCAACCTAAAAATACAATTTTTTTCTTTTGTAAGTGGAAAATTCTCACTTTTTCACTCAAATGAAACACTTTCTGGCTTTTCTCAGGCATATCCAAATTCCCAGTATCACTAGTTTTGTACTTTGGGGTCTTTATTAACTAAAATCAAGGTTTCTTTGTGTTGCGTCCCTAAGGCTCCGTCCTGCAGAGCCCCGGGAAAGAACACACAAACGCCAAGTCTGTTGATGATACTTCTTTAATGCTTCCCTTTCAATGTGCACAGCAGACAAATATATATATCAGTCTCATAACCCCTCCCTCATCACTCCACCAACCCCAAGCTTCCCATAGCTAGGGCATGCACATTTCTAACCCTCTCATAGGCGGGATGGTGGTAGCACGAGGCGCTGCATCACTGATCATCCGTAGGGCTCCTGATAGGGCACACTGCGCAGGCTCAGGGCACCGCCAGCCTCGTGAGCCTCGTGACTTGGCAACATGCCTAGGCGCCATCTTGAGCCACCGCCCCATCCCGGTCTAGCCAAGAGGGCCCCAACACTTTGAATATAAGCACTACGATAGGGTACCATAGTAGCTGTCCGATAAGTCGATTTGTGAGTAATGTATACAGCATAGAAACAGTGAACAAAAGGAAGATTCAATTTCTGGGACAGAGTAGAGGGTTCAAGATTTCATCATACTACTCAGACTGGCAAGCAATTTTTTTGTGTATGCGTGTTTTCTACGAGTGCTTGTGTATGTGTGGCACTAAAGGTTAAACCCAGAGGCAGTCTGCCTCTGAGCTACACGCTTCCAGCCCTATTTTATTTTTTATTTTGATACAGGGTCTCACTAAGTTACAAAGAACCTCACTAAGTTCCTGAGACTGCCTCTAAATCCACAAACCTCCTGTCTCAGCCTCCCTAATATTGGGATTACAAGCATGTGCCACCATACCTGGCAGTTTACAAATTATGAATTGTTTATCTCTATAATTTTACTTGTAAAATTTCAGAGCACAGTTGCTGAAACCACAAAACATGAAATCATGGATAAAGGGAAACTACTTTAAAAATAAACTTAATTATTTAGCTTGCACTTTCATGTAGCAGTTATAATGTAAAACACCAAATATTAAAAAGTATAGAGGATAATTCAAATCTTGTCAAGATTTAATTGTGTGTGTTCATACTTTGATGATGCCAGAGAGAATTTCAAAATTAATCCTTGAAATTAAAAGAATCAAACTGCTTTCCAGTTTAAAGTTGAGAGACAATGTAGTATATTGGTTGACTACGGTAGGCAGAGCCTTCTTCCCTTGACTGAAATCCTGCTCTCTTAACTGAGAGCTCTGTGACTTTGGGAGGATTACTTACTATCTCTGTTCTTCTATTTCACATGAGGATAAAAACTGTAGCAAATTTATAGGCTGTTAGGAAATAAATGAAATAGTGCTTGTTATTGGAAACTTGTTCACATGTCTGGAAGATAGTATCTTTTCCATAATTTTTTTTTGTTTTAGCCAGATAGACAATGTGAGAGAGGGGTTGGGCTCAGCATACTCTGGAAACAGTATTTCTTTACCTAAAGGAGTGAAAAAAAATCTCATTCTTCCCAAAAAGAATGTAGAACTTCCCAGAAATAAGCACAGAGGTGTTCTTGGGCCAGGCATTAAGAATTAAGAGCCGTAAATTAACCAGGATTATAGGTAGAGCCTGCCTCCATTCACTGTTCTCCTCCAAGCTGTACAGGTCCTACAGAGGTCAATAGAATTTGGAGTTAAAAGGAAAGTATTTAAAAATTATCTCTTGTCCATAACTTTATAGGTTTTCAGTGTAAAGGATTACCTTATCCAAAATTTAGCCTGAGTTCATTTTGCATTATCTTTTTAAAGTGCATACATTAATTCTACATGTTCTGAGAAAAGTTTCCAAAAGCAGTAAGAAAATAGACTCTGTTTTCTATATCCCTTAAAGTCATATAGATGTCAACTCTGTTATTATATGTAAATGAGTCTTTAGAAGATTTCATTTAAAATATAAATGCATAAAGGTTTAAAAGTCATTGTCATCTACCTGAAGATTTTTCTCTCCACTTTTATCTTGTGAAATTATTATAGAATATAACTGACTATTTGGTGCTGGTTAATCCCAGAGTCTATTTTGGTAGCATTCAAATAACTGTTCAACAGATGCCTTTGACTCCATAAATATTTATTTTTCTATCATGCTCATGAAAAAAGTCAGTGCTGAAGGGGCTAGATTACTTTCTGTTTAAGATATTTTAAGTTTCTAATGAAAGGTTCTTTATTATCCACTTGATATCTCATACTTTGCCTGCAGTTGTAAACTTATTTAAAAACCCTCAGAGCCACCGAGCTTCTCATGTATTTATAGGTGTTTCCACATATTTAGTATATCTTTAATGAAGGTCAAGAATAAAACTGCAAATGAGGTTTATGGGAGTGTTCTAAAGGTTCATTATTGTCATTGTGTGGGGAAGTATAATTTTCTTAAGAGAAATCATGACATATACATAATAAAGTCCCTGTCCGTGTCATGACAGCTCAAGAGCACGCCATCGTTACCACCTATGTCACACTGCAGGTGTGCCTGCTACATGGGTGACAGCCGCTGACTTCTCTGATCAACACATAATTATCTCTGAATAAAAATGCACGTTGAACTTAGCTGGACATAATGGATTGAAGACCCAGGGCAAAATTATCTTTATCGTGGCACATAGCACCACCTGGGGGTAGGAGAGGACCAGAGAGAGGTGTTGACAATGATGCAACCTTGGGAAGCCTGCTGTGGCCTGGACACTTCAGGGATGCGCGTGTTTCTCCCGCCTGTCTTCTTTGGGATATAAGAGGTCATTCCGTTAATAGTAGGACACCCCTGATGGAGAACGGTCCGGCTGATCAGCGCTCTCCTCTCCCTATCTCACTGTATATATCTCTTTCTCAGCATCTGGATCGTTTCCCTTTGCAGAGTCCCCTTCCCCCATAAGATAATAAATATCATATCACAAGGATGGCAGTGCTCCTTCATGGAACACTGACTGTTTATTAGAGGCAAAAAAGTTTAAGAGAAATGCTAACAATGTTCATTAATGGCCCGCATCCAGGTTTAATGAGGCATGTCAATATGCGGACTGGGCAACATCAGGGGCATAATAGTGGTGGTAAATGGGAGTAATTGTATCCAATTGTACGGCACAGCTTCCAGGAATGAGCCCGAACTGCCAACTGACAATGACAGAGCAATTATGGGAAGGCAAGCGAGCTGTGTCAAATTAGCACTTGGTGAGAACTCATTTTTCAGAGCTGTGCTTGCTCTACACCACCACAAGTGATAGGTACTTTATTGTGAGTGATAGGAAGACCAGCACTTAGACTGATGTCCTGATTTGTCAATAGCTGTATTTGAAAGCTTAGTGTCACAAATATATAGAGATATTCAGGGAGAGAGGCACACTGCTCATGATCCGAAGGATAAGAACGTTGCCGAGAAGGTCATCTGTCAGTGTGAGCTGTCAGAGAGAGATCACACTCTATGAAAAGGGAACATTCAGCCGACTTAAGTAATTACCTTTGACTGAGATTTGAAGATGTCTTCTTTTGTTGGCCTACATTGACTGCATAATTTATAATTTACTGCAATCAGCTAAGGGCCAGGAATTGTAACTAAGAAAATTCTTATTTTATTTCCCATAATTACTTTTCTCTCTCTCTTTTTTAACTCTTTAAGCCCTATAGAGTTGTAAAGTGGGAAACTGATGAAACTGATTTTTTTTCCCCTTCCTTTCTCAAACAACTCGGTCCCAAGTACATCAGAAACAATATAGTTACTTCCTTCCGTGGTTTCACAGGGCCATAGCTCCTTACCATCACTGTATAAAAGGTAGAAAGTGCCCCTTTACCCTTGATTTTTTTTTTCTTGATTGGTGGGGTTACAAGTTAAAGTGTCTTTCTAACACTGAAGAATAAGAGCAAAAAACAAAAAAGAGAAAAAGAAAGAATAGTTTGGAGTCCTGAGCACTGAAATTGTAATTCACATTCTTAAGTATTCATCAGTTTGATTAAGTTGACTGAATATAAAGAGATAAGTATTATAGAAAACATTTCAGAACCATATAGATTAATAGAATTTCCAATTCTTTTTTTTCTTTCTCCTGGGAAAAAATCATGGAATCAACATTTATAAAATGATTCCTTTGCCATTAATAACCATGGTAAAAATATTTTGTGACTCACTATGTTCTGGAGTACAAGAAGTACTAAAATTGTATTTTCTGTATATTATAGAAAAGTGATTATTTGATTTTTATTAGCCAAATTATAGTAGGGAGTAAAATGGTGTAGCTTTTTAGTGTCTGATTCCCTGAATTAAAAGAATAAACTTCAAAGATATATTAAAGCTCTGTTACTTGACATTATTGTCAAATTTTTGTTGTTTTTTTCTTTTATTTTTCTCAGTAGCAATAGATTGATTAATGAGTTGTAACTAAAAATTACTGAGATTAGCCTGCCTTCTGGCAAAAACTGTTGTTTAATTCTAGGTATATTGATTTACTGTAGAGATATTGACAAAAGAATTAATTTAAGTACTTTAAGTCAATATTACTTTAGTGGAAACTCTTGCACAGTAGGTATAAAGAAATACTCTTCTATTAGTATGGCATAAAATGATTGTCACCTAAAAAATATTCATTCCTTCCTATCTTAAAATCTGCATAAATTCACTTTTCCTTCTTTATTCCCCTCCCTTCCTTCCTTCTTCCTTCATTCCTTCCTTCTTTTCTTTCTTTTTCTTCAAGACCCAACAAGCACTCTTATTTAAAATGAGTAATTGTGGGGTCGGAATGTTTGCTATTGTATTTAATGTTTCCCTTAAACTTTAAAGATACTGCTAAAAAAAATAGTTTATTTTCTACAGTTTACAATTTCCTACCTGATATTATGTTAAATTATATATTTTAAAATTTCTGAAACACAGCTTTTAATTATTTTTTTAAAAAATATTCCAGAACTCTTTGGGCCACTCAGTCTCCTGGTTATAGAAAGCTGTTTAATTCATGGTGCCTTGAGTACTGGCCCGTCATCTAGTCTACAGTGACTGTGCCACTTAATAATGGAATCAAAGTGGCACTTAGGTCTCAAAATTGTTATGTATGATTGTCAAAGTCGGAAGAAAAAAGAGAATTAGAGAGAGAGAGAGAGAGAGAGAGAGAGAGAGAGAGAGAGAGAGAGAGAGAGAGAGAGAGAGAGAGAGACGGGGTTGGTTGGTGGGGGGGGAGTGAAAAACCCTTGATTTGTCTTTACCACTGAAACGTGAATTTGTCAGCCAGGTTCTGAAGTCACAACAGCATCACCTGCATCCCCAGTGAGACGTTGAAAACTTGACAGGTACACATTTTTTCCAACTACAAGCATTTCTATGAGGAAAACTAAATACACAAATCTTATTTTTTAAAATTTCTTTAAATTTTTTTTTGGCTGTTGACAGATAGTTGTTGCCAATGGGATTTAATGCTCAGTTTTGAGTTGTCAAGGGATGTAACCAATAAGCAATGCAGAGAGTCATGCCACAGATATCCAAAAGCAAAGAGCCTGACTTTCATGATATATTGAAAGGATTCAAGTGCATTAAGAGCCAAGTCAGAACACCGGCACTAAATCTTGCCCCTAATGGCAAGTTTAACCCATTGCAACCTCTCTCTAGGGGACAAACTATAACTTGTTTAGTGGTTACCAAGGTTTTTGATTGTCATTGTTCTTTTTAAATTATTTCGTCATTTAAAGATGAGTTTCCTCTGCTTTAGTCTGGCATAGCTTCATTCTTCATTTGGTTATTCTCAGAATTTAAGCCAAAAGTCAATATTAAAATCTATTAGCCAAAGTATTAAAAAAAAATCTCTGAATTTCTATACATAGAGAAACTGTCTTCTAAGTTTGACTCAGAGGACAGCCTGTAAATATAATTTCTCTGGATATATTTTGTGCACACTGTAACTGTCCTGTCAACCACTATTAATACCTACAATGATGCTCAGTGTGTGGTGATTATTTACCTGCTGGTAGCTTCACTATTACTAAAAACCTTATTGGTATGCCTGGATGTTTTGTGCAGGGAGAAGGAAGGAGACCTGTAGTTGTAGTGCAATTTCCTAGAAATTACAATTGTAACTGGCTGTCAGCAACTACTTTATATAGATCAGCTTTGCAGAGTTTCATTCAATCACTTGCCTGCAGCACATTATATTTTTGACAGGTGAGTGGAATTTTGCAAGCTTAGATAATGTTACAGAAACCACATATGGATAGTGCTGAAAACTACAACTCCCATCATGCCCTGCAAGTGAACATTCACTAATCATGACCTCCTCAAAAGGTCAACATGGACCTTTTTGAAATAGCTCTCAATACACAGAAAATGAATCAGCACAGCATTTTAGAAAAATATATCATTATATAATTCAGATCTTGGAATTACATACTCTTACTCTTTCAGGAAGTAAAAATTAGAGTACTTTCAAAAGGGCTTTTCGTGATACTAATGCAACCAAGGAGTCTTTAAGTATACCTCCCAAGGTGCATTGATATCCATGTCTTTGATTATTTTCCCTTCCCATATTGTCCACATGTAATCTATCAGTGTATCTTTGTGTGGTACTTTCAAAACCCAATCTTAAAGCTCTCTCCATCTATTGGCTGAATCCTTGCAATAGCGCTGCAACTCATCTCCCTAAATTTAGAATGGCTTGTTTCATAGCTTATTCTATGAATGCTGCTGAAAGATCTTCTTAAAAGTCAGACCTGATTGTCTCAGTTACTTCCATTACATGTATTTGTTAAGCAGAGCTGAAAGAACTGACCAGGCAGCTAAGACCTTCCACTCTCTTTATTGTATACTGTGTCCACTGAACAAGCCAATTCTATGTCCGTCTTACTTTTTCTTGTAGCTGTATTTTCATGTCTGAAATCCTTCTGGACTTTCTGATTAAAGCTTAAATATCATGTACTCATAGAGGCCTTCCTGGGTAGCCAAAATAGCCACTTACATAAGCAATTGTCCATATTCTATCTAGTTGTATTTCCTTTTAATTCTTGTCAACATTTAACAATATTTATTAATTACTTGCTTATTTATTGTCTACTTATTCACAGTAAACTAGAAACTTTCTTGTTCCCAGTGGTATCCACAGAACCTGAAAACAGGACCTGGCCCATATTATTCATTCACTATATTTTTTTCATAATCATGTATTGAGTGGATTTATTTATTTATTTGTTTGTTTATTTACTTATTTATTTTTATTTCTAGGTGGTACTGGGGTCCCTGGAAAACCTTCTACCTCTGGGCTATACTCCTACACCTATTTTATACTTTTATTTGGAAACAGGGTCTCTTAAGCCAGCAAGGCTGGCTTTGAACCTGCGTGATCCTCCTGTCTCCACCTCCCAAGCGCAGCGATTACAAGCATGCGCCAACACGCCTGGCTGAGTGGTTTTATTTTTTACATTCCAAATTTTATCTTTCATTTTGTTTCATTTTAAAATTTTGTATGAGTCATTTGGTGGAGCAAATTTTGCTCTCAGGTGATTCATATTTTGAAAGCCTTGAATTTATTTCTGATAGATCTTCAGTGGTAGTGATTCCATATTCAGTGCATGTGTGAGTAAATATTTAAATGAATTATGGAAGTACCAATCCTTACAGAGATTTTTTAAAATGCTTTCATAAATTAAAATAAAGAAATTATTTCTTTTCCATTTTCTTTTGACAAAATCAAGTTCTATACAAAGAAGTTTTATATGCATTACAAATTAGTTCCTAAACTTCATATTTTCACATTGCTCATCTATTTTTGAAATGTTATTTTTATTTACATAACAAAGATAAAGTTTTGTAAAGTTAAATTATAGCATAACAAAAATGTGTATCAGATAAGCTATTAAAATATTATTTTGTTTTCTTTTAAAGTTAGTATGATTGACCTTAGTAAATTAATTATGCAAAATTTCAAATGTTACATAAACTTATATATTAGTCAGAAATAGTTGTCTGTATGTTTTTCAAGGATAAAAACATTTCACCTGTGTCCACAATTAAATATTCTCAAGTTTTAATTTAATTAACTTCAACTCGACCAACTGCAAACTTATAACTAGTCATGAATATTGAAAATTTTATTTAAGTAATGAATGACAAGAACCTATTCAAATACTCCTTTTACTGATTCAGAAACACTGAAAAAAAGTATCCAATGTACAGGTTAAATTAAAATTGTACTAGTTAAGACATAAAATAAGAAATTGTAAAATTTATAATGTTCTTCAGCAAAATGTTATCAATTTTAAAGATAGTTTAATGTTTCAAATTTGTAAAAGATACAGATTTACAATGTAAAAATCTACTTGCAGAGATGATCATTTGGGAGTTTTTTGTTATGATCTAGATAAATAAGCACTCATTATTTTTTCTTTCATATGATCTAATTCCCTTTGGATCATTCCTATAATTTTAGCAATTTGTATCCACCAGAAGAAATTATATGGCTAGAATGTTGATCTTTCTATTTTTGAAAACACTTGGTCCATCCATTTATAATTAAACTGGAGAACTGAAAGGCTAATGATTATAGTTTTGAATTTATGTTTTAGGAACTCTTATTATAAATTTAAACAATTATGTGTTCAAGGCTAGGCTTGGTCTTTTTATTTACTATTGTGATTTGGGGATACATCATTTAAACCTCATGAGTCATAGTTAACTCTATTTTTTTGTCATTTAATCTTCACAAGGATAACTTACCTAGGTAATATTACTTACATCTTTTAGTTGGGAAATAGTTCATTAATATGCCTAAGAAATGACAAATCTTTGCTTTGTCTAGTTCAGAATGATGCTCCTTTATAACTTCAATGGCTACCAGTCAAAACAGGTAACCAAAAGCAATCCTGAGCAGAAGCCCAAGAAAAATACTGCATTTTGATTTTATTAGAATCAAGCTCAGTAGGCATGTTGTTAATATTACTATAGTTTTATATTTACCACTTTTAAACGTGGAGTACCATAGTTTTTTTTTGAACCGTAAAGTTAAAAATGTGAAATACCTAATTAAATAAATCTCAGTGCTAACATTATGTGAGAATGTTAATTAATTAAAATTATGGTTTGTGAAGAATGGATAGAGACATAGAGACATCGAATAAGAGGGCTACCGATGAACTCCACAAACAAGAAACAAGTACAAGTAATCACGAACTCTCTTTTGGCACTCAGAGCCGCTATCACCTGTAATTGATAACAAATCAGTTTGGGTTCATGCCTAGGCAGCCTTAGTACCATTTATGAGGCTACTCATAAACTAACCCGTGTCCCCCTTTTCAGGCTTGCTTCTGGACATTCTTAGAGTAACAAGATAAAATCAGTAAAATGTGAGGTAGTCCCTGTTCCATTTGGCTCCTGTTTTTTATGTGGCTGCTTTTTATTTCTGAAACACAAATGGACTTCTCATTTAGGGTTGAGCATCAGTATTCTTTCCCCTGATGAAAAATTTGTGCTCTCTTCTCCCAGTGACATACATACCACCCAAAATATTGGTAGCTCAGTGCCAACCATGTACCTCTATTACCACTTCAGTTACAATAAACTGAATTTTTGTAATTGCACCTCTGTCTCCCCAAGAGAATAATAATAATAAAAAAAACAATCTTGGGATTTAACACCAAGTTTCATTCATGATTTTGTCATCTAAGACTGGCAAAGTATGGAGCATTGTGGGCCCTTAAGAGATTTGTTGAATGAACAAATGAATGAATGAACCAATTATTCTCCTGAGGCAAGAACCAGTGCACTAAGTTTAACTACATTGTCCCATATTAAGATCTCATTGTCTTACCTTCAGAGGAGACTTTTGTTCCTAGTTTAATCACTTAAAAAATTTTGGAAGCCAAATGTGATGACCCATACTTGTAATCCCAGCATTTGAGAGGCTAAGACAGGAGGATAGTGGTTTGAGGACAGCCTCAGCTACTTACTGGGGAGGCCCTCTGAAACTCAGTGAGACCCTGTTTCAAAATAATGAATAAAATATAGGGCTGGAGGTGTAGCACTGAGACAGAATGCCCTGGGTTCCATCCTCAGTACCACAAAAAAAAAAAAAAAAAAAAGGAAGTCGGGTATGGTGGCACAAGCCTGTAATACTAATACATGGAAGACTGAGACAGAAGCATCATAGCTTTGAGGCCAGCAATTTAGCAAGACCCTGGTTTAAAATTAATAAACTAATCAATTAATTAATTAATTAAGGCTGAGGATTTTGCTTGGAGGTTGAATGTCTCTGGGTTCAACCTTCAGTACCAAAAATTTGGGAAGTGGGAACATGGTGGTGCAGGCCTGTAATCCCAGGTTCAAGGCCAACCTCAGTAACTTAAGCAAGAACCTCAGGAATTTAATGTGACTTTGCTTCACAGTGAAAAATAAAATTGAATTGAGGATGTAGCTCAGAGGTAGACTGCCCCTGGATTAAATTCCCAGCCCCCCACCCCACATACACCAATTGGGGCGCACCACTGCTATCACACAACTAATATAAGTGTCAGAGAGTTTAAAAAGATAGAATACAGAGTGCCTACTGCATAGCAAGCCTTCAAGAATATTCACTTCGGATAGTTTATTTTTAAATTGAGCTCCCTGTTTAAAATTGCACTTCCAATTAACGTATTAAGGAATAATGGAAGCCTTTTAAGAATGAGTATTTTAAAAGGGGCAGGAAAAGCGAGAAGAGGAAAAAGATACCATATTTTAGCCTAAATATGACATATCTGTGATTATTTTCTATTCCATATATTTTAAGCTGTACAAGTTATCTTGTTCACCTGTTTACAATAATTGTGGCATTCAAACAATTCTGACTTTTAAAAAGGTCTCAATAATTACTAATAAATGCAAAGTAAGGGCATTTCACAGGGCTATCTAAATCTGAATAGCTCAAGGTTATAGAACGATGAGAGTTAATGGGATGAGATTTGTGGTTTAGCAGTCAGCCTTCTAACATACTGCCATAAATGAACTGAATGAAATACTACTTGCTGTCTTCTTCTAAGAAGGAATCGTACAGCCAACAGTTATAATTTCAAAAAAATTACAGACTTATTAATACCCTACACATTGATGTGTAAAGGTTTAAAAGGGGAATTCTGTGAACTAATTCCCATGAAGAATCTTCATGTTTAAAATTTTCATTTTATCATTTAAAGAAAATGATCCTACATTTTGTTTGAGTAAATAAAAATAATTAAGCTATCTTCATAAAAATGTGACATTGATACCATTTACAGGAATACATATTAAAGCTATATTTGTAAAATTAGTCATGATAAAAAATTATATTTGACTAATTAGTGCCCTACCTGGAAAATCTGCTTTTTATATCTTTATCACTTTTAAGATATTTCAATATTTTAGGGCCATTAAATCTTTATATAGCATAAATATAACATATATAAATACATATAAACCAAAAACTGCACAAAATACAAAGCAAACCTATGAAAGAATATTTGCTGTCATTGATTTCTTGTTTTTCTGTGAAGGTTTTACTATCACATATTAATCTAGATTCTAGGCATTATTTCCTAAATTAAGATGATTGTACAGAATATATAAAGCTGGTTGGCATGTCATACGTTAGTAATATTTAGTGGATATTTGTTCCTGTCAGATGAACCATAATGTCATTCTGTAGCTCATTTTCCCATCTTCCCATCTTCACCATTCATAGAAAGAAGGAATGTTAAACAAGGCAAAAAGAAAAATGAAGCCTAAGAAAAAAAGAAAATGAAACTAAGAAAATTAACAAGATTTTTTTTTTAATTCTAATAACAGTTTACTCAAGACACAACTTTGGGATGCAACTCCAAAATGACCACAAAGTGTCAAATTTTATATCAGAGGAAGATTAAAACTAAAAGCATGTGAACATCTATTATTTTTCAATGGTGTAATTTTTGGTTGAAGAAGTTTTTCAATGTATTTAAGACCTGACCTCGATCGTGATTTTTTTTTCCAAGAGCAAAAGAGAGAAAATATTACAAAAACAGAAAATAAAGCTTGCCTTCATAAAGTAGAGCATGGGCTGTTCAAACAGCAATCCTCTCCCTTCTCTATGAACATCAATGGCATTGCAAACCAGACATATAACAAAAAAGAGAAACACAATATACCCTGAAAGTAGAAAACAAGGTCAGAGGTGAGGCTTTACCTAAGAGACTTTTTTTAGGTGACAGGGACAGCCAAATCAAGCTTATCTTTCTGTACAAACCTCCATAAAAGAAAAAAAAGCTGAATACTTTAGGTTTTATTTTTTAAATTTTCCTTTTTGGAGTGCTATGTTAAAACTTCCTTGCATTATTATTTGCAAATGTCTTATGCAGAAACCAACACTGCAAAAAATTATTAAGGAAAGATATGAGGGAAGGCAAGAGGATAAAAGGAAGGAATTGAGTGTGGAAGGGGAGAGAAGGATGGGGCAGAAAAGGAGGAAAGAGGGCAGAGACCATGAGAGGAAAGAAAAAAGGAAAAGGAAGAAAAACAAAGGGAGGGGAAGAGGAAGAGAAGGGAAGGGAGGAAGTAGAAGAAAAATTGGAGTCATAGAAAAAATTGCTTTTGTGCCAATACTGTGTGATTTGGGTAAGCAAGACTCAGACTAAGTTGGGGAAATCGAATGTCTTCATTTCACAGCAGAAGGGCACTCAAAACAATTTTTTGCCACTAATAAAACTAGTTTCTATGTTAATCTTTTATCTTCTTTGTGACTCCCAAGTTTATTACTCTTTTATATTTTTGATTGAATAATTCTTACTAAAGTACATCTACCATATATTTTATTAGAAATATTTTTTATCCTTTTGAAGTATTAGACTCTTAATGACTCATTTCTACTTCCCATAATGGATAATTACTTTTTTTTATCCTCCGCTTTATCCCATTCTCTTCCTAAATTTAGACATCATCTCTCATAGGGATACATATGGGAATATTATTGTTTTGAGTTAGGAATTAAGAATGGACCAGAAGTGAAGTGGAGTCATTAGGGTAATCTATGCCATTGCCCAGAATTTACCTTCCTCAAAGCTTACCTTCCAAAGGGAGATTGTTACTTTATAGAAATAAAAGCAATTATTTAGAATCCCTAATTTAAAAATATGTTATTATTACTGAAGGAAAATGTAGAGAGAATATGAGCTTTTGACTTTGAACTCAGTGGTGCATTAAATACTAAAGTATTTCAGTCGTGTATGAGATTATTATCCACTTCTGCAACTGCAATCTAATTTTTCACTTATTTTATTCTATCTTAAAATTTTCTCAGTCATCATCAAAGGTATCTACTGTGGCGAAATATTTGTGGCAGTATTTTATGAGTGGATGTATCTAAGAGAGAGAACGAAGGGGTTGTGACTAAATTCCTCATGGGGGGAGGAGAATAAGTGGTTCTATTTGTAAAGAAGAGGGGCACAGAACACTGAACCACAATTCTCCCTGAAACATCTGAAAATTGATCTCAGTTGGAGCTGAAGTCCTTACCGGCCTCACCTCAACAAAGTGCCCAAATGACTTTTTAAAAGGGTACAGCTCAAACCGGGGAGAACGAGGGAAAGGGCAGGCTTGAAACTTACAGTGTGGCTGTAATCAATACTCGGCTCCTGAGCAAAAGTGGGAAGAGGCACGGGATCGTGCTAAACTGCATTTCAAAAATGACACCGTAATTGCTGGCACTGCCCAGCCTGGCCTGGCCTCGCCTTTGCAGGTTTTAAATTTATTTCAAACTGTTCTCCTCAAGTCTGCCTAATTTTTTTTTTTTTTTTTTTTTTGGTACAAATAGCAGCAACTCAAAGTTAGTGAACAAAGCTTCAAGATTTTTTTTTTTTTTACTTACAGCTAAATTTAACTTTACCCATCCAATAAAAAAGAAATAAGGGAGCCTTTATTATCACCCTGGATTTCTGGGTATGATACCACATCATAGAGAAGTGGTTATTAGAGACAATGGCCTACCAAGGTGAAGTTTGTAATAAAGCCTATTATGTGGTTTCACCATTGACACTAATGGAATGTAACAGTGATTTAGAATGATTTAATGGTTCCCAGGTTGTGCTCTAATAGTGCTCTTTATATTATGATGTATATCACAAAACCTAATGTGGCTGTTGTGATATATTGACAGTATTCATGCTGTTTCATTTTTTTAGGGGAATTTAAAAAACTGTCAAAGAGGAAAATTAATAGGCTGCAACTGCTTTATTTTCAAGGGTTCTGTTTTTTAAATGTATGTGCATAAATTTCCATTTGGTGCCACTCTTAAGCTAATAAATTCATTTGCATTTTTATTCTGGGGTAATAAAAGAAGTGTGCGTGTATGTAGAATTGCATGTGTGTATTTATGCATTATGCAACAAATACTATATATATATATTTGTGTTTGAAATCTAGCTTGGAGAAGACTGCAGTGTCATTGTATAATATGTTTACAAAAATGGGGCTATTCGATTAAAATGCACCTGAGGGAATGCCACAGAACAAGTCATAGTTTTATTATGAAATACAAAATTATTTGGTTTAAATTGTGTAGCAGAAATCTAGAATTTTAGAGCTAGCTCACACACACACACACACACACACACACACACACACACAGAAAAAAATAACAAAAATAAAATATCTTGTGTGGTTATCAGGTGAGCATTTAGATTCCTGAGGGAAAGAAAAATAGTATCAGTTGAAAGTGCAGAATCAAAGTCAAGCAGCAACTATGAGCTTATAGTTTATAAGCATCACAGCTTTAAATCTTTGAATAAGGTGCCATATTTTTCGTCCAAATGGGAAGGGGATGGTATTGTGAAGTTGAAACCCATTGTTTGTTGAAAGTTGTGTGACTAGAGTTGTTTTACATGAATGGGAATGAGAGAGGGCTCTTAATAACTTCGTATTCTCAAATGTTTCCACCATTACTCCTTAAACTCTGTTAAGTCTGTTCTCTTCAGAATGTCCAACTTCCCCACGTCTGGGTCACATTTATCTTTTAAGAAATCAGAAAGGCTTTCTATACATCTAAACTTATGAAACCACTTTCCTCCTTTCTAGCACATAGCAATGCTAATGTCTCTGATCTCCTTTCATAGTCAGTTAAAACCTAGGTCAGATGTTCACTGTTTTATATGTTGGGTAAATAGGCACTTGACACTGAGCATATTTTCCACTTGTCTGATCTGTATAGGTACAATGTCCCCCACCTCAAGCCATATTCAACCAGAACATGTCTTCTTGTGGAAGAGGAGATAATGTGTTTTATAGTTGGGTGTTCGGTCTTGAGACATTGCATTTTTGCAACAACAACAACAACAACATAACAACTCCTATAAATAACCATGAATGCTGGTGAGGATACTGAGGAAAAATAAACATTTATACACTGTTGTTTGGGTTGTAAATGAGTAAACCTCTTTGGCAATTAGTATACAGGTTCCTCGGGGGACTAGGAATGGAACCACTATATGGTTCGATATACCACTCCTCAGTATCTTTCCTAAGGAATAAAATTCAGAATACTATAATGGCACACACATACACAGCCTAGGTATCTGTCAGCAGATGAATGAATATAGAAAATGTAGTACACAAACAATGAAAATTTATTTAGCTGTACAGAAGAACCAAAGTATGTCATCTGTAGGAAAATGAATGGAACTGAAGACCGTCGTGCTCAGTGAGATAAGCTAGAATACGAAAACCAAGGGCTGCATATGTCCTCTCAAATGTGGAAGCTAGAAAGAAAAGATGAAGGGAAAAAGACCTCAGGAAATAGAAGGGAGACAGTAGGGTAGTGGGAATAGACTAGAGAGGGATGAGGAGGGGGAAAGGTAAGATTTGGGAAACAAAATAGATCAAATGATATTATGTGCATATATGGATGTATCACTATGAATCTTCCAACAATGTACAGTTATAACGCACCAGTAATTTTTTTTAAATGTAACTTAATCACGATAAGAACTTTCATTTTAAATAAAATATGCTTCTGTATTTTATGGTTGACTTATTAACTAGCATAACATAAAAATTACTTTTAATATTTTTTCAAAGTATTTTTTGATGTTTTGTTGGGAATTTAGTGAATATCAAAGGTGATAATTCAAGTGAATAAGAGGAATAGATATTTAGCTTACTCTGAGTAATGGTATTGGACAATTACTTTGGAAAAATAAAGTAATAATTGATGACATCATTCTTCATTCTAAAATAAATCTTCAATAGATCAAATATTTAATTGTAAGCACTAAAAATTAAAAATTGACTGAGAGGAGAGAATCAGTTAATTTTTGAAATAATAATTTATGTTGATCTGAATAGTGGAGGCCATGAGTATACAGACACCCCAAACAAAGAAAAACGATCAATAAACTTGTTGACTTAATAATGAAAAGCTTTCTAGTAGCTAAAAAGTGTCAACCAAACCAAAGGGCAAACTTAAAGAAATATTTATTACAGACAAAAGTCTCACTTACTAGATATGCAGCAACTTTTTAGAAAACAATAAATAATTATTTAACCCAAGAGAAAAACAAACACAATAGAAATAGAAAATAGAAACACAAATTTGTTTCACAAGTAGAAAAAAATGGTAAAAGCAAACAGATCTTTGTTCAAAATCAGTTATGATGGAAGAAATGCATCACGGTAAAAAAATACAATTTCTTTTCCAATTAATGTATAATGGTTTCCAATGCTTTCAAGAGTATGTGAAACAGCACTTTACATTATTGATTGCAACTATGCATCTTGTAGTGCAATTGCCAAAATCTATCAAAATTTATCCAATAAACACAAAAATGGGCTTACTTTTATTAGTAACAAGGCAACACAAATAAAATAAGATATAATTACATAACCCAACCAATAGTTAATATAATGTTTAATAATACCAACTGCTGATAAGATGTAACACAGCAGGAACTCTCACATACTGTTGGCATAAGAATGCAGGGGTCCCACCAGTTTCAAAAACTTGCATCATTTCATAAATTTGAACATACGCATAATACATGGCTCAATGATTCAACTCCTACTTATATTCATAAGCAGAAAAACATACACATTTGCGCAATGTATAAAACATCATTATTTGTAATATTCCCAAACCAGAAAGAACTTGAGTATTTACCCACAATATGTAGATACATTAATCACATTACATTCATAAAATAAATCCTATACAATTAAAAGACTGAGCTCCTCATAAACAAAACAACAATGAAGAATCTGTCAAATATAATCTTAAATGAAAGAAGCCACATACAAAAATGATTTAGTGTACACAAATAATAAAGACCAAAGAAAATTTGAAGAGTTTGACTCTCAGTTCAAAAGAAAAATCAAACTAGTAAATACCTTTTGGGGAGAGGAAGAAAACAGTGGAGGCTCATGATCAGCAATGGTTCAAATGAGGTTTTAGGATTTCTGCCAATTTTGTATGTTTTGAACTAGTGAATTATCACAAACTCACTTATGAAAACTCTTTTAGCTACTTATTTATGTTTTTTACAATTAATATAAATATGTATTTTTATAATTTAAAAAAAACTTTAAGCGGCATGGTGGCACACGATTATAATCCCAGTCTTTGGGAGGCTGAAACAGGAGGATCACAGTTTGCAGACAGCCTCCACTACTTAAAGAGGCCCTCTGCAACTTGGTGAAACCTTGTTTCAAAATGAAGAATAAAAGAAATAGGGCTGGGGGTATATCTCAGAGGTAGAAAGCCCCTGGGTTCCATTCCCAGTATCTCCAACCCCCTAAAAAAAAAAAAAAAACTTTAAAATACAAAAGAAAGAGCAGAGGGAAAATGGAAGGAATAAAGAGCTACTATTCATAATTATTGAATACTAAAAATGACTCCAAAATTATGTACATTGTCATAATGACCTTTAATTAAAATAAATAGTTTCTAAGATAAAAGTTTCAAAATAAAAAGGTAAATACAGAAAACAAATTATCTATAAATTTTAACTGTTTGATTCAATTTTGTCATTAAGTATAGATTTATAAAATTCACATAAAATAAAATATTTACTTTTTTATATGCAGAAGTTGGCTTCCTCATTTTCATCGTATTGTAGGTAAGTATGTAGCAGAACACTGATAAAAATAAGCAGACTAATAAGCTTGATGTATTCTCGCAACTCTTATACCTCAGTGGGATTATCTTCTTTCTCAGATGTTGTTTTGAGTGTTAATCTTTAAAGAAAATTTAAGCCTGAGTGAAATAAAAATATTATATAATTATGTAAGCCCATTTAACTAAATATTTATTTATATATGTACGTATACATGTATGAATTTATATAGTGATACTGAAAATTAAGTCCAGGGGCATTCTACCTCCAAGGTATACTCCCATCTCTTTGTTTATTTGTTATTCTGTTTTGTTTGAAAACATGATCTCACTAGGTTGCTGAAATTCTCCCTAAGTTGCTGAGGCTGTCCTTGAACCTCTATGATCCTCTTGTCTCAGCTTCCCATGTATTGGGATTATAAGTATGTGCCATCACATCCAGCTCTAATCCAATATTTATAAAGCTCCTGCTATATTCAGATTACAATATGAAATAAGAGATAGCTCCTTATCCCAGGAGCTGTGGGTCAATTTAATAAGAGAAGCCCAAGTAAAGGCACTTTTGTTTACACTATCCTACTGGGTTGACCCTTGGAGTCTTACTTTTCCTTAACATGTAAAGTAGGATTTCTGTTTAGAAGAAGTTTCCTCATTTGTGGAAATTCTGGCATCGCTGTACCAGTATGTTAAATATATAGTCTGCAGAGATGGCATGGACCTCTGTGCCAAAAGAACATGTTTCCAACACTCTACAGTCTGTGAGAAGGTGACTTTCCTCAGTGAGGACAGCTTAACAAATTCAAAGGACCAACTCACCATGCAGCTCTATCAAGTGCTTAATATGCCTTTGCTACATTCTCCCCTTTCAACTGTGTGCAACAGTTATTTGTTTAATGTCTTACCTCCCATATGGGTCTCTAAGCTTTTTGAAATTAAGGATCACATCTTACTCTTTTTGATACCCCCTTCCAAGGCTTGGCATAATGCCATGTGCACAGCTGAAATTTCATATTTGTTGAAGGAATGAAGTTTGTTCAGCCACATATTGACCATGAGGAATAAGGCATTTGCCCTTAATTCTGTTGAAGCCAAAGGAGAACCCACTGAATTCACCCAAACACATGATGTTTTGCTCATTTTTTCTAGAGAAGACTAAATATATGTTTAACAACTGTCAGTAAGAACATGCGGTTATTATACAAAGAGTAAAAAGTGACTCACTGGCCGGGCGTGGTGGCGCATGCTTGTAATCCCCGCGCTTGGGAGGTAGAGACAGCCTCGCTGGCTTAAGAGACCCTGTTTCCACATAAAGTTAAAAAATAGGTCTGGGAGTGTAGCCCGTGGGAGTGTAGCCCGGAGGTAGAAGGGCTTCCAGGAACCCCAGTACCACACACACAAAAAAAGTGACTCACTGGTTTTTATAAGGCAATTGTAAGAACAACTGAGCTTTCAGCTCACTGGAGAAGCTTGTACAGCCATAAAGATTGATTTTCTTTTTTTGTTGTTGTTGTTTGTAGAATAAAGTTTATTTTTTTGTTAGAGTTATATTGCCTTTTGCACATACACATGATGCTAAACTTTGGAATTTGGTATAAGATACATTCTCACCTGTAGTGTCCTGGCTTTTTCATGCCAGGACACAGAGTAGACAAATAAATGCTGAGGTCCTTTGAAGCCCCATGATGCCTTTGACCTATTTGGTTTTCTGTTCCATTTCACCTCTTAGTAAAGGTTTGAAAACTTTCAACAGATAATTAGACAACTAGAGAAAGAAATCTAAAGCTGTCCAGCCATTCCTCTTATTCTAGCAAGGTACATCATAATGAAGAGTATCAATGTTCTACCTAACAAAGGTCACATATATATAAAATAGGCAACAGGTAGTAATATATTTGTGTTAATGGCAGGCCATATCCTAGCCTGCTGTATTTGAACTTTCCATGAAAACAATAGCCTGTGGTGACACAGCTTGTCATAGGTGCTAATGAAAAATTGCCCCCGATATCCTGATGGGATTCCTCCTGCACTTATCCTGCCCCTGAGGTCTGGGGATTCACTGAACTCAAAAATAAGATTTTTATCTGCCTCTTATCCTCTATTAAAAAAATAAAAATTGTACCTACAATGCAGAATATCTCAGGGAGAAAATGCAGGGACTATGTATAAAATGCTTTCTAGAATGTAACTGTACCTTGGTCAATTATTTTGGAGTGCTGAATGGCAAGGGAGCAGGTTGAAGAAGGATGAAAGTCATTTGTTTTCTGACACGAAAGTTATTTCCAGCTCACGAGCAAATAGATGTTCACTGTATTTCTGGCTTTGTAGAGAACCTTCCTTGTGGAAAGCCGGGCAGACGCCTACGAAACAGAACAGGTAAAATGCCTCCTCTTATGTAACCTTAATGTTCTCTAAAAATAATAGTGTTCTCATCATTAGAGCGCTCTCTTTCCAAAGATTCTATATAACAGGGATTGAAAAAGTAAATCAGAAAATGACTAAGAAACACAAAGATTCTTTGTAAGCTTTTAGAACAAGATTTGAATAACCATTATCTCATCTTGACTTTTCAACTTTGGGGCCTCTATATGGGTTAGTTTCTACTGCCTTAATTATTAAAATCAAAATAATAAAAATGACGATTTCCTCTACTTTCTAAGGCATTTTTTTTTTGTTCTCAGCCTGTGGCAATAATTATATTTTCCAAATGCAAAACACCTCATTTAAAATGCAAGCTTCCCAGAAATTGGCCAAGTCTATAGGCTCAAAGTGGCAAAAACTAAAGGAGTAAATTCTTTTTTTTTTTTTCTCCTGACATCTTCTCCTGTTAAAATTCCTTTTGGCACATGTACTGAATATGAATCAGCTGCCATATAAATAAATTTCTGTGTCAATATTTTTTATTGTAAAATATTTTGCCCATCGGAGAGCAAGGGTTTACAAATCAGATCACTAACATACTTCTAATTTATACCTTCCACAGATAGCCTTCCAGCCACAGTTGACTAATTATATATATATATATATATATATATATATATATATATCCTTAGTAATATATATATATTAGCTGGAAACAGTTCATCAAGTAAGTTTACCCCCTTTCCTTTCTAATTCACTTGTTTTACTAAAAGGTTGAGTAAAGACCTCTGGGGAGCAAGGGCAAATTTTTGACATGGGTCTCACCAGATTCAACTATGCAGGGACAATACAGAATACACTGGAGCAATAACATTATCACATCATAGGCTGATTGAGAGGCATTTCCTTGCATTTCTGTCCTTTTACCATAAGCCAATAGTAGCCACAGGCATTTGACTGGAGAGCCCGGAGGATTGACAGGCCTGGCAGTCATTACACGCTGGATTGAATACTAGATTACTCCAAAGTGGCTGAGGGTCAGGGATCAGTGTGTTCCCTTTTGGCACTAAATGACTTTAATATCCTGACTGTATTAGTCAATTACTTTAAAGCTGCTGCTCTCTGCGCTCTCTCTGCCCCCCTGCCGTCTACTATGGTCATTTGAATTGCTCCCATACTTAACCCACACATCTGCTTTTAGCTGTCCAAAGAACAGTGCTATCAGTAGAGCTATTGACAATATAAAAAGAACTGAGATACTTGCTGGAGGTGTCAAGTGCCTCTCTCTTTGGGCTGCTTAGTTTAAAAAAGAAACCTAAATAACTCAGTTACAAAGGTGGTCCTCAGGAAAAGAAAAATCAGCCTCATTTAATTTAGTGGTATGTAAAGAAGTGACCAATAGCAAAAAAAAAAAAAAAAAAAAGAAAAGTTGTTTTGTTTCCATAAAGTACACACCATGTTTCCATAAAATACATACCCTCTGGATTTTTTTTATATTAATTTCATGTACACATTTTGAATATACCTTTGGGTGAGGGTGCACCACTGTGAAAACCCAGATCAAAGTTTTTTATTATTTCATTTCACAATGGTTCCTGTGATCATGGAGAATTATACTGCACTTCTCAATTTATTGGTGCAACACAAGGAAGAATTTTATATCGCAGCCACTGAACTTTAAAAGGTCTGGTGTGGCTTGGTGTTAAACCAACATGTCTAGATTAAATGTGGACTAAGCTGATTTGAAATTTAAAACTACTTGAAAGTCATGCCTTCAGTGTTTCAGAGAAAGTGATGTGACTCCCACACAAGAACACATCTGTTGAGCGAGCCCTGACGTGTGTGTGTGTGTGTGTGTGTGTGTGTGTGTGTGTGTGTGTGTGAAGAGAGAGAGAGAGAGAGAGAGAGAGAGAGAGAGAGAGAGGAGAGAGAGCGCGTTCCAATGAGAACACATGAAATCACAAAGCTCCAAAGATAATAAAAGACATTTCAGGAAACCGCTAGAAGATTCTGAAGAGCTATTTCCTATTGGAATAAAAAGATGAGGCAAAAATGTACAGAAAGGTTTACCATATTTTTAGATTACTTGAGGCAGAATTTAGGAAAACCCCTGATTTCCTACTTACGCCATCTTTTCCATTGGAAGATCTCGTGGCTTGGTCGGAAAGTGTCCTTTAACTATTTTGCTAAGTTTCTGTTATTGATTTGACTCTTGTGTCTACTAAATTATATGTATATATGAGAAATCTTTTACAACATAATTTTTTTGTGTGTGTTACTGGGGTTCCTGGAAGCCCTTCTACCTCCGGGATACACTCCCAGACCTATTTTTACATTTTTATTTGGAAACAGGGTCTCTTAAGCCAGCCAGCCAGCGCGGATGGCTTCGAACCTGCGCGATCCTCCTGTCTCTGCCTCCCAAGTGCGGGGATTACAAGCGTGCGCCACCACGCCCAGCTACAACATAAATCTAAATAAAAGGTTTTTTCTAAGGTAATGATTGAAATAATACACACTATGGGAATATATTTTGTTTGATGTTTTCTGAGAATTCACTAATATAAGCTGGGATTTCAGAGACCATCCTTCATTTGCTTAGGAAAGATTCCCCTCAGTTATGAACACATACCCCAAAATACCATGTCAGCAGAAACATGATATAATCAACCCAAGTCAAAACTGGTTTTAGAAAGACTCATAAGTTTCTATTGTATCCAAGTCACTAGAAATGACAGTGTTGATATCACAGTGATATTCTAAAAGCAACTTAAAAGTGAAAATGGTAAAATTAAAAGTTTTGAGAGATGTTTTCTATTATTTGCTAAACATAAATATTTTAATTAATCAATGAAAATGGCACCAACTTGATCCTAAAGATCTAGAGTGCACCTATAAATACTTTAATAATAGAAAAGAGTTTCCAAATCTTATAATTTCCTGTCATTTTTCTTTTTAATTGAAATATTGCTTTTGCTCATTAGCCTAGCTTCTGTGAGCAAAAACCCAAATACATGTTGAATAAACCACATATTCTTCAAACTTTAAAAGCTGATTTTACTCCTGCCATAGAGGAAAGCAGATATGTTATAGAAGAAAGTAGTAAATATTTCTTTTCAGTGGGCATCTATCAAAAATATAAAGATTATTGCCTAGGGGAATGAATTTTATGACTTTATTAATTTAAAATTTAGTCAACACTGGGCATGGTGGCGCACACACACTTGTAATCCCTGCTCTTGGGAGGCGGAGACAGGAGGATCGCGCAGGTACGAAGCCAGCTGCGCTGGCTTAAGAGACCCTGTTTCCAAATTAAAAAGTATAAAAATATTCCATTGTGTGTATTTCCCACAGTTTTGCTATCCATTCATCTGTTGATGGTGATCTGGGTTGGTTCCATATTTTGGCTATTACATATTGTGCTGCTATGAACATAGGTATGCATATGTTGCTGTATTTCTCTGAATTCAACCCCTTTGGAAAGATACCCAGGAGTGGTATAGCTGGATCATATGGTGGATCTATTCCCACCTTTCTTAGCAATCTCCACACAGATCTCCATAGTGGCTGAACTAGTTTGCACTCCCACCAAGAGTGTAAAAGAGTTCCTCTTTCCCCACATCCTCGCCAGCATTTGTTGTTGTTTGATTTCTTTATGCTTGCTACTCTGACTAGGGTTAGATTGAATCTCAATGTAGTTTTGATTTGCATCTCCCTGATGGCCAGTGATGAAGAACATCTTTTCATGTATCTATTAGCCCTTTGTATCTCTTCTTTTGTGAAGTGTCTATTTAGTTCATTTGCCCATTTCTTGATTGGGTTGTTTGTTTTGCCAGTGTAGAGTCTTTTGAGCTCTTTGTATACTCTGGATATTAGCCCCCTATCAGAATGGTGGCTGGTAAAGATCCTTTCCCATTCTGTGGGCTTCCTCTTAAGGTTATTGATAGTTTCCTTTGATGAGAAGAAACTTTTTAGTTTGATGTTATCCCACTTGTTTATTCTTGCTTTAATTTCCTGAGCTTTGGGGGTTTTATTGATGGAATTCTATTCAGCCATAAAGAAGAACAAAATTATGTCATTTGCAAGGAGATGGAAAACCCTGGAGAACATTATGTTAAGTGAGATCAGCCAAGCACAAAAGAAGACGATACATATGTTTCCTCTAATATGCCCAACCTAGGAAACACAAAGAATACCAGTGGGACTCCAGTTATTGAAGGGGAAATACTAGCTAAGTTTGGATGGTAAGATAGGAGAGGAGGATGGTCGGTCTTGATTAACAAGGGTCTACACCTGAACATGTGTAAAAGTATGAATAAGTCATGGTTAACCTGGACAGCCATTGGTGGGAGGGGGGAAAGGAAAATGGGGGCGGGGGGAGGGCATCAAATATAGTGTAAATGTATACTATTTACGTTCAATAAAAAAATAAAAAATAAAAAATAAAATAAAAAGTATAAAAATAGGTCTGAGAGTGTAGCCCGGAAGTAGAAGGGTTTCCAGGAACCCCAGTACCACCAAAAAAATAAAAAATAAAAAATAAAAATAAAATAAAATTTAGTCAACAAAGGTCTTTAAAAAACTTAACAGCTTTTGGCAATCATAATTCATTAGCACTTTACATTCATTTGTGTTTCGTTGTGTTTTGAGAATTGAGTATCTTGGAGAAAAAAAAGTAGCTTGATGTGAACTGACTGAATGGGCCCCCTTGATCGTTAGGATGACAGACAGTGATGACACGGAGCTGCAGCTGACAGCTTCTTTACTGAGCCTCTTATAAATATTTACAATTCATAGTTCACCAATAGTTCTATGGGTAGCACATAAAGAGCAGTGTTTGGTGATCTGTTTGGAATTGTTACTGTTTTGATCAGGGAGTATGTTTCTACAAGGAAGAGTTTTTAACTAAATTTTTTGCTAACATCCATTCTGTCCTGTGCCTCATCCTTAATTCTAATATATCATTTTCTTTGCAGCTTACTTATCACTTAGCACACACATGTAGTTTGCATCACTAAAGAGTAACTTTCTCTTCTTTTCTGTCATGGTGTTACAATGGACATAGTTAAATTATACTTCCACTAGAATGCATTGCAAAGCAAGTTGAAGACTGTTACTGCAATCCTTCATGTTAGTTTAGTCTTAGACATTAGAATGGCCATCACTGCAAAATCTGCAAAGTAAAATACCATGAATTGCCTTGAGAAACACAAAAGTCTACAGTAATTTGTTAGTTAGTGTAGCACCTGATTTCCATTTCTACAGATTTCATTACTGCTTCCCTAATGCAATCAGGAAGATTTAAATGGCTATTGGGGGTGGATACTCCTTTCTTCCTGACCTAGTGACTAATGAGGAAGACACCCCCTAACCCATCACGCCTCCAATTTGTGAAGTGGGAGTGCAGTTAACTTTCACAGCCTAGAAGAAGCTGCATACATTTTAAGACAGCGAAAAATAAAACACATGAAAGTATAATCTATGTACTTATCTTCACTGAGAAATTACATAGAGAATTAACCACCTTGCAGAGCTTTTAAGATTTTCCCCCTGTGTTATTGTATAAAAATATTTTATATTCACATATAGAGTACATCATTCAACATTTTCTGAATATAGAAAGAACATAATTTCTGGAGCAGAGCATGCGGCTTCTAGAGAGTGATTGGTTTTAAAAACAAACTCCCTTTAAACAATGACAAAAGTTTTTTTAGTAGTGTCGATAAAGATGCAAGAGCTTTAAAAAAAACACAGTTTTTAAAAAGTCTAAATATTCCTAGTTTTCTTGTGAAAATGTCATTGTGAGAGTATGTGTGTACACATGTGTGTGTGTTTAATAATTTTGCCATAATTGGCAGTTGTTTAGGAAAGTACCATTAAAATTATTTAAGATGTCCATTTCTCTTTCCATTTGCTTTATACAGCAACAATACAGAAAATGTCTACAGAACCTGCTTGTCGAGTCTCTTGCTTCCATATGTAAACAACTTCCTGACCTGCTTGCCAGGAGAGTAGGGCTCATAATTTTCAGTCTGAAGATGACATATACAAATAAAGGAACTAAAGCATGGAAAGGAACATATTTTGGTCTTGTGACTAATGGTAACCTGGTGCTATTGAATTACTGAACTGTGTCTGAGAACTAATGAGAAAATTTTCCCAGGGGAATCTTTATCCAGTGCACTTGGAGAGCACCTCAGGGACCTATTCCGAGTCCGTCACCTTCCCGTCTCATTGACACTCCACTTCTTTACCACCATTACACTGTGCAACCATTTCACTTCACACCTCACGATTAGAATATTAAAAGGAGAGAATATGACTCTGACTTGCTCCAGATAGCAGAGTTGTTTTTGACACTTAGAATCGAAATTGTCACCAGAATATCACAAAGACAGGAGAGTCTCCAACTGAGTAGAACATTCTAAAGCTTAAAGTGATTTTATTTTACAGCTAATGAAAACTTTCAAGGAATCTCTTAATGGCACCTAATTCATTTACTTGGAGTTATTTCAGGGCTGCATAATTTTAACCAAAAAGTATGATTGTACTTTTTAAGTTACAAAAAAATGATTCAGCCAACAAAATTGAGCTTTGGGTCATTATTATATTGATCTTTTGTCAGCCACTGTTTTGTTTAATCTTATATATCCATTGATAATTTCATGTGTTCATGATTCTTAGGCAGTGGGGGCAGTTTTTGATTGGACAATGGCTCAGAATAGCAGTGCTGTCACAGATGTCTGGCTATAGTGAATAAGGTTGAGTTGTTACTTCAAGAACTATTAGTGAAATACTTAACAAGACATTCCTACTTTCTGACGCAAAGGAACAAAGAAGAGGAAAAGATAAGGAAGATAAGGCCTTATAAGGATGCATCCCACCACTATGAAGTTTTAAAAACTTTATCTATTTTACAATGAATCATTATTTAAGAGATTCCCTTGTGAGAGCTGAAGGCTATTTTTTTTTTCATTACAAGTGAAATCCCTAAGACCAACAGAACAAAATATTGTTCATCTGTTATTTCATCTAATCAAAAGTCACCACTGACTGCCTCTGTGGTCAGACCCTCCCATATCCTTGTAACATGGTGAGCATTATTTCCTTTGAGGAGGTCAGGCTACTAAGAGCATCCCACTGTGTGTGAAAGGCACTCCCATGTTTGTTTTGGTTGGAATTTATTAGGCCTGCAGTGACCTAGCAGTTTTCTGTATATTTTGCAAAATATAATAATTTCTTACTAATATTTCTGCTACATATTATTTTGCCCCAACATAGAGAATATTCTCCTCCTCCACCACCTCCTCTTCCTCCTCTTCCTTCCTCCCCTTCCATCTCCTCCTCCTCCTTTTTCTCCTCCTCCTCCTCCTCCCCCTTCTACCTCCTTCACCTTTTTCTTCTTCTCCTCCTCCTCCTCCTCCTTCTTCTTCTTCCCCCTCTTCTTCACAGGAGATTAAAATCAGGGCATTCTATCTCTGAGCTACACTCTGGCCTTTCTTATTTATTTTCTATTTTGAAACAGGGTCTCACTAAGTTTCTGAATGTATGACTAAGTTGCTGAGGCTGGCCTGGGACCTGGGATTCTCCTATCTCAGCCTCTCAAGTACTTTCACACTTCTTAATAATTGTTGACAAATATTATTGGAAAAAATAGGGTACAGAATGAAGAACATCCAGAGCCATTCTGCTTTCATTAGCGAAGTCTCTTTTCTGCAGCTTAAGGTATTTCTTTATTGGAATTGTTTGTGCTACAAAGAAATGTCGTTCTGGTAAGATCACTCAGCTTTGCACCATGAAAGTATATGCCAACTTTGGGATTTTTAAAATTCCTATTTATGAATTAACATTCTATATTGGCAGTCCCATTTAAAAACCTTATTGCAGTACTCAAGGACTCAAGAGCAAAAACCTTATTGCAGTACGCAAGGACTCAAGAGCAATTCTGATGTTCCATGGTTTCCTTTCATATACACCTATAGTGATGTATTGCTTTGGCAAAAAAAAAAAAAAAAAAAAAAAAAAAAAAAAACTTTATGTTCATGGTAGAATGAAAAATACATTTAGAATTCACACAGTACTTTGTGGTGCTGTGTACTAAACTCGGGGACCCATACCTGCTAAGCAAACATTACTACTGAGATAAATTTCCATGCCATTGTGGGCTTTTTTTTTTTTTTTTTGTGGTACTGGGGTTCCTGGAAACCCTTCTACCTTCGGGCTACACTCCCAGACCTATTTTATATTTTTATTTTAGAAACAGGGTCTCCTAAGACAGCGTGCGGCTGGCTTCGAACCTGCGCGATGCTCCTGTCTCCGCCTCCCAAGCGCGGGGATTACAAGCGTGCGCCACCACGCCCGGCCCATTGTGGGCATTTTTAATAGAATTGTCTATGGCAAATTATCCATCATGAAAAAAGATTTAGGAAAAAAATCCAGATAAGTTTATCCTTTCCACTTGAGTAAGTTCAGGGAAGAGGAAAGAGATAGACTGGACTCAGCATTCTGGTGTCAGTGTTTATTGAAAGTCAATGTTTTGTCACCTCTGATCCATTTTATATCATGTGCTGGGCAAAGAGTTTAGGTTAAGAATCTTCCCACTTCAGAAGGATCTGAGCCAAATTCTGGTTCTGTTCCTATATTATAAATTCAAAAACTTTTCTTTTGATATATAGTATAGCTTTGTTACTGTGTCTGTTCATTCAGTCAAAAGAAGCAAAGGAGCAGAAAGCTCTCATTTCTTGTATAATATTTGTATTTAAGGACTCGAGAGTCAAAATGACATTTGCCGGGTGAATTGGTTTTAGAATGCTTTTCCACACTGGTATCTTGAGCTTAAATAGATGAAACCTTGTGACTCTTAAGTGGTAATGATTGAAAATGTAACGCACAGGAGGGAGTTAAACACACACTTATAATAAGCCTACATGAGCCGTCCATTACTAGGGTTTCCTGCATTTTCTATGCCAGAGTCACAAAATAACTTCAAACTTTGTCCCAGAGATAAAATCAAAAGTCCACCTCACACACATGAAAGGGACATCTCTATGGATTTAAACCAAGACCTGATTATTCAGGAGCGGCTTATGTGGCTCGTGGCTAAGTCAAAGTTTGCTACTTCTGGGCATGTTTGACTATAGGGAACTCGCCCTCATTTTCATCCCTCTGCCTGTTCTGAAGGATATGAAAAACACACAACTTCATTTTTACTCATGTGGTTTTGAATGGGCTCTTATTTGACTCATCTTCTTTAGAAGTGGGTGGAAAAAAATAAGAAAGCTTTTGCGTGTGCAGGGATTTAGGGATTTATTCTCTTTTTTCTCCTTTCCATTTCTTTTCCCCCTTGACAGAATGTCTGGTCTTTAGGCATTTGTAAGGTCTCTGCTTCATTCTTTCAAACCAATTCCTGATATATGGGTGGGGAGATGGGGGATACAGGAGACAGAAATGGATTCTTATCCGTAGCACAACTTAGGACCTCAGGGATACACAGGTCACTACCTTGAGTGAAAAAGTACAGCTAAAAGTACTTTGGCATAGCTTAGACTGCCATCAGTTGACAACATCCGAAGGGAGGGCCCCTTTGATGCTATGCATTGGGGTACACAATCCTGTCCTGCCACATTGTTTTCTTATCTTGCTTTCACCACTAAAGAGGATTTTATTTTCTTTTAAGTCTATTGTACCTGAACCTCTTCAACTTCTTTTATTATATACATTTTTTAATTTTAGTACTAAACTAGCCACACGAATTAAATTCTTAGGACAAAAAATGAACATAAAAAGGCATTTGTTTACCCCAAATCTTAGACTATGTTCTACCAATCACTCTCCTCAAAGCAAACAGAAGAAACAAGAAAATACTAGCGCTTTGTAGCTCGGTAGAATCAACCAGGAAGAGCTGCAAAATGGTCTCTGAAAAGTATAAAATATATGCACTGGTAGAAAAGGTATGAAAACAGTTGAAAACTCTGACTCAGGACCTATGAGCCAATTTGAACTTTGTCAACCAGTTCAAATCATAAAAAGATAATATTATTTGAAAAAGGCCATGCTTTTGATTGCTAAAGTTTTCTACATTAGTACATGTTTGATATTTTATTTTCAATGTACGAGAACATGGCTGACAGTTTGAATCAGAGTCAATGTGTTTCAGCAAGTATCATAAATTGATACCTGGTGTACATTTCTGTTGTTTTGATAATTCATGGCGAAGCTGATTTCCCCCACACTCCACTCCTATAACTTGAAAGTGTCATTTGAGAACAGAGGGATTTTGTTTTCTCATGATCATATGCAGTTGAAGAAAAATTTCTTTGAGGTGTTTTTGGAGAGATTTCCAATTTGGCTATGTCAAAGTGATGTCTAAATAAACACTGAAAAGTTGAAAAGTTCAGTCATTGCCTTTCTAGACACCAAATAAGAGTTTAACTCAAAGCAATATACAAACTTGCTGAATGAAAGTAACCTGTCACCTAATTCAAAAACTTGTGTGCAAGTGAGTTTGTGTCCTGGACCAGATCAGTGCGGAGGGACATAAAAGATACTTCAGAGTGATAAAGAGAACAGTGCAGTTATTTACTAGAGGCTCTGAAGCAAGGTATTTTAGTCTGTAATTTCCAACAAAAATTCCAAATTTAAAGCTAGTGGAATGTGACTAGCCAATTTAATTTCACTCTTACATATAGTTAAGTGTAAATGCATGTAGCAAATCACACACTGGGAATTCAAACTTTCCTGATTTACTTGTTGGAGAAAGTGTCATAGCTACAGAAAAGTTCATGCAGGCAGAACATAGTTGCCTTATATGTAGATAAATGGTAGGAAAATATTTTCACCAAATATAGATATAAATACATTAACCATTATTCTTGGTGACAGCAAAAAAAAAAAAAAAAAAAAAACCCACAAAAAAAACAGACTTCCATGGCTAATGACTTCACGGAAAAACACTTAAAAGTTCTCACTTGCGATTCCCATGGCATCTTTTGGTGTTCTAGGGCTCTGCTAATATTCTTGGACCATTTTGTTGAACCCACTGAAACTAATAATTCAGTAATGTAGCAAAGTAGCAATGCTTCTGGGATACAATAAGGAAGATCAAGGCAATTAGTTTCAATAGTGAACATAAGACAAAATTATGAAGTCCTTGAATATATGAATCGTGTAGTCATAGATGGAGATGAAATTGAACCCGGCTCCAAAGAAAATACACCAAGCATTTCTTTTTATCCGGTGTGTGCTGCTGTGTTGAGAAGTTTCCAACCACAAGCATCATGCTACGAGTTCTTCCTGCCAAACCTTTTGTCAGGAAAGTAGCATCCAGCTCAAAAGAATCAATGTTAAATTGAAACTGAAGTTTTTCAGACTTGTTGTAACTGTTCTTTAATTTCACGTTGCCATTGTTTGGAATTGTGAACCAACCAGAAAGGCTCTGATGATAAGGTCTCAAAGCGCACTGTTAGATCACATCCTTCCAAGTGACAGGATACAAACCATGCATTGATTTTGTAAGCCAACTGTATGGTAAGATTGTAAGACAGTAAAACATTAGGGACATAGGGTTGTAAAAACCTTCTGCAGCATCCTGGGAGTTTGTGTCTGCTGGCTCTCACTTTATTTTCAGTTTAATTTTGCTTGTTATTATGTTTGGAATGTTTAGGGTAAAGGTTTAATTGAGAGCTTTGCTGTTTGCATCTAGTAAATTTAAAATCGATTTTTAGAAATTGTTCACAGAGGTATCTCACCATCTGCCATGGGGAATTTCTCACTTGCTCCTTTTCACAGGCTCCAATCACCAGATATCATGTCTCCCTCTTATCTCTCTTCTCTGATTTCTTCACATTCTTTCTTTCATACCTCATATCTTATATTTATGCCCAATATTCTGATCTTATGAAGAGAAGCTAAAAGAATCTTGTGATTTTTTTTGTCCCAGTATAAGTAATGACTCTAAGCTCCCTCATTCCTTTCTAAATTAGTTCTTCAATTTAATTTTCTATTAAGGTCTTCTTCAGTTATGTTTTGATAATTTATTCACAAAAATAATAATATAAATCTGTATACCACATTAAAAATTTTGGTTTTTATCTAAAACATTTTATAATTTTTATAAATTTAAATAGTTGCTCATAATGTAATTTTTAGCATATTATAAATATCACAGTTCAAATAGATCTTGAATTTAAATTTATGATAGAAAAAATTAGACTTAAAGTAATAAAAGAAGCACATTGGGGCTAGTGGAATAAGCATCTCTGAAATATCTGCTCCCCCACAAAAATAATGAGGAAACTGACAAAAATAACCCAACTCAACTTTTGCAGAATTTTGGAAAATGATTAAAGGCTTATAACAATCTAAGACAATTTTGTTCAGGAAAAATGACTGAATATCAGTAAGAACTTGAGTTTTATGGCATTCTAAAGCTATGGTAATCAAAACAGCATGGCACTGCTATGAAACAAGTACATGGACAAATGAAACAGAAATAAACTCATGCATTTATGTCCAATTAATTTTTGGAAAAAATATTTAAGAACATTTTTGCTCACTGTGTAATGTGAAAAGTCTTTTCAATAAGTATTGGTAAAATCAGATATCCTTATCTCACACCATATGAAAAAATCAGCACAAAATAATGTAGAGTATATAAATGCAATGAGATATTCTTTATCCTTAAAAAGAAAGAAATTTCATCATTGTGTTAATAAAGATAAGCCTGAAAACATTAGGCTAAGTTAAGTAAGACAAGCACAGAAAGACAAAGATATGAAAACAACTCAAAAATCAATGCAAAGTCTAAACTATAAAACTAACGTGAGAAAAGAGGGAGGAAAATCTTCAGGACATTGGTTTAAGCAATGGTTTTGGAGATTTATCTTCAAATCACAGACAACAAAAGTAAAACTAAACTGAAACGATAAGCTTCTGTACAACAAAGGAAACAATTAGGAGACTAAAGAAGCAGTAAGTGGATTGAAAGAAAACAGTTGTGAACTATACATCAGATAAGAGATTAATATTTAAAATACATAAGCAACTTAAACAACTCAGTAGTAAGAAAGTGGTCTAATTTAAAAATAGGCAAATGACCTGAATAGACATTTCTCAAAAGAAGACATAAAAAGAGCCAATATCAGTGTTCATCATCATTAATTAGAAGGGAAATACACATTAAAATCACAAGCTATCACCTCATGCCTATCAGAATGACTATTATCAGAAAATGAGAAGTGGCAAATGCCAAACCTGCAGAGAAAATTAAAAACACCTCACACAGAATGATTATCATCAGAAAATAAAAAAGTAGCAAGTGCTGATGTTTCATAGAAAAAGGAACACTTGTACATTGTGGGAAATATAAATTGGTTCAATGATTAAGCAAAACAGTATGGTGGTCTCTCAAAACGCAAAATGCAGAACTATCATATGGCAGCAGTCTCAGTATTGGTTGTATGCTGGAAGCAAATGAAATCATATGTGGAAAGATACACTCCCATGTTTGTTATTCACAGTTACCAATATCTGAAATCAGCCTAAGTATTCATCAGGAGATAATGTATAAAGAAAATGTGATACATACACACAACATACAATACTTTTATATTCTTTTTTTAACAATTTTTATTGAACATAAATAGTATACATTTACACTATATTTGGTGCCCTCTCCCTCCCCTGTCCCCGTTTTCTCTTCCCCCCTCCCACCAATGGTTGTCCAGGTTAACTATGTCTTATTCATAATTTTACACGTTCAGGTGTAGACCCTCGTTAATCAAGATCGGCCTTTCTCCTCTCCTATCTTTCCATTAAAACTTAGCTAGTATTTCCCCTCTAATATCTGGAGTCCCACTGGTATCCTTTGTGTTTTCTAGTTTGGGCATATTAGAGGAAACATGTGTATCTTCTCCTTCTGTGCTTGGCTGATCTCACTTAACATGATGCTCTCCAGGGCTTTCCATCTTCTTGCAAATGATTTAATTTTGTTCTTCTTTATGGCTGAATAGAATTCCATTGTGTGTATTTCCCACAGTTTTGCTATCCATTCATCTGTTGATGGAGATCTGGGTTGGTTCCATATTTTGGCTATTACATATTGTGCTGCTATGAACATAGGTATGCATATGTTGCTGTATTTCTCTGAATTCAACCCCTTTGGAAAGATACCCAGGAGTGGTATAGCTGGATCATATGGTGGATCTATTCCCACCTTTCTTAGCAATCTCCACACAGATCTCCATAGTGGCTGAACTAGTTTGCACTCCCACCAACAGTGTAAAAGAGTTCCTCTTTCCCCACATCCTCGCCAGCATTTGTTGTTGTTTGATTTCTTTATGCTTGCTACTCTGACTGGGGTTAGATGGAATCTCAGTGTAGTTTTGATTTGCATCTCCCTGATGGCCAGTGATGAAGAACATCTTTTCATGTATCTATTAGCCCTTTGTATCTCTTCTTTTGTGAAGTGTCTATTTAGTTCATTTGCCCATTTCTTGATTGGGTTGTTTGTTTTGCTAGTGTAGAGTCTTTTTATATTCTTAAATATAAAAGTATTTAAATAGACTTAAAATATAAGGAAATTCTCTCATTTGTGACAACAAATGATCACGAAAAGCTTCATTTGACTTGAAATAATCCAGGCACAGAAAGACAAATAATGCATGGAATCAAACCATAGATAACAATGTATTTAATATTTCAAAATTGCTGAGTACATTTCAAGCATTCTCAGTAAAATGTTATCTTAGTTACCTTGATTTAGTCATTCACCACTGCATACATATATCATAACTTCACACTGATCCCTGTAAATGCATGTAATTAAAATATTTAAAATAAAAATATAATAATTTTAGAAAACAATAAAGGTCAAAGAAATTTAAAGAAGACATAGAATTTTTAATAGACATTTCTCTACAGAAGATGCACAAATGGCTAATAAATACAGAGAAGATTTTATCTTAGCCTGAGCTACTAAACAAAATATCATAAGGTGAAATTATAAACAGCAAAAAATTATTTCTCATAGTTAGTTCTAGAGGAAGGGGACATGAGATCAGGGTGCCAGCATGGTTGGGCTTGGATGAAAACCTTCTTCCAGTTTGCAGACAGCTGTTTTTTTTTTTGTTTTTGGGGGTTTTTTGCATTTTCACATTTCAGAATGAAGGTAAGTTATCTCCCTGATCCCTGATCTCTTCTTGTCCGGACACTTAATGGGATTCTTAATGGTATTCTTGACCATTGTAACTTGATTACACACAAGTTTCCACCTCCAAATAGAAACATATTGGAGAATAGGTTTCAACATCAATTTGGAGGGACTCATTTTGGGAGAGAAGATTTTCATATTTCCACATTCTACCTTCCCCAATGTGCTTATCTTAATTTACTTTAAATCTAAATTATTCCATTATAAATTTAAACTTATTTAAAATCTATTTAAACTGTGATGACTAAAAGTTGCTTAAAATTGCCTAATTTACAACTGCTTAAATTGATGAAAATTTGAAAAGTTTTAGATGAAAACCCAAATTTCCATTTGTGGTAGATTTTTTTTCTATTCTTATTTCATGATGTAGAGCATTAGTAGTCATTAGAAAATGAAAATCAAAACCACAGTGAAATGCCACTTTATGCTCACTGGATAACTAAAAGAGAAATATTAATAAATTGTAGGTAATTTGTGAAGAATGTGTGCTCTCCTACTTTACTGATGGGATTGTCAAAAGTGCAACCCCTGTGAAAATTGTTTTGGCAGATCCTAAAATACTAGAGATATATTCTCAGCAATTTTACTCCTAAGTATATACTCAAGAGAAATGAAAACAAACTTTCATGCAAAGACTTGTACAGGAATGTGAATATGGCATTATTAACAATAGCCCAAAAAGTAGAAAGAGCCCCCACAAAAGCCCAACAACTAACTGAATAAATAAAGTATGGAAATTTATAAAATGGAATATTATTTGATCATAAAAAATAAAGTGCAGACTCATGTTCTAATACAGATAAACTTTGAAAATATTGTCCTAAGGGAAATATATGAGTTTAGAGATCACATATGAATGTTTACATTTGTATGCAATATCCAAAATAGACAAATTGGAAGGGACAAAAAGCTGATTCAAAGGAAAAGAAGGGATTTGGGGAATGACTGATAATCAGTACAATTTTTTTTGAGTAATTAAAATGTTCTAAAATTAGAATGTGGTGATGATAGCAGAGCTCAGAATACACTAGAATCTGATTTGAATACTATAAAAATTGTCCTTGCATGTAAACTATGTCAACAAATCTTATTTTCTAAATTAAATTTTTCATTCTAGTCAAAATCCCTTCCATTGGCATTTTATACACATAAAGTAGTAGTATGTTATTTCATATTTGTGATCTAGATTTTTAATTATCATCCTATATTTAGTTTAAAAATTGCAAATATAAATTAAGAGAAGAGTGTACTTTAAAATCATTTGTGAATTTATCGCTTAAAACTAGCTATAACTAGTAATCTTTATAATTAGTACATAGTTGATTAAAGTTTAAAAAAATTAAAACTAAATATAAAATTTTCTTAAATATATCTTTCAATGTGATAGAAACATAATGGAGAGATTAATGTTTATGGTTTCTTGAGTAAGAACTTATAGTTTGTTTTTGTTTAGTACATCAGAAGTTTGCATCATAAAAAATTTACCAAAGTATAGGGCAGAGGAGGGAGGAAGAAAGGAGAGATTAAAAAAGGAAGGGAGGGAAGCAATAATATTACTTGAGTAAATTATTCTAGCAAAATGAAAAAGAACCCGAGAAATTATAACAAATCTCAGCATAATTGGCACTGACTAAGTATTAAGCTTTAAATTTGAAGCTTATAGCTATGTGTTCTCTCTCAAAAAGTAAGAGAAATCAGTAAAAGATTTGTTTTTAATCTAGGTTACATTTATTTTTATAAAGACAGAACTTTTCATAGAAAAATAAAATTTGCATACTCAGTTTGATTATTTTGTATTAAAATAGCCAAGTTTTCATCAGAAATATTTTGAATAGACCTCTCGGAAGAAATCTTCACATTGAGACATACCAATGAATTCTACAAGACAAATATTAGACAGTTAATCACATATTCTAGAAGGAGGAGATGGAATATGCTCAAGCTAACCTTATAACCTGTTTTGTGGTCTGATTTATTTTAATATTGCTTATAATATCACTAAGGGACAATAACTATTTAACATTAGTATTAGATCAGGTATATTGAAAATAATTTTCAAATTTGGGGCTTAATTTTTGTTTCCAGTTTTGATTTATATTGAGCTTCAAATTTTGAAACTTTGTGTATTAAAATTTATTTATCTTTTGTTTTTCTTTAATTTTATGAAATGACATATGATGAATGACATGCCCATATTTTTATTATTTTGTGAATTTCCATATTATATTTAATTTTCTGATCAATTTGGATTATATATTTAAGCATGATATGTTACTAGAGTCTAATTGCAGTTTTAAAAATGATAACTGATCTGATGACTATTTAGCAAATAAGTCATCATTTTTCTGTGATTTAAAATACTATCTTTATCACATATGAATTTTTATGGCAATACTTATATTCAACACTAAGTTTTATATTTTTTGTAATGATATCTCACTATTGGTAATTATAATTTTATAATATATTTTAACATTTAAAACTATAATCAAAGAATCATCTTATTCTCATAATTGACTTACACCTGAATTTTAAGATCATTTGATAACAGTTCTCCAATTTTTTATACAAGAATTTTGAGCTACATTATAAAATATTCAAGTGGGAAGATTTGGAATTGACTCTCAGATTTAGTATCTTCATTTGCTAATAATCATAGTACTGATACCTAACCAATTAGATATTTTAAGTCTTAAAAATTCTTGCATACATATGCAAATACTACTTAATACAAAGTCCATCCCAGAAAAATAATAAAAAATAATAAATGTTGTCTATTATTCAAAACTTTCATTGGACTTATTTGTTATTTGGGGGGAGAATTAATGTCCTCAATTTAATATGCTTCTAATTCAGGGAAACAATTATTAAAGTAATTTTCTTTCCAAATTTTTATTGATGTTTTTCAAATAAGTCTTTAGCATATTTTAATATTACAATCACTTGTGGGTATTACATATTTGCTTTGTGAATGATATAATTTTGGTATTACATTGACTAAGCATTTTTTTTAATATTGATTTTTGTAACTGATCACATTACTCATGGTTATTAGGTCTAAACATTTTTAACCGCTTAAGTTATATTTTTTAAATATTTTTATTGGTGCATTGTAGTCATACATCTTAATGGGGTACAAGATGGCAGAGGCACACATGCACACATCACTCATTTAGCCCTTTCCCAATTCCCTCCCCATTCCTTCCCCAGTATCTCCTTCTCATGTCAGGCTTAGGGATTGACTTTGATATGCTTATTAATGTACATCACGTACATGGGGGAATTTCCCTCTTCCTCGGTTAGGTCACCTTAGCTCATCTATAGGTTCTCTTTGTTTAGAGTTCCTCCAATGACCTATTTTCTCCTAGCTTCCACAAATTAGGGAGAGCATCCGATTTTTTTGTGACAGTAATTTCACATGACTTATAGCAGTAATAACAATGTCATTTCTCCCTTTTTAATTGTAATATCTCATTTTCCCCCTTTGTTACCTTCTCCAGAACTTTTAGAATGGTCTTGAATAACAAATACAAATACATATCTATATTTTGTTCTCTTTCCTGATTTTAATAAAATCTGTTTTAAAGTCAAGTAAAGTACTGGTTATTGTTGGAGTAAATCTTTATCATATATTTTTCTTGTTTATGCCAATCCTTTTGAGAAACATTTTATTTTCTCTGAATTTTGCCAGAAATAATGCAAAATAAAGGTGTTTCCATTATAAATTATTGATTTATTTACTAAAATAAATTTGTCTACATTCATATGGATTTCTTTTTATTATTTCATTATTTCTTTATTTCTTTATTTCTTTATTTTTTTTGGTACTGGGGTTCCTAGAAACCCTTCTACCTGCGGGCTACACTCCCAGACACCCATTTTTTCATATTTTTTATTTGGAAACAGGCTCTCTTAAGCCAGTGTGGCTGGCTTCGAACCTGTGCGAACCTCCTGCCGCTGTCTCCCAAGTGGGGGGATTACAAGTATGCGCCACGATGCTAGGCTTGGATTTCTTAAATAAAAAATTTACAGCATAAGTACTGAAACTAGATTCTCTATGTTGAGATACTAGCTATGAAACTTATTAGCCATATGATTTTGAGCCTAATACTTAAATTCTGTTTATTTATAAAATGAAAATAATAAAATTACTTTTTTATGAGTCTGAGTCATAAGGTATATATATATATATATATATATATATATATATATATATATATATATCATGATGTCTTCTTTTAAATAATTTGTGGATTATTTTCTACAGTGATTTTTTAATATTTTAATCTAGATTTAAAAGTAAAACTGTCTCATATATATTTGCATGTTGTACTGGCCTATTGCCCCTATACGAAAATACTGTAAGTCTAATAGCTTAAAGCAAAAGAACTTTTATTATATAGATAATAACATAAATATTATAAATCATATAATCCATATTTTATTATATATGATATACAACTTGTGTGTGTGAACAATATAATTATACCAGATGTTTAAAATGTGTACATAGGGCTGTGTTCCTTTTGGGGGCTCTAGGAAAACTTTTCTTGCTTTTTCTAGCTTCTGGAGACTCTCTTTTCCTTGATTCCTGGCCCTTTTCTCCATCTTCAGAGCCAGCAGTATAACAATGCCACTTCTCTTTACCCTCCTGTTCTAGTTAGATATAAAATGTCCTCTAAAGAGCTCACTTGTTAACGTTTGGAGCTGAAGCAATTGAGTCATGAGGGTTGTAATCCCAGAAGACAGACCCACTGTAATGGACTCACTGGGTGGGAGGCCGTGGGGAGTGGCGAGAGGTGGGTTTCTGCAGTGTGGCCTTGGAGATTATGGAAATGGTTTCTCCTCCCCCAGCTCACTCTCTCACTTGCCCCAGCCTCCATACATGAGCACAGCCCATGTGCTCTCCCTTTCTCTGCTTCCTGTCTCCATGCCCTGAGATCCACTGTCCCTGATCTCACGTGGACTGAACCCCAAACCACAGGACATAAATTCTCTTTCCTCGTAAGTTTCGTGGTCAGATCTTTAGATTATGGCTACAAATATGCAGCTGGGAACACCTTCACTTCACTTATCTACTTTGTTCCCATCTCTATAGCCTCATTTTTATTAGGAACCTTCTGATAACAGCAGGCCCACGTGGATAATCCTGGATCACACTTCCAAAGGCATTTTTGCTGTGTCGATAAGTTTCAGTGTTAGGCTATGACATCTTTGGGATGCCTACCAAATTAACTACACAGAATGTACACTTAGCTGAGATATATTTTGCTCCCCATGGTTTTGACGACCTGTGGTCAATGATATGGTCCAAAATGCTAAATGGAAAATTTAGAATAAAACAATTTACAACTTTTAAATTGTGTGCTATTTTGTATGTTGGGGTGAAACCTTCCATTCCATCCTGTCCAGAACATGAACCATCCCTTTATCCATTATGTCCTGCTGTGCACTGCTATCTACCCGTTAGCCACTTAGCCATGGCAGTTATCAGATTGACTGTCACAGTGCTCGTGTCCAAGTGACCTTTATTTTACTTATAATGTCCCCAGAGGGAAAGAGTAGTGATACTGGCAATTCAGATATGCCAAAGAGAAGTTGCAAAATTAAATGCTGAGCTTGCTAAGATCTACAGTGCAATAAGACATTTTGAGAGACACACATCACATTCACATAACATTTATTATGGCATCTTGTTATAACTGTCCTATTTTATTATCATGGTTGCTAATCTTTCACTGTACTTAACTTATAAATTAAACTTTGTGGGTATGCATTCATAGGAAAAAAAATTAGTATATAGAAAGTTTGGTAGCATTTGAGGTTTCAAGCACCCACTGGTGGTCATGGAACATGTTCCCTGTGAATAAGAAGGGGCTAGTATGTCAGTCTGCTTTTCATTGCTGTCACCAAGATGCCTAATAATAAAAACCTAGAGGAGGAAAGTTTGATTTCAGCTCAGGATTTCAGAGGTCTCACTTCATGGTTAGTTTCTCCATTGAGAGCTGGGAGGGGAGACAGCAATAGCTACAGTCCCTAATGCCACTCCCCTAGTGAGGTACTGCCCCCAGCCATGCCCCACCTTCCTATCATCTACACCACCTCTCGGTAAATCCATTTAAATTGTCTTTTTAAATTTTGGGGTAGTACTAAGAATTGAACCCAGGGGCATTCTACCTCAGAGCTACACCTCCAGCCTTATTAATTAATTAATTTATTAATTAATTAATTTATTTATTTATTGTGGTACTGGGAATTGTAACCAGGGGCATTCTACCTTCAAGATACACTCCCAGCACTTTTTTTTTTTATTTTTTATTTGGAAATAGGGGCTCACTGGGTTGTAGAAGGCCTCTCTAAGTAGCTGAAGCTGGCCATGAACCTGTGATCCTCCTTGTCTCAGCCTCCCAAGAACTGGGATTACAAGTGTGTGCCATCAAGCTCTGCTACTTTTTGTTTCTGAAACAGGGTCTTGTTATATGGCTGAGAGTGAGTATTAATACATTGCTGAGGCTGTCCTTGAACCTGCAGTCCTCCTATCTCAACCTCCCAAGGACTGGGGTTACAGATATATACCAACAAGACTAGCTAAACCCATTCAAATGGTTAATCCCATGGACGAATCTATTGGTGCGGTCAGAGCCTCGTAAGCTAATCTTTTCCTCTCTGCACATGGCTGCGTTGTTTAATGCATGAACTTTACAAGACATTCAGATCCAAACCTTAACAGGGACTAGATCACAGATTTGCATAGTTTGGTTTCCTGCAAAGAACATTGTCTGGGAGTGATTTGCTAAACTTGTTATGGTAACTTATAAAATTATTTACTTTATAATTTTATCCTTTTTTAAACTCCAACTGTTTGCGTTATTTTTTATTTTTAAATTTATGCATTTACATCTCTGAATTTTTAGCTGACTAAAGTTTTAACAATCTTATCACTTCCATTTTAACAATTGATAATTTCAGTTTTAAAATTCTTCCTGGTCTTAGCTTATTTAGGTGACAATTTTATAAAAAAAATAAAGTAAGTCACTTTTTAAAACTTGCACTTTGCTAGTAATTTTTAGTTTAATACAGTAATCTTAAATAATTTTTGTACTATAGCTTCTTATTTGTGGTCTAACAAGTAATCAGTTTATAAAAATTCAGTGGTTACTCTTCTATAGACATACAGTGTGATATCTGGTTTATAAAATATAAAATTATATTTTATATCCACTACAGGATATTCATCTTTGCCTATTTCATACCCTTTAAAAATCTGTTCTATTGCCATGGATGAGGAAACGTGGCATACTATAGGAAAGCTGAGACGTTGTCTAGAGAAGAAATTAAAATTTTCGAAAAAAATTGCAACAACTATAAAAGTAAACTAAACATACATTTATGTTTAGTTTTTATGAGCTCCTCCTTGGCTTAACTTTGGCACTTATTTTTCAATGTGTATTTAGAGAAAACTAACATTTAAATGTAAAAGTAAGTAGTTAGACATCCTTTATTAAAATCTTCCTATTTATTCAGTCTAGCGTTTTACCTATTTTCCAAACATTTGAAACACTCTTCTCCTCTGCCTGTGCACACTCCCATTGAGACATCCTGGGAAAGCAGTGCTGCTAATGGCAGTAAGTATTTGTAAAGTATGTCAGACTGAACCGCTGCTCTAGTTAATGCTCAGTGCTGGTTTCAACTGACTTTCCTTTAACCTTCTGGCTTGTAGCAGAGAGCTGATACAGAGACCATGACTGCAAGTTCTAAACTAAATGAGTTTGATGGTGTCAGCTTAACTGGAGCCAAAATAAACCTTCAGTATATGTTTATAGTGTCTGTTTTATACATGTCTGGAGCAGAGGAACTATTGAAGTTGAATTACTTCTCACCCCTGGAGAGAGTAGTCCTTCAATGTCATGACCAAGGTCACTGAGAGGTCATCATGGAGAATACAGCTTCTGGATAGCAGGGCGCACTTTCTGAAACCTGTCAATTCTTCGCTTTTACAAAAAACAGAAATGTGGAAAGAAAAAAGACACGCATACACACATTTGTGCACATTTCCATGAACAAATTCAAAATGCTGATTATCAGTGTGTCCATAGAAAACCGTAAGTTGTACCTGATGAATACTGTTGTATTTAGGAGCTTTGAATTTTATGGAATATTACTATCAATAATAAAAGATAACTTTACTTATATGTTAATGTCAAAAAATATACAGATCTTCCCAGGTTAATAATGAGCTTTACTGACAGGTGCCAGGAACTGGTGACTCAAGTATAAAAAATATAATCCTAAGTAAAAAAAAAAAGTAGGAAACGTTTTTCAAAACCTTTAATGTACATAAGGGGAATTTGATTTTACATAAAGTAGCCATTACTTTAAATCCATTTTTTATTTTGTCTACCCTTTTATTTTTATGCTTTCATTGGTACATTAAAGTCTAAAATCATCTGTCTCTCCTTTTAAAGCATAATTATTTTCCAAATGTTAATTTTTTAAATGTAAATTTTTCAAGTAATCAAAAGGTATTCTGCCCTATTACTACAGATTTTGTTTTAATATCCAGGATGCTGGTATGTATGAAAAATAAGCATGTGATCTAACTCCTACCTTCAGTATGGACCAACATATGTGTCCTAGGTCTTGTTGCTGTCGCTATACTGACCTCTGCAGGCTTCTGAAACTGGGAAAGATTGTTTACTTTGTGTATTGCACTGCCAGCCAATGCCAAGTAAAAGGAAGGGGTCTGCATTCTCAAGTCCCTTGCACATTTTTGGTGTTAGTGGTGAGCTTAGATTTTTTAAATTCTATCATTGATAAGAATATTTGTGCACATATATTTTGAGAAAGAATTTGAAAATCAGTACTGGTCATTCCCATTTAGTAAATAATCCTTTGCCCAACAAACCAGTATAAGCTGAACATCTTCTTATAAAATGAACACTATAAAGATCTTTTTTCAAAACCTTTAATTCTAGATGATACCTTTGGGGAGTTAAATAGGTGCAAAAATTTTAGTCAAAAGGTTTTTATTTTCTATTGCAAATATACTGTACACTGCCTTCGATTTTATCCCATGTGTAGGTTGCTTCCATTTTACCATCTGTTACTACTTAGTAAGCACTTTCACTTGCAAGTTATGGAATCACTTGCAGACCTACTGAAGCGCAAATTAGATGGTCTATGACTTGTGATGTACATACTGAAAATAAAAACTACATTTGCTGAACTATCTATGTAGAATTCAATTTAATTGAGTGGAATTGTTACCTGTACAGCATCAGTCTCTTCTTCATGGCTTCATTCTTCTTACCTATCTGTAGTGTGTGGTTTATAAATTTATTCATGCCCAGCAATAACTTCCCAATTATTCTCTGACACTTACTTTATACATATATACATCATGTGCAATTCCTGGTCTGGTCTGGTTGATTTGCAGAACACTGCCCCAAACTTTATTTATGTTAGAAACAAAAGCATGTTGAACTACAGCTCTGTATATGCCGATTTGTGGTTTAACACATGACAAAATACAGAATACTGAAAAATTTGGGCCTGGAAGTATATTTTTGTCTGGTTTATGTTTTTCTTCACTCTCCCTGCATTTGCTGATTTTAGTAACTACTTCATCCGTTTTCTAGGGCTACCCAAACTATTTTCCACGTGGTATCCAAACAGTTTCCAGCTATCCATTCAGTAGTAAACTCATTTATAAAATTAACTCTCATTAATGCATGTCTAAAAACCAAGTTTTGCTGATTTCTCCCACCTTTTCTTCATTCGCAAAAATAAAGATATTAATTTTTCAATAGTTCACCTCACCCTACCTGTTGATAACCAACTCTCATGTCCTAGAATTTAAATAGTCCAAGACTTTCATTATAAGTAACTGCTATTTAAAATTAATATTTTTATTATATATCCAAAAAATGTACCTGAGATGCACACATATAACCTTAGAAAAATAAAAATATCCTTAATTTTTTGTCCTTAGGAACTTTTAGGCAAATAATCAGGAAATTTTTAACATTTTACTACATACTGAAGAATCATAAATGAATAATGCTGTATGTTTTTGATATTTTTTATAGATCTTCATCCTATTAAAATACATAATTAACTGTTTCCTGATGACATAATGTGTGGAATTTGCTTTAAAGTGGTCCAGTGGTATGGTAGTGTGAGAGTAGGGCAAAGAGTGACAGGTGAAAATACCAAGGAAACAATATCATTTTCAAAAATCTAGTGGGCAACTACAAGGAAGTTCACAATTCTACTAATTCTACTTTTCATATGATTGAATTTTTCTCAAAAAAAAAAACTTGAAAATCACTGTAACCATTTCACAACATCTTCTTCTCCCATTCATTCAACTGAACCATTTTCTTAAACCTGGAACCTTGAGATCCTTCTTTATACTTTCCTGATACAAAACTCTTGTGTATTCAGTCTGGCCAGCTCCCACACCCTCGTCCTGCCCTCCCTGTTCCTCTACTCCTCTGTGGTCCAGCATCGGACTCCTCAAGAACACTACTCTGTTCCTCTCCGTGCTGTTTTTCATGCTCACCCCTCCCTCTCTGTGTGTATTATTCTACCCCTCTACTCAGGCATTTCTCTCCTTCCTCTTGTTCCCTCACAAGTGAGGATAGATATCACTTCTAACTAAAAAAAAGCATTGCTTTACTTTTTCCTTTTTTATTTTTGTTACACTTAATGACTCATTATATTTTATCACCTTATACATTTAAATTAAAGAAAATGTACTAGAGAAAATATAGGATTTTATCAAATGCATTTCATAGACTAATTTTATTTCTAATTACAATTCATTGCCCTATCCTATGTATCCCCTCTCCTTATCACTTTTATCTATTTATTAATCATGTTGTACTATTAGAATGTATTTTTAAAACTGCCTCAAATTATTTTGGGTATAATTTGGGGCAGGTTTCAATGAATAGACAAATACCATTTCTTACTAATTGTGAAGCTCTTCAGGAAAACTGTCTATTGTCGACTTATGTCTAGCAATAAAATTTTGTTCAATTAAAAAAAAATAAAAAGAACAGTTGTTAGCAATGTGTTTTCCATAAAAGGAAAATGAGAGTAAAGAAAGATTGCTTAAATTATCCCATTTTTAAAAGACTCTAAAGTACATATCAAAAGCTTTATTTTCCATTTTATATCTTTTTAATGTATAAAGTCATTACTTTTTGTTACATGTGACTAGATATATTTCATTGATTTGGAATCTGGATATTATCCATTCATTGCAACTATGTAGTATTCTTTTTGTTGTTGCTGTTTTGCCTTAATACAACTATTTAATAGTTACAGTGCTAGGCCAAAGTGCTTATCACTCTGTAATTGTCTTTTTTAAGCAAATCGTGAGCTATCCGAATACATTTGTACATGGGCTAATTTACAAACAAATTCATTCAGCTAAGTCTCATTTATTATGATGAATTTAACAATCAACATGTTAAAAGTAAATGAAAAACCAAAAATATAATTCTGTTCTTAAGTGGTTTTATATAATTTCAATTCCCTTTAAATAATATTCCAGGATTATGAACAATTATAACTTTGAGCTATAAAATCTAAGCATCTTTATTAAAATTCATAAATTTTCAGTATAGAATGCCATATGCAAATATTTTAATATAGTAGATTTTATAGTAGCATTCCATCTAAAATTCAGTAGAGCTATTAGATCATATTTAGGATGTTAAATTGGCACAGACACACTTATATAAATATCAATTGGAATAGACAGAAACTTAGTTATTATAGGAAGGAATGGAGATATTTCTGTAATCCTCCTGTCCATGAAATTTACCATTATACTAACAGTTTTTAACCACAATTGTAAATAGAAGTAAAAGGTTGATTTTATCACCAGATAATAGAAAGCACCTTAGAATTAATAAGACTGATTCAAATGTGTGTTTATGAGCAGTACTTCTCTCTCTCTCTCTCTCAGCACCATGGCCTGAGGGCTGTAGTATGGCTTTGTCTCAACAAATAAGAGAATCAGAAACTCCAGTATACGAAATCATTTGGAAAGTTCAAACTTTTCTCTCAAAGCTTACTTCCAACCCTTTCTACAACATTATCATCAAGGGGAACATGTGTGAGATCAAGGAGACTCCCCTAAATACCCTGTTCCTTTCCCAAGCTGGTTAGAGGCGGGAAGTAATAGTGATAATAACTGCAATCATAACATTTATTTTCAGCTTACTGTTGCCAGATGCTCAGCTAAGTTCAAGGTTCATAGTCCTTGCTGTAAATAACTTTTGTGATTTCAGATCATAAGGTTTTCGTTGAATCTTTGTCATTTTTATATATTCCCAATAAATATTTTTGGATTAAAATCCTTAAATACTACAGTTGTTTTAATTTTATTGTACAAAAATAGTTTAAGATAGGCTGATAATCTTTTAAGCTGAACTCAAAACTTAAGGGAAGACATTTCAAAGTTAAAGCGTTTTAATAATTTCTTTATAGTTTTATATCAGATAAAAGCTATGATTCATAGTCCAAATCTCAGAGGTACAAATTAATATATTTTTTCTTTATATCTTAACTAACGGTCCTCCATTGTTACATAAGCTATCATTTTGAGGCCCTCAAGCCACTTTTAGTTTAAATTTGCCCTTTTGAATTATTGTCTTTCCCCTTGCTTTATCTTATCCCTCCAGGAGTGATCCAGATTCAGGGAGGTTGGAAGGAGTGATTTTCTCTATCATCACAACTGATTCAGGCATTCATTATTAGCGCTCAGTCCTATGGCTCCATACCCTCTATCTAGTAGGAATATGAATTCATTCATTCTCTCTCTCTCTCTCTCTCTCTCTCTCTCTCTCTCTCTCTCTCTCTCCTTAAAATGGAACCCATGGACATTCTCCCTTCACACTACAGCCCCAGCCCTATTTTATTCTTTGTTTTGAAACAGAATTTCACTAAATTGTGGATGGCCTCACAATTGCTTGAGACTGTCCGCAAACCTGCAATCCTGATCCTCTTGTCTCAGCCTTCCAAGTACTGGGATTATAAACCTGAGCCACCATGCCTAGCAATACAGCATTGAATTCTCTTTAAAAAAAAAAAAAAAATCTTAATGCCAGTCGTGGTAGCTCAGGCTGCACTTGGGAAAAGGAGACAGGAGGATCGCGCTGGTTCGAAGCCAGCGTGCTGGCTTAAGAGACCCTTTTTCCAAATAAAAATATACAATGGGTCTGGGAGTGTAGCCCGGAGGAAGAAGCCTTTCCAGGAACCCTAGTACCACCAAAAATAAATAAATAAATAAATAAATAAATAAATAAATAAATAAATCTTAAACCCAGCAGGGTGTTAGCAAATGCCTATAATCTCAATACTGAAGAGACTGAGGCAAAAGGATCACAGGTTTGAGGGCAGCCTCAATAAGGTAGTGAGGTTCTCAGCAACTAGCAAGACCCTACATCAAAAACAAAAATTTTAAGGAAGGGTTATAGCTCGGAAGTAGAATGTCCCTAGGTTCAATCTCCAATACCCCCCCCCCCCAAAAAAAATCTAAACTCAAGTACCTAATATCCTCACAGTGATAGTCAGTTTATTTTTTTTTATTTTTATTTATTTATTTATTTATTTTTTCTTTTTGGTGGTACTGAGGTTCCTGGAAGCCCTTCTACCTCTGGGCTACACTCCCAGACCTATTTTTACATTTTTATTTAGAAACAGGGTCTCCTAAACCAGCACGCGGGGCTGGCTTCGAACCTGCGCGATCCTCCTGTCTCTGCCTCCCAAGCGTGGGGATTACAAGCCTGCGCCACCACGCCCGGCTTGTCAGTTGATTTTTAACAATGGTGCCAGAAATATGTTGGCTGGAGGGGGGCAGCCTTCTCAACAAATAGTATTGGGAAAACTGGATATCAGTATAGAAAAGAATGAAACTAGACCTCATATCTCTTACCCTGCACAGAAATCAACTCAAGATGGATTAAAGACCTATAGTTAGACCAGAAGCTTTAAAATACTGAAAGAAAGCATAAGACTAACTCTAACATATAGGCACTGGTAGGGACTTCCTCCAGAAGAAGGCCAAAGTCCATGAAATAAAAATCAATAAATGGGATGACAAAAATTATAAAAGTTTTTGTGTAGCAAAGGAAACAATCGTCTAAGTCTGAAGAGCCTACAGAATGAGAGAAATGAATGCCAACTACTCTTCTGATAGAGGGCTAATATCTATAACTCAAAAACTTAACACTAAAAAATCAATAAGTCAGCTGGACGTGGTGGCACACGCTTGTAATCCCCACGCTTGGGAGGTGGAAACAGGAGGATCGTGCTGGTTCAAAGCCAGCCGCGCTGGCTTAAGAGACCCTGCTTCCAAAAAAAAAAAAAAAAAAAAAAAAAAAAAATATATATATATATATATATATATATATATATATATATATATATATGGATATATGGTCTGGGACTGTAGCCCGGAGGTAGAAGGGTTTCCAGGAACCCCAGTACCACCAAAATAACAATAATAATAATAATAATAATAATAAGAAGAAGAAGAAGAAGAAGAAGAAGAAGAAGAAGTCAATAAAAAATGGACAATGAAACTGAACAGATACTTCTCAAAAAATACACATAATAATAATAATAATAATAATAATAATAATAAGAAGAAGAAGAAGAAGAAGAAGCAAATAAGTCAATAAAAATGGACAATGCAGCTGAACAGATACTTCTCAAAAAATACACATCATCAACAATTATTTAAAAATTTTTCGACATTGTTAACGATCAGAGAAATGAAATTTACAGTCACTGCTAATGTCCAGCTGTTTCTATGTTCTATGTTCCTGTCACATCTTCTGAGAGTACTAGCCATTACTATGTTTCCTGCATTATACTAAATCCAAGGGACTTAAATGGCTACATATGGCCAACTGTAAAAAATGTAAAAATTAGAAGGTTAAAAACAAGTAAAATTTATTTTAATAACATACTATGTTTAATTCATATTCAAATACTGATAGAAATTTTGTCTTAATTTAGGGGGAAAAGTTCTGAATCCAAAGAAGCCTAATGAAGTCCCCAAGACATCTCTGAGTATTTTTATTTCTCCTTTCAGAATGTCTTTCATTAAAAAATAAAAATAACTTTCACATAATTTGACCAGCTTTATAAAAAAAGAAAAAAAATGGCATGCCAGTCTAGATATTACTATATATGTCATACAGAATCACTTTTTATACCCACTACAAAAAGGAAAGAATTCCTATAATGTAATTTCAAGGAGGAGTGGGCTACTCATAGGTGGATGGAATTAAGATCTTAAGTTATTATATCCTAAGGTTATTGTGAATGCAATGTGATGGTCAGGGGTAAAATCCAGAAGTGATATTTGTAAGGATTATGGTGACCTTACTTTTCAGTGTTTGACTTGTATATGTATGTATATGACTAATATCTTGTGTATCCTACCACCTTATACTTTTTTGGAGTAAGTGATTTTTATTTAATTGTATTTATTCAGAATCACTTGATCAACTAATATTTTCACAACTCCATTTACAGAACAGAAGCGCCTTTCTTTTCCCTGTTACAAGATGCAACAGGATTCTCCCCCACTCATTGATATGGCCATCACTGCTACCACACACACAAAATGAACTACCACATAAGGGACTCCTAAATACAATGTACTTCTTTGTCCAGTAAGAGATCAGAGAATCATTCTGTAGATTCAACCTTAATGGCAATTTTATTCTACCAACACATGTAACCACTTAATTCTGTACCTTATTTTGACTGGGGTCAGAACAGCTTTACTGGGTGATCAAGTTTCTCTAAGCCTTGGTCACAAATGTGAAAAAAATAAAGATTGTCAAGTGGCACATATTCAGAGCATTTTAAAATGATGATAATTATCCCTTATAAAATGGATAATTTTATAAGTGAAAAGCTCCATATAATAAAACTCAGGACATCATAATATAGAAATTTTGTTTTCATTTGCTGTGAAAACCATTAGACAACATAAATCTGCAGTCTATCCCTAAGCAGGGTTTGATTTGTTTTCCTTTCCTTTGCTTAGCTGATTTGAAACAATTTAAATGAGTTTAATAAAAAGATCATAGCAAGATCCAAATTTTGGGTGACTGTATAATTGGCAAGTTAAGAGAAAAAAGTGCTTTCCCATTTGTATTTTTGTCTTTTATGGTCTCTTTTCCTCTGTCACTTTGTACCTTTCAAAAAATGCAAAACAGAAGGAGAAATGTCTATAAATCACAAGTCCTGTGTTCTACCCATACTTGTTGTCAAACTAGTGATAAGTCTATCAGATAGCTGAGCTCATTTTCATTGTGTTTAACTTGTGATATTAATAATATTCATAATCCTTTTAGGTTTTAAATAGAATATACTTGAGATTCCTGAGCTCCTTGAATAAAAGAAAAAGACCATATTGCAAAAGTAACTATCAAGTTTAGATACATGCTCTGATAGTTTCTAAACCTGAAGTCTGGGTCACAGGAACAGATAAATAGTCATTGTAAATGGGATGTGTTGGTTGAGTGAGTTGAATGGCAGATTTATCTTACTATAATATTCCCAGCTTAGGAAATTGGGTTTCTCCACAGATAATGATGGGATTCCAAAGACACTTGATAATTTATCTGAGATATAGGCACAGATGCTATATTTTAATAAGCTTTATTTTCTTCTATAATATGGAGAATTATAAAAGGTATATTTGAAGTCACACTGTTTAGATTGCATGTTATTTGCATACTGGGCAATTATTTTAGCTATAAATCTAGATCAAGGTGTATCACCTGTCCAAATGGATGCTAAAAACTGATCCATACTGTCTCTCTAACTTTAGATGGAAAACTCCTTTTCTCAACCAAAATAACATCAAGAAAGCACTGTTGGAGGCCAGTAGGAGAAGCATCAATGGCAGTGAACTAAAGGAAAACAGAAAAACCTGCGGATGTTATTCACGCCAGAGTTAGATGAAGTAAATCTGGGACAAAGCTTTATACAAGAGCTTATAAAGAACTTATTGTGTACAAGGCACTGTTCCCAGCATTTTACATATGTTAAGTAAATTCATTCTGACACTCAGTAAGGTAGGTTGCATTTATCTCCCTCATGAGCCATAGAGGTGCATAAGGGTTAAGTATCATACTCCAAAATACGTATATTTTCATGGGCTATTCACCTCAAAACTACTACAGCTATCAATTTGGATATTTTTCATTTTTTCTCTCGTATCTACATAGTAACTACTTAATAATTACTTATAAAACAAAATAATTTTGAAAATCACTCCATTGAAATTTCTCAATATCTTACATATGTATTTTTCTTAGACTTTCAGAGGAATTTTCCCTTGAGTCACAAGTCATTGTTGCATTATAATCCTATGGATTGAACTCATTTTAATGAACCTCCATCTCTTCCTTCTAACATGGACATCACATTTACAAGAATTTATGGAAAGAATCAGACTGGTGTAGAATTCTGTAATTAGGTGTATAATAAGAGCATCACAATTTGCAATGCATCCTACAGAGGAATAGCCGCCTACTATGATTTAACTAGGATTGGGCAAATGTGCAGCCCTCAGTGCCATTTATGAATTAATCAGGTGCACAAGCACCTCTTAGGAGCCTTCACACTGAGTGAGGAAATCTCCTAAGGGACATCATATTAAAACAGTCCTACAAAACTCATTAGTAGAAACTACATCTTCCTACTTTTAATTTAAATATATAATAGAAACAACCCCTTCCAATCTATCACTGGACTTGAATTAGGGTCATTGTAATGCAGGGATTACTAAAGTTTTCTTTTGTTTAGTTTCTGAATAAATGCATATTTTATGTCAATCCAATTCCAGAACTGAAATAAATATACAATAAGAACATTTTCACTGTAATTAGTAAGATATATAAAGTATATACACCTTATAAACTTGCAAACAGGAGCACACAGATATGCATTTTTTTGCATGTTTGGGGATAAAACCCAGGGGCATTTGATCTCCGAGCTACACTCCCTGCCCTATTTTTTATTCTTTATTTTGAAACAGGGTCTCACTAAGTTGCAGAGGGCCTCACTAAGTACCTGAGGCTGTCCGTGAACCGTGATCTTCCACTCTCAGCCTCCTGAATGCTGGGATTACAGGCATGCACCACCATGCCCGGTTTAGTATGCTTTATTTATCATGAAGAAAACACAGGATGATCCTCTTGTTCAACTTGAACCACTGCTAATGTTGTACAACCTTTGACTATTACCACCTTTGAAATTGAATAAAATATTAGGCAAAGTAGTAAAAGAAATCACTACTTTTATCCTAGCTATTAAAGAAATACTTTTATAGAAATACTTTTAATGTTTTCAGGCAGAGAAGGTAATATGAAATTTCCAATACTGACTTCAACTTGAGACAAGATACACTTTAAGAGTTATTAGCACTCTGCAAAGTGTGTTAAGCCTGACATTCATGATGTCTCTGTTATTAAATAGATACTGGTACGTACTGATTTTCTTATAAAACTTAATAATGATAATGACCTTTCCTTTAGGAATTGGGTTACCATCCTGAAAACACAGGTAGATATATGGAATTTGATGCCAGCCACATTCTGCAGCAGACTGCTCAGTTTTTGTAGAGAGAGAGAAGTTGCAATGCATATTTCACCTTGGACTTCCAACATTGGCATGCCATCATGGCCATCAAATGTATATATTTCAGTTTATAGTGAATATAATTAGTGTTACACTCAATTTATTGTCTGATGCATTGTCCTCATGCCCCACTGCATCATTTCACTGCTGTGACTTGCACACAGAGAGTCCTATTAAAGCAGGAGCAGTTGATGGCACGCATTTCTTTTCATGTCACTTTGCTCTGTTTGAAAAGCAGTATTGAGCCCAATTTTTATGGCCACACAGAGGCTAGGAGCTCATGGGTCTGTTGCCACAAACCTTAATCTTATTTACAATCCAAGATTAAGGCCTAGTCCTATATGATGTGACTAGTGGTTCAATAGGCTAATTTGAATTGTTGTTTTCTCCACCTCTGAGATCCTGACAGTCAAATGTGAATCATATACGTAAATATTTAATGTAACTATTTTTGTGGTACTGGGGATGGAACTCAGGGGCATTCTACCTCTAAGCTACATCCCCAGCCCTATATTTTTTTATTTTCAAACAGGGTCTCACTGAGTTGCAAATGGCCTCACCAAGTAGCTGAGGCTGTCCAAGAACCTCCTGTCTCAGCCTCCCAAATCCTGGGATTACAAGCGTGTGCCTCCATGCCCGGCTTATTTAATGTAACCTTAAGTATGCAAAATAATTATTAATGGACTCCATCTCTTTTGTCCCTAAGACAGCAAATTGTTTTGTGACACAATAAATGGTATGTTAGTCAATACCCAAAGAAGAGAAAATCATGATAAAATACTAGTACATACCAAGAATAGGAACATCTAATAATTTTTTTTCTATTCCAAACCCGTTCCCAGTATTCTAAAGTTTATATTGTTCCTCTAAACCTATAATACTGTCTTGTGTTATATAAGTACTAGTTTATCTACACTCTAATGAAACTGATTTTATACAATTGATAATCAAAAATAGACATCCATATGGTAAATATTAAAGACTTCATGAATATATGAAATAATAAAAATATTTAATATTAGCTCTGTTGACCACCTGTGTTAATTTCCATAAACTCTTGGAATATACTTTCCATTAACACTGTAATAAGAAATGAAGCCAAAGCCTGGCGTGGTGGGCATGCTTATAATCTCAGTATCTGAGAGGCTGACACAGGAAGATCACAGGTTCCTGGCCAGCCTCAGCTACTTAGTGAGGCCTCCCAGAACTTAATGAGACCCTGTTTCAAAACAAAAAATTAAGAAAAGTTTGAATGCCCCTGGGTTCCATCCCCAGTACTGCAAAAATAAATAAATAAATAAATAAATAAATAAATAAATAATAAAGCAGTGTTTTATAATTCCTATCCTAAATTTTTAATCCCAGCTTTATCTCATTTTATTTTTAAGGTATTTTAATCTCATTTGATTTTTAAGGTATTTTATGGTATATGTTTATAATTTGTAGATGAGCCTTTAAGTGAATCAATACAAAAGATTAAAAAATTTTACTAGCAAAATAAGAATGTCTGTTTGTCTTTTGATTGCTAAAAAATGAACTAATATAAAATTTGAGATTGTTGTGAAACATTTAACTAAATTTTTATCCAATTCTATTAGTAACTTTTAACTCTGTTTACATTGTCTTTGGATATACAATATTTTCTTTTATTTTTTAGGGAGTTTGTATACTCTTCTGTTGCCTGTGCCATTGAAATCATATCCAAGAAATCACTGCCAATTTCAATGTTGTGAGGTTTTATGACCCAGATTTTCTCCTAAAAGTTTATAGTCTTAAGATTTATATTTAGGTCTTTTATCTATTTTGAGTTAATACTTGTATATGGGATTAGGTAAAGGTCCAATTTTATTCTTTTCCATGTAATTATTATTTTTCAACAATATTTAGTTAAAAGATTATTATTTCCACCACCAAATGTTCGTGGAAACCTTGTCAAAAATAACTTGACAATATAGGGAAGAATTTAGCTCTAGGCTTGTATTTAACTCCAATGGTCTATATATCTGCCTTTAGAACAGTACTACACTGTTTCAATTATTGTAGCTTTATATGGTTTGAAATCAGAAAATATATATCTGCTAGCTTTGTTCTTTTTCAAGATCGTTTTGGGTATCTAGAATTCATATTCCATATTAGGATAGATTTTTTTCTGAAAAATAAATATATAAATATATGATAGTTTCACCTAAAAAAACAGAAAAAAATATGCTCTAGTAAGAAAGAAAGCAAAAAGAAATATTGAAATGCTATCTTTAAATCATCAAGCGCTTGGTATCAGACAAATGAAACTGTTATGTGAGATTATCATTTTTAATTTTGGATAAATTGCTATAATACTAGATGTCAACCACTAAGCCAAGCATGGGAAGGAGGGATGGGGAGAGAATGGGGTGGGGATCGGGTGGGGGCTGACTGGGCGATGTGTGCATGTATGTCTACAAAAGTTTATATCCCACTATGATGTATGAATACAGTGCACCAATAAAATAAAATTTAAAAAAAAATAAAAAATAAAAAAATAAAAAATTATATTTTGAAAAAAATATTGATATGGTACTTCATAATAGACTTTAGGTTTGAACATTCAATTCTTTAATAAATGTAAGACTGAGAAATATCTAATTCCACTATTTAAAAATAACTAAAGATAAACTATAGAAAGCATGTGTTGAGAATTCTTTTAAGACCATGGATCTCTTAGGAGATAGGGTCCATTAGAAGACACTGAACATGCCAATTGTTTTTAACAATAGAGGTTGCCTCGATGGTGATATTAATACATGTTAGGAGCATATATTCACAAGGTGTGTCCTCCATCACTTTTTTAACATAGTGTAATGGTTTTGGTAAATCGTGACAAATCTTAGATTATGGCATAATGTGGATCTTAGAATTTTAGGATTAGTCAATGTATTATCCATTGGTTTTGTCATTGAAAACCTTAATTCTTAAAGAGTTTATTTGAGCAAGGAGAATAGATAAACTTTCAGTTATTTTGAAGTTTTGTACAGCAAATCTTGATGATTATTTAGGATCATCTGATTTAATAGGCATAGTGATAAGAGAAGGAATGCTGAATAGCTCGAGTAAGTGAAATAGAGATATTATTGGTGGCTGCATGTTCAATATGGAGGTTTAAATACTTATATTGTACATGCTTTCCCTTGCTGAGGAATAGGAAGTATTTTTATTAATCCATATTTGGTCATTATGCACACCTTAATAAATACATGGAGAAATCTCAGAAGGGGGCATGTAAGTATTCAGTTTTTAATTTTTTACACTGTTATCATAAATTCCTGAGCCTTATTTAATTATTCTAACATTTCAGAAAACTCTTTTACTTTATCTTCACAAAGAAGTATTTTAACATACACATTACAAAGTCATCTTTAGATGGAAAATGCATACTATCAAAGGATTCAACAATAATATTATCTTTTAAATTCTCTTCTGAAAAGATAAGATAGTTTCTTGTCTTTAGATCTTTCTTCCAAGATTACTTGCTTCAATTATTTACCTGCTCATTAATTCTTTTATTCATTTCTCATTTTTTCCTCAAGAGGTTTCAAGGCTCATTACAAAAAGGATGGATCAAACAAAAATAATATGGTGGATCTAAAAGGAGGAAACCAGGGCTAAAAACAGGAAAGTGAACATTCCAAGATCAAGGATTTGTACTGTTGCTCTAATTGAGCATAAAAACTGCATTAAGTTTCCTGGCAGGCAAGGTAAAAAGTACAAATCAGCAAGTTACAAATCTCTCAGAGAAAAGAAAACATACCATTTGCTCTTGAGAAACAAAGTTTTTCTTATTACTAACCTTGAGGAGAAATGATTCATGTGAGGCAGTGTTTTGCAAATTGTAGGCCAACCTGTGAAATAAATTTAGAGGGCTCTGACCAGAATTTTAAAAATTTAAGATATAATAGAGTGGACTTTTATTATTCGTAGACGTTGTATTCTACAAAATTCCTCAAAATGCCGAATTACTGAATATTGAATTTTATCCCTAGAGGAAATATGTGTAAGTCTCTGGCTGAATTTTCTAAATTGATCAATACATGGCTCTGTTTTATGTATGTTTCTGTTTAAAGACATCCTATTTAATATATATCAGTGATTCATTGACAATGGTCCATGGCCAACAGCACTATATAATTAGAGTTCAATGAAGTTTATCTAACACATATACCTTCTTTGTAAGGTACATCACAGCCTTCTGGCCTCTAGGAACACCAGATGGTTCTAAAGCAATATATCTCAGGGCCATTTTAAATAATAAAATCACCAACAAAAAGTACAAGCCAGGCATGGTGGTGCAGGCCTGTAATTCCAGTACTCAGGAGGCTGAGACAGGAGGATGCAGGTTCAAGATCAGGACTAGGAGTGTAGCCTGAAGGTAGAATGTCCCTGGGTTCAACCTCCATTACAAAAAAAAAAAGATACGCTAAAGTACAAAATCCCTTTTAATACTCTGAGAATTGCCTGCTATATGCTTTTGAACAATTTGAACAGATGATTCAAATTGTTTACCACTCTAAGTATGCACAAGTTCATATACAAATTTGAAATCTTCATGAGTATTGATTTGGGGCTTACAAGTAAAATTAGGAGGCAGGCAAATTCGCAGACAGAATCCACTAATAATGATAATCAATTGTAAATTGGAAGAAAATGGAGAAAAATAAAACATAAAATTTAGTCTATTCCAGGAAGTAAGTATAGATATTCTTTCATGAATGATTTTTCAATGATAATATAGATATAAATATTGATGTAGATGCAGACATAAATATCCATATTTCTAGATACAGAATAAAATTAAAATTTTTACTTCATAATTTTTTATGTTTAGAAATCATCAAGTAATTGGTGATATGCTAGACAATGTAAGGGAAAATTCTAAAACTTAACTAATTGACTATATTTTTTGCAGCAACTGAAAAATATTCATTAAGAAACACTTCAAGAACCCCCAGGAGAATTAATAATGTCCTCTTCTAGGGCAGTGGTGCTGGAAAAGGAAAGGGGAGATGTGAGACTCTACTGCTGAGATAGAAGCATCTGTGCAGACTGATCAAGACTGCTAGAGCAGAGGACGATGAAGAAGAGCCAGAGAAAACTTAGAAAGGATATGGATAAAGGTAATACATTTGGAAGAACAAGCATTTTAAAAATATTACTTTTGATTTTTAGAAGAAAATATTGAAAGAAATGAAAAAGATGAAGATAAAGTTAAACTAACATGGCTAAAAGATTCTATCTTCTTCCACTTTGCCCCAAAAGAGCAAATAAAAATTATATAATAAATAACTAGAAACATCCTAATGGCAAACTTTATCACCACTAACAATCATAAAGAGCCAAAGAAAGTGGATTACCTGTAAAGTGATATATCAGCCATGCCAAGGGTCATTCCAGAGATGATATTCTCTCTCTCTCTCTCTCTCTCTCTCTCTCTCTCTCTCTCTCTCTCTCTCTCTCTCTCTCTCTCTCTTTCACACACACACACACACACACACACACACACTCCACATGTTCTATCAGGATTTTTAAAAAGGACAGTATTATCTTTCCTTTTTATCTCAGAATACTTAAGGAGTCAGGAGAATGACAAGAAAACTATGGAAATAAATGGTGATAATCAGCGACATTGATATTGATAATCACGTTCCAGTTCTGGTTACATATGGAAGTGCCCGGGTATCACACACTGGAAGCAAGGCTGACTTACTGCTGCCTTCCTCAGAATACCCCCAAATAATTGTTAAGACATTAGAAATCACAAATCTTTAATGTAAGAAAGTCTGTCTCAACTAATACATATCCTTTCTTTTCTCTTCCTTTTCTCTCTTTCTTTCTTTTTCTTTCTTTCTCTTCTTTTTTTTTTAACTTCTCCTCCTTTCTCCAAGACCTTTTTGACAATAGATGATGCCAAAAAAATGTTTCAAGTGCCATAAGATAGTGCTTTCCATTGTCTAAGTCTCCCACATGTGTTACTTAATCATCATCCCATAACCTGTTTGAATCTGTTTTGGGTTGCCAGGAGTAAAAGTTTCTCATTACCTATTATTTTCCTTTAGTTACTGTTAGATTTTTGTCTCACTAGGTGTCCCTTGGCTTCAGTGTCTAGCTTGTGTTAAAAGAGTTGTACACATTCTCTCTAGCTACCAAAGCCATATTGATGACAAATATAAATAGCAAATGGTCATAATTATAGTTCTCCCATTAAAATTTTCATGCATTTGGGATTTACATATTAATCACATGTAGTTTTAGTTTGCAAGACTCTCAAAATTTCTCAGAGGTTTGGTTTCAATTAAGCATATCCAAAACATCTTTTCATACATAAGTGATAATATTGTATGTTTAAAACTGAATTAAGAAACTATTATTAGTTTAGAGCTGCTGAAAATAAAAAAGGTGTTGATGTGATAATAAGATTTAAATTTTTTATTGGGATAAATTTTATTTTATCAAATAAGGCAAATACAAAAAACTGCTAGGCTCTAGTAGGATTCTTGATGCTTGTGAATTTTAGATCCACGTAAAACAGATTTTTTGTTTTTTCCTAACATACATAATTAAAAAATACAGATAACAAATATAAATTTACTTTACCATTTCAAAATCTGCATTAGAATTTCTTTGTATGGCTGAAATATAATTCAGCTATAGAATACTTGTCTAGCATGCATGGGACCCTGGGAATGTTACTGATTACTGAATCATTATAACAATAATGTTTTTTAATTCATCTCCACCAAATTATTAAAACTAAAAATTCTTGATCTTTTATCTGTCTAATGAAAATCTATCGCTTCCAATCCATATTAGAGATAGATGAAAATTTTGTACCTCATCTTGCTGAAAATTTAGTAAAGCAGAGGGAAGTTTAAACAAAAATAAACCATCCTCCGATATGGAAATAAAGTCAAGTTTTGTTTTTCATCTCTTCCTGTTCTGTCAGCCTCAACCAGGTGCAACTAGTGCCCAGCTCCCTCCCCGCCGTGACCCCAACCTCCTGCCCCCCATCTCTTAGTACCTCAGTTTGGCTTTGTCTGTTCTTAACATTGAAATAGCACCTTAATATTATTAGACAGATTTATTTAATAAAAACCACATTATTTCTAAATGGCATTCACTTCTCCAAAGTTTAAATATCTGCCAGAAACTTACCCTGGCACTGACCTCGCTTTTCTTAGTAAAGTACAAGCTTTCAATAAAACACTCTGACAGTCAACAGCCAAAAGCTCCTTGTCTCTCACCTGAATATACAGTAACAAGGATAAGTATGGTTAGACTCCTCTATATGGATATATTTACATAAGCACAGAGTCTTCTGGGGTTCTTGGTTAGTTCAAAAACACATTTTCCAAAAGCTCCTTACATTCGAGTTCAGCAAGTTATGGTTTGTTTTGATCTTTGAAAACGTGCTTGACGGTTTGAACGCATCTGTGGGCTTACTTCACATATTACACACAGTTAAATTTTAATGCAAACTGACTTCTCCCCTCCTCACAGCCGCGCTTCAACTGCTGTCAGTCAGCAGGAGCTCTGGATACACAGGCTTGTGTTCACTGTGGTCCCATGAAGAATGTGATTTCTATACTGTGCTGTTAACCACGGAAAAGCCAGACTGTATTTCAAACCAAAATAAAAGTTTCTCTAGAAGTAACCCCCATTCCCCAGCTTTACTGCTTCCTAGAACAACAAAACTTGTCTTAAAGTGAAATGTATATTCAACTTGAAATTTGTTACCAGAATGAGAATGTTCTAATAATGAGCATGCATGCTTGTTTACTGGCGAAATATGAGAATGAGTTGGAAGAGCATTCATGGACTCTCCTTCAAGGAAACTATGAAATAGAGATTAATTATCTCATTTTTCTCTTGGGCATATGTTGGTCCATGAACTAAGATCGATGGCCAGGTGGCATAGTATTCACATTCTTGACCAATTATCTGTGAAACTTTAAAAATTCATCACAAACAGCAGAGCTACCTTGAAAATTCCGCTAATTCCACTAAGCCCTTTTAAGTACTCCTCTATGGTTCTCTCTCTCTATTTTTTTTTTTTTGAGTAGTGTTTCCTAAATATCTATCTATCTTTAACTTTGTGATCTTGCAAAACATTTAGGATATATTTATCTCTCTATATGTAGATAGATGTATATGTGAACCTATTGGACATAGAAAATAAAACTGTTCATTAACTGCATTAACATAAAAATATCCACTCACTAAAATCTAAGTTTCACTCTCTACCACCTTTTTTTTTTTTTTTTTTTTGGATCTGGGGATGGAAACCAGGGGCATTTGACCTCCGAGCTATACCCCCTGTCCTATTTTTTATTCTTTATTTTGAAACAGGGTCTCACTAAGTTGCAAAGGGCCTAAGTAGCTGAGGCTGTCTGCGAACCATGATCCTCCAGTCTCAGCCTCCTGAATGCTGGGATTACAAGCGTGTGCCACCACGCCCGGCTTCTCTACCACCTCTCTATAAAGACTTCCTTAGAAACCTAGCCCAAATCTAGGTATTACAAGTCTGTCTCATTTGTTGTTCTGTAATACAGTTCTATAGACTTATATTTTCTACCCAACAAGAATGAAAAGACTAGTTCATTGCTTATGTTAAAGAAGTGGTGGACTGAGTAAAAATTTGGCCAAGATCTCTTGAGTAAATTGTAGCTATCTTGACCTGATATTAAATGACTACTTTTTTAAAAAAATTAATTCTGGTGTCAACCTGAAGTCTTTTTTATCCTTAATTGCTAGTAACAAGCCAAGTATAGCAGTTACCAAAATATCCCTCATTCTGGAGAAAACATTTTTCCCAACTAACATCTTCTCTAAAAAATTATATTTGTCCATATTGTATTAATTCATAAGATGCTTCTGATATGAACTCCAGGGTGTTTCATGTTTGCAGCTAAACTTGGAGAAATTGGCCAGAACTTTAAAACAGGATAACAGGGACACAGAGGTTGTGGTTTATTTTGGAGGGATTGCTATTAGCCTGACTACAAGGCTAGTCTTCAAACATAACTCTGGAGAAAAGGTTAGCAGCCTCAGCTCAAACAGAAATGGCTGTTAATGGATGAATGCGGTGAAGAGGGCTCTCAGGGGTGGGTCAGCTCCGTGACTTTTGACCACCTCAAAAACACAAGCTGTGAAAACACAAGCATTCTTTCATTTTACTTATTATTTGGATCCTCGGCTCTGATTCTTTTTCTTTTTTTTTTTTTCCTTCAAAATTTATTTTGGAGCCAACAGTGATTGATACGTGAAAGGCTACCTGGGGCTGATTGTCATCAACAGCAGGGCCCTGCATAGGGAAGGATAGCTCGTGTTCACAACATTGTTTATAATTCATCTAAACTCACCCAACAAAAAAGATGTTCAAGGAGACTGAAGAGAGATGGAAGAAGATAATAACATGACTTGAGAAAGATACCTTAGTGGTTAGAACTTTCTTTGCAGGAATATTTCCCTCCTCTCCTCAGTCTTTCCCATTCATTTCAAACTAATTTTTATTTAGTATCTGAGCATGAAGTTAAAATTTTGCTTTGAAATTTTTTTCCTATTAAAATAGCTGTGTGCGGGGGCTAGAATATTCTTAGTACGAATCACACACTTTGTAGCTAATATTCATTTTGTCACCTAAGGAAGTTACCCCAGATACCTGGACTTACTTTTGGAGCCCTTCGTGAATTATTGTCTGATAAGGACTGAGAAGTGAGACTATGTAGTTGGCTCAAGAGACCTGGCTAAATGTCTAACTTTGAGAAGGACACTTTTCTCTGAGCTTGCATGGTAGATAGTACTGGAAAAAATAACTGGAAGAAATGGGCATGATGTGTGATATATTCAGGTCCCATAAATTATGTTTCACAACTACTTTAAAATAATCTCACCAAAGAACATGTGCACAATAGACAAATTTTGATTCTCATGATGCAGACACTTACCAAGGATTCTGTAGAAATATTCTGTGGTTTTACTTAACAAAAGTAAAGATTACATATCATTCAACACATCATCACAAAGCTCTTTCTATTTGAAGAATCCAAAGTCTAGATATAACTTGTAACCCCACTGAATTCTATGCCTGAGAACAAAGGGTAATTTCTGCTCAGCAATCCTCAGTGGGTATGTAAATGAATGCTGCTGAAATATTCAGAAGCTGATACCCATACAAAGTGGAGTGCAATAATCTAGATGTGCCGTTGCTTTCCCCTGCTACTAATTGCTAGCTCTAGGCTTTTTTCACCAATATTTTGTCTCCTCGCCTTTCCTGTACATACCAAATGGACACCCAACTATATAGGATCATTACACTTTCTTATTACAACATTCAAGCATTGTATTTCTTTTATTGGTGTTATCATCCCCTGGCTGTAAGCAGTTAGCAGAGTTGGTTAGTGTACAACATGGTTCAAATCACAATTTCTATGGGCTAAATAACTCTTTGTTATTGATAACAAAAATCACTGTGATAAGGGGAGAAATTAACTGATTACAAGGAATATCAAAACTATTCTACTTCCAAAGGTATGGTTTTTCCAAATATTAAAAGGTAATGCCACCTTTCATGTAATGACAGCTCATTTATAGCACAATGACATTCTCTTGAATAAAACTCTTAAAGGATGGAACTGAGCTTGGTTTATACTTGCTACCAACGTCTTCCAGTAAAGTGTCTCCTCTAAGGAGGGGTTCTTGATAGTGCCCTACGAACCAAATCTTCCATGAACATAGGATGCATTATCTATCATGCCTTGACACTTCTAACAGCCCAACTGTTTCTGATTTGCTACAAATTTTAAGAATACAGAACGGAGCTGAGTTGTCTAAAATTTTCAGTGAAATAATGATTAGTGTTTTCACATTACATACAATTATTTCCATTGTTAATTACAACCACTGTGCCTCCATTTCCATTTCTTAAGCTGGACTCATATTTATTGATGAAACTGAAAGGCTAATTGAAGGATATTTACAATGCTGACTCAGAAATAGCTTCTTTGAGCCACAAAAAACATCTTCGGTCTTGTGAAAGTCTGCTTGCTGTCTTTTCCTTCCAGACAGACAAGTTCTGTTTTTAAGAGCACTTCAGACCCCCTTGAGCACTGTGTCTGATAGACACACTGTTCCAACTAGTGTTCCAACTAGTGTCTATTCAACAGATAGAACCAGGTATTGGCTTAGTTTGTGATTAAGCCATACTTGGAAACACTAATCATTAACCTTAGAAATAACAGAATGTTTCTGTTACTTATTTTTGTAGAAATTTCAATACTACTTCTATATCAAACTGATACTTTGCCAGATTATTCCTTCTATATTAAAGTGATAATAATAGATATGAATATGGACATAAATTAAAAACCCAGAGCCACCACGCCCAACTTGTCCATTTCATTACAATTACTTTCCCCTTCAATGCACATGAAACAACTAAAATGCTAGACTAAATCTTTCTATTCAAAAGCCACAATCTCTCAATTACGGATGAGTTTCAGGAATTACAAAAATCAAAAGGTAAATAAAACATAAGGAGGAACCTAAATATTAGTATTAACTTTTTATTATTAATGAAGCAATAATATACTCTTTACTATCATTATTATTAAATATTACACCTTGAATATTGACTATACTCAGAATTGCACAAAGCACTTTACATACTTTTTCCAATTAAATCTTTACAACAACTCTCAATAGGTAGATGCTACATTATCCTCAGTTTTTAGAAAAGAAAAGCAAGTATTATCAAGGTTAACTAATTAAACCAAAGTCCACCAGCTAGAATAGGAAAGCCAGAGTAGATCTTGGATGTAGGTCTGTTCAACTCCAAAACTTTATATCATCTCTTATCGTTTTTTCTCTTCCTTCTTTCTTTTATTTCTTAAAAATATTTTAATTATCTTCAAGATGAAAGATTTATGATTAATGTTATAAGGTAGTCTAGAAAATATGAGTTAACTCTTGTCTATAAAGAAGTTGTCATTTTTTCAAGGGCATGCAGTTTTTACAGGACTGAGAATACATAAGAAAAAAATATATATATACTTATTATATACTTATATGTGTATAATTTTATAATTATCCTAGATTGCATAATATATATTTTTATTTTATTTTATTTTTTGGTGGTACTGGGATTCCTGGAAGCCCTTCTACCTCCGGGCTACACTCCCAGGCCTATTTTATTTTTTGGAAACAGGGTCTCCTAAGCCAGCACCACTGGCTTCGAAACTGCGCAATCCTCCTGCCTCAGCCTCTCAAGCGCGGGGATTACAAGCGTGTGCCACCAAACCCGGCATGAGATTGTATAATATTTTTTAAATATCTGCTTTCCAGACAGTAATATCTTGGTTGTAAGTTCTAGAAGAACTGACAAAAGCCTCCAAAAAAGACCCCCCCAAAATTATTTTGAGCATAGATACAAAGAAGAAAGTGATGAGAGATTAGCCTAGAATCAAACTGTGCATGCTTTGAATGGTTGGATAAATGTACAATATTTTATGGAACAATATAAATTTTTAAGAATAGGGTTCCAGTATTATTTAATAACTTATTTAAAAAATGGAATCACTCTTTGTTTAAAAAAAAAAAAGCTTTGAGAATGATTTAGAAGACAGAATAGCGTCAGAGAAAGAACATCAACTGTGTAATCAGAAAAATCTGTGATTGAATCCTGACTCAGCCATGTAAAACTGTTCTCAAATCAGTAAGCTAGAAGTTAGGAAGTGGAGTCTATCTTATAGTAGTGCTGTGAAATAATTGACATTATATTTTTGAAGCAGTTTAGATAAAGAAGATACTCAGCACATGGTAGGGTTTCAGTCTTACTTACTCATATGTCCTTTGTCTTCAGGAATACTAGTACTTTCATGTAAGTGGCCTTGACTTTTCCCCACCATGGGTGAATTCTTTCTAAAACTACATACTAGTTCAAATTAAAACATTACATGGTAAAAATAAAATTAAATAACTTTCAGGGTATATGAAGTATTGTAGTAGCGTATAATAATTTTATTTTGCATTTCACAAATAATAGCCAGCGTAAATCAGATTGCTTAATGTCTCTGCTTCATTTAGTTAAATGTTTTCAATATCACACCTTTATGCTTTCTATATTTTAAAGTAATGGGAGGATCACAGGTTTAAAGTTAGCCTCCACAAATTAGCAAGACCCTCAGTAACTTAGTAAGTCCCTGTCATGAAATAAAAAATAAAAAGGGCTAGGAGTGTATCTCAGAGGTTGAATGCCCCTGGGTCCAATCCCCAGTGTCACACAAAAAAAAAAAAAGAAAAAAAAACTAATGGGAAATCCCATTATTTTTACATATAAAATAATGTAAAACTTTCTTAATACTGCTGAGTACTTGCTTGTGTATGTACAACATTTATTCGAACAATTTTTAACAAAATTTTGCCATTACTTCTACATAGATGTGCTTCATCTGAGCATATTATGTTTCCCAGCTAGCATAGAATCTTCAAAATGACAATAAATAAATTATATCCTTCTTAAACTGATGTTATCTAGGAGCCTTATTCCACAAATGCTTGTGGAGTAAATTGAGAGCATTTAAGTCACAACATTGTCTTGCCCTTCTCTAAGCTAAATATCACTAGCTACTAAGGGTCAAAATTGAACAGAAAAGATGACAGAGAAGTAGTGAGGGCATCAAAACATTTGAGTGCACTAGTGGGTACTGACTAGAACGCTAAAGAAAGTTCAAGAGAAAGCACAAAGTAAAGTGTTATGCAAAGTAAATAAAGAGGGACAGGCAAAAGTAAGGAGCATTAGAAAAAGTAAGCAAAGGAAATATTGAAAATGTAGGAAAAATAAATAATTCTTCATATAACATGCTGGGACAAAAGAGTAGAAATATAAGCCCAAAGTACTTGTATATGAATATATCTATCTCAAAAATTTTTAAATATTTAGAATTGTCAGTCAAATATGTTTATGTTAAGTTAACCTTTCTGATTGTGATGTGGAATGATGGATGAATAATATAGTATTTGGTATATTTGAGGGGACAATGTCTGAGCAGATCTTTTTCCCTATTAACAAATCTATAAAGATCTCATTAAAAGAGATAACATCAATACACGCTCCAACATAGTCAATATACTATTATGTATATGAGGTAGGAAGAAGATGGCAGGCACCCAGAGAGTTTGTTGTTGCTGTTGTTTTTCTGATGACCATCATCTCTTATTGGTAATTTAAAGATGGACTGCAGTTTTAAATATTACAAAATGCCAAATGCAACCCAACCACTACTCTGAACTTTCTGTACTTAACTTCCCAGTAGATATCTCTCTTTAGACATTTTATAGTTTCTAAATTTTGACATGGTCAAACAGAATTATTTGTGTGCTCTTCAAATATACTCGAACTTCACTTTCCTCCAACTGAGAAAAGGGCAGTCCCTTTCTAAAAAAAAAAAAAAAAAAAAAAAAAAAATCTATTTTTTTCCTAAGATTCCTGAGATTCTAAGATTTACCAAAATGTTAGAGTCTTTATTCAGTTCTCCTTATATTTCACTCTAGTCCATTCACAAATCTAATTGGCTGCACCCTCAGAGTTTACCCATAATCCCACCATTGAAAAAGCCTTGGTAATTGTAACAACTCCCTCATGGCTCTCCGATTTTCCACCTGTTTTTTTCTACAATGTATTGTATATAAATGCATAAGAAGAATCCTTTTTAACAAGAAAGGCAGATGATAATATCTCTTTTCCAAAAACTTCTAGTGATCTCCAGTCCCACTTATCACTCAACATCTTATTACTACAGCTTCTGTCTTGATTCCTATCAAACCCCTTTGACTTGTTTGTCTCTATTGTCTCTAGCCACAGTGTCTCTCTCTTTCTCTTTCTCTCTCTCTCTCTCTCTCTCTCTCTCTCTCTCTCTCTCTCTCTCTCTCTCTCTCCTCTCTCCTCTCTCCTCTCTCTCCTCTCTCCTCTCTCCTCTCTCCTCTCTTCTCTCTTCTCTCTTCTCTCTTTCTGGAACATGTCAAACATCTTCCCTCTGTAGGAACATGTAATTTTGTTTTAACTTTCTCTGAAATTTCTTTACACAGATGTTGCATGCCTCTGTCTATATGTTTGATATTTGCTTATAATATATAGTATTACTTTTCAGAGAAACTTTTTCTAAACATTTTGCAGAAATAGCCTCTTTCCTTGTTTTTCTCCATCTGTATTATTCTGTTTTACTTTTCTTAAGAGCATTTGCCACTGCAAAACACTTTACATACTTGTTTGTTTGCAGTTTTTGTATTTTACCATCACCTTGGTCCTTTAGCTAGAATACAAGGTCCTTGAGAGATTTAATTTATCTTGTTCACAAATGAGTCTCCAGTGACAGAAGAATGAGTGGGTCATAGAATGTGCTCATGTGTATTTGTTGAATGAATGAATTAATTAATTAATGAAAAATTGAATAAATGAGTGATATAGGAGCCTGTGAAAGCAAAATTCTCTGTGCTTCAAGTCACAAGTGGTGGGGAGTAGGCATAAAAACTCAGCCCTTTGACTCTATATCTGTGCTCTAATCTACTCTTCTGTACCGACTCTGAGAGCTCTTGTAAGGGTTACACAATGGAATTTGGGTCAATCTTTCACCTTCACATTTTATATATGTTATTTACTAGATCAAACAGAAAATTATCTATTTTATTTTTCATGACTTTCGCAACTTTAGCCTCTCAACTGTTGGTAGTGGGAGATGAAATGTATTAACAATCATTGATTGTTCAAACATCCAACTCTAAATTTGCTTGGTATTTGTCAGGAGGGGGTAAATAAGGTGATTATCCTCAAAATTTAAGTAAAATGAGGCTTTTGCTAGTTATTTCTCACAACAGACAGAGTCATATCTCTCTGGGCTCTTTAGCTCATTTGACTTCTAAAATTCTATGTTATGGATAGGGCAGAAGTAAGAGAATAAAGGGTAGAGAACGCATCAAGAGCGAGTACAGATAGATGATCCCATGTATTCCTATAGAGAGATAGAATACAAGTAGAATCTATCAGGTCTAGTTTGCTCTGTGGTTGAACACTTTCATACTTTAGCATCTCCTCTCTGCCCCCCTTCTATGGTGCCACTTCTTTTCTCATTTACATTATTGAGTATTTTTAAGTATTTTTGAGTATTATTGAGCCCAGGAACATTCTACCTCTGAGTTACTCCCTCATCCTTTTTTATTTTTGTCTTGTTTTGATTTGAAACGCTGTCTCCTTCGGTTGTTGAAACTCTTGCTAAGTTTCTGAGGCTCTCCTTGAACCTGTGATCTTCCTGTTTCAGGTTCCCAAGTACAGAGGTTATAGGCATGTGCCACCATCCCTTGCTCACCATTAAATCTTTAAAGGGGTTAAGATGTGACACATTGTAGAAACTGTAATAATATGTAGATTTTAATAAGTAAGAAAATTTCAAGTAAAATTATTTTTTCTCTAATACTGAACAATAACCTGAAAAACTCCAGAATCAAGCATTGGGTCTCTACAGTGTATACAGTATACCAAACTATGGTAGAAGTAATGTTTTGGATAGATGAAAGAAAAATATTAGTATTTCTAAATATTTTTATTTTTGTCTAATAAAAGTAAGAATGGAATGAGACTTAAGTGAATGCATGGTTTTCAGTAGTTGGATATATAACTTGTAATAAACAAACTTGTATGAGAGTTTAAGGTAAATTTGTTTTGCTGAGATAATTCCATGACAGAATGTATTAGTCTGTATTCATTTTCTTTCCTGGGTAACAAATCACCACAAACTTAATGGCTTAGATCAATGTGTATTTATGATCATATAATAGCATGGGTCATCAGTCCTGGCATGATTTACTTGTGTCCTTATCTGGGGGCTCATCTAGGAAAGAACCTGCCTCCTAGCTCATTCCAGGTTTCTGGGAGAATTTGCTTTCTCACAGTAGTATGACTGAGGCCCTCAGCTCCCAGAAGTCTTCATGCCATGTGACCCTTTCCACTGACAGTTCATAGCATGGCTGTTTCTTCCTTCATAGCTGCATGGAGAATCTCTCTGGCTACAATTCTGTGAAGGCAAAGTCTCAAGTAACAAAACACAACTGCAGGACAGATGTCCTATCATCTTCACCACATTTTATGGTTTAGCACAAGTCAAGGGTTCAATCCACATGCCAGAGAAGAGAGTTCTACTAAGGTGACTCATTGGGCCACCTAGGTCTGTCTTCCTCAGAGATATTTTTTTTTTAAAAGAATACCTTGGAATCTTGCTTGCTTTCGAGCACTAAGATTAATTTCTTTTGAGGTACTGGGGCATTCTACCTCTGAGTGACACCCACAGCCCTAATTCTTTTTATTATTATTTATTTTTTAAACAGGGTCTCACTGAGTTGTAGGGCCTCACTATGTAGCTGAGGTTGTCTGCAAACCGTGATCCTCCGGTCTCTTCCTCCTGAATGCTGGGATTACAAGCATGTGCCATCACACCGTGCCAGATTAATTTTTTAATTTTTTAAAAATATTGTTAAATCCAGCTAAAATATGCCTTTCCTCCTAGAATATTAAATCAACTGATCTCAATTCTGGCCACTTTATACATTGAATTTCTTCAGCAATTATGCCCTGAAGTCAAACTGTATTAAGGTGTACTTCTCAGTTAAAGCTAACAAGTATGTTTATGAAGTTTGAGTCTCTCAAATATACATAACACTTCAAAGACATGAATATTTATTTTTCTTATAAATAATAATACTGTCGGACAGGTAAGCCATTTTCATCATCACTAGAGTGCACCTTCAGTCTAAACGAAGAAAAATAAAACTTCATACCTTGCATAAAGCCAATGGAGATTGAAGAGCAATGCGATGTGGTTAAAGCACAAAGCAGTAGTGAGGGAGTAGGGATTAGGCCTCAACATTTGTAGTCCTTTATCTTTTATTCATTCCATTAGTTCATACTGTTTCCAATTAAATAGGAGAAGTCTTTAAAAGAATAAATGATATTCAAAAGAAAATGAAAGCCTAAAGAATTCAGTCACCACTAAAAGCTTCCAATGTATCATCTAGATGAATATTTCCATCTGGTGAGGTGGAGCTACTTTTATATTTAAATTCTCAGGGAAGGTCATTATATCATTTACTTCTTATAACTATACATTAAAGACTCTAGCTCCCCTGGGTCAGAATTCTCAAAAGAGAGTGGGAAATCAAGGTCAGCCAACTGGTCAGTTTTGGGCAATTGCTTAAGAGCTGGAAGCAACTCCTTTTAGTCAGTTCTTTTTTACTTAAATCTAGTTTCAACAAGTTTTTAAAAAAAAATTTTTTTCTATGATTAATACAATATAACCCAATTTTTTTTACAATGAGAGTAGATGAATTCTACCAATTTTGGATCTTTGTCTTTTATAGTATTGAAAAAATAACTGGTGAAGAATAATAAATTTTATGCAATAGTTTGTCATGGCTTATAACATGGCAGGAAAGAAGTACACTAGAAATTGACTGAATACAGTCCCTTTACCTAGACAGAAAAATGACTACAAGTGTTATTACAATATATTCCTGAGGTTTAAATGGTCACTTTTCAAAAAGAGCTGGTACAAACTCTCATTGCTTTTGTAGACGATTCTCCTCAGTCCTCATACACTAACCGATGAAATCCAGAAGCTTCTGCATCTTCTTCATTAGGTGGTTTCTTTCTTCTCTGCAGACTAGTAATGCAAATGGGTCGAGACATGAGAAGAGAGCTACCAATATGCCTGACCTCTGAGAACACCCATATTTTGCCTTCTTCCTGTCTGGTAGATAATAGTATTACAAGATAGCAACAACACAAGCTTTTGTTACAGGCAAATCTCTAACCTGCTGTTGCCTCATTTTGGTCTGCTTTAAACCTTTTCATCATTTAAATTAAAATAAAGCCAAAAATAAAAAGGGAAATTTGCCATTTCTCATTTGCATCAGTTATCCAAGAACAAAGTAAATCTCTTCAATTCTGTAAGGTTCACACCGTGAGGATGCTGAGCGATCGTTTTCAGGAAAACAGTGTTGGTTAAGTCCTTTGTCATATTATGAGCAGATATGAAAATAATAAAAATGATCTTTAATCTTGATTTAACATAATTTGTAATAAATTCAAACATATATTTGCTCCTCATTGAATTTTAATGTCAGTATTTTGTAAATGAAATGCCAGTGTTTTTCTAATTGGTTCTCTGCTGATTTTTTTTTAAATCATCAACTCTATGATACATTTTGGGAGTGTAGTGTAGGGAGTACACACACATTGCATTCTGTCATTTTTTTTAAAGTCCCCCCTAATGAATTCTTAATTACATTATTCAAAAGATCCATTATTCAGCATTCATCTCACTGCTAAATGAAAGTCTTTACCTGACGTGTGAATGAAATGACTCTAAATGCTTTCAATGCCACCTAGGGATTCTGAATAGACTTTTAGTTTAACAGTAGCAAAAGGTTTCATTTCTGCTTCAAATTTATGTGGATTGTTTTTAGAGATGGGTAACTATGCAATATTCTACCAAGCTGAGCAGCACTTGACTTCTACCGTATTCTCAAAAACAACAACAACAAAAAACTGCCAAAAGGGCCAAATGATTACTGAAAGTGGAAGGAACGTCCAACAAGAGTCAATAAGCCTTCACATGCAGGTGCATATCCCCCAAAACACTCACTAATTTCAAGTGAGGTGAGCCAACTTCCTGAGGGTTCCTCATGAACTTTACCTGTTTCATTCTGTATCATGAAATAGAAGTGCTAAGAGTTAGCAGGAGGAATTCAGGGAGCCTTTAGAAGATAACAAGATCTTTTATACTTTTTACATTCTTCCATTGCTTTTAACAGAATAATGCATACTGCTGGAAAGAAGCGATAATCTCAGGCCTCTTGTGCTTTTCATAATTGCATCTAAAAAGTTGCATAGTAAATGGTCTAACAAGTAGTACTCATATCTCCAAATAATACCCCAAGAAAATATCTACCAAGAAAGTAAGCTGATCTAAGAGTGTACAGATTCTAGAAATCTCACTGGTTCTATAGGATATAAACAAAAGTGTCAGGAATACAAGCTTGCTGAAAGCAAAGTTTATATTCTAAATAAAGCCACAAACTCAGAATCTTTATTCTCCCTTTCCCAGCTTCACCGAAGAATATTAGGTAGAGGAATTAAAAAGATAGGCTTATTTTCACTTTTGTTGCATTTGTTTGGCTTTTCTTGAGTAGATTTTGACCTTTAAAGTACATGAAACCTTGATGCAGACATCAGCATCTGCTTTGCTGAGGTTGGGTGTGTGTGTGTGTGCATGTATGTAAAAGTGTGAGCCCTCGCACATGTGGGACACAAAACTGATTGACTAAAAGATTTCATATCATTGTATCTAATATTGAGTTGATGAAAAGATCAGTTAAATCTCTTTGGTTCTCAACTCCATCACAAAATGTCATTCTTGGGGAAGGCATAAGCTAATAGTTTATGCTTTCAAGGCTCTCTAAAGATAGAGGAAATATCTCTGGGCAAAAAGCACTACATTCCACTCTAACTATTGTTTTTCTAATAACTGCCATAGTACCTAAAATTGGAGAAGAAATTGTTTTACAATTGCTGTACAGAGAGAAGAAAGTAATAGAGAAGAAATTTCAACATGATATTACTCCAAGCACAGTAGGTTTGCTGTATCTTTAGAGGAAAAATGTAGTTTAATGTTACTATATTAACATTAACTGAATATCTAGAAAGTCAGTGATAATATACACACTTTTAATGGCAATATCTTCATATTTTTAAAGAAGACAGTATAAATGTTAGTTCATAAAATGAGAAAAGAGTCAATAAAATTGAATTTTATTAATTTGGTAGAAGGTATGTACTGGTAGAGACTTACCTCTTTTACATCTTTGATAAATTTAATTGATGACATCAATGGAAAGTCCATTCTTAAAATATATATTTGTTCAGTCAGAGGTGAAGCTCAGGATGTGGCTTTGGAGTCACTCAGACTCTAATCCTTGCTTTATTGAAAAGAGAACTGAAAGGGTTAAAACATTAGAATCAGCTCTACTATTTGTACCTCTTTCTAGAAACAAATACCCCCTGAATCTGGTGAGGGATTGGTTAATGAAACCTCCAGTATCCTCTACTAGAAATCAAATTCTTCTTAACAGCAAATAACCATGATAGATAGATGATAGATACTTAAAAATACATATGAAATATTAGAGGGATACCTTTGTTAATCCAGTTATCTGATGGACTATGTGTGTGACTGCAGCTCAGGAGTCTTTGGAAACCTCATTTCATGGAGTTGGGGCATCCTACTCAACTCCAACACTGGGGTTAAGGGTCCTCAGAGCAAGAGGCTTTGTGAATGAGTGGGGACTTTTTATTGTAAGTAAAACTATAAGATTTTAAAAGTCACCAAGTGATTCTAAGCATAGCAGAATTTGTGTGTGTGTGTGTGTGTGTGTGTGTGTGTATATATATATATATATATATATATATATATATATATATATCCAGTGCATAACTTACCAGAGCATCTGGGTACCTGCAGTTCCTGAGCCAATGAAATAAAGATCAACACAAATTATCTTCGTAAAGATGGAGATGTATTTGTTAGGAATAAGTTTTGTGATAAAAGATCAGATTCTATGTTCACCAGAGCCTCTTTTGCTTTATAGAAGAAAACAGAGATCAGACTTCTCTCCCAGGGAGGGCATGTCCCCTACGCCTTGTTCTACTGTTTTATTGTCTTACTGCCTCCATTCTACTGCAGGTGGAAAATAAACTTTAAAAATAAAAGGAGCAGATGAAGAACTGGCCAGCCTTCCACATAGGATGTAGACAGGTTTGTAGGAAATAAAAGGTGTGTTTAAGGGGAAAATGGAGGCTGTTTAAGTTAAGAGGGCTGGGGGAGGGAGCAAGCCCTGGCTTCTGGCAGTTTACAAGGTTCTACATGGCCAGTTTCTCATCTGGAGTGCAACAATCTATATTTGTGGTTGCCGCTGGCAGGAGAAAAAAAAATACTATTGAGGTTTATGAATAATATTTAAAAGTGAAAAAGCAACACCTACTTAATTATCTCCCTTTTTTCTCATAAAAGCTGATATTATCTCAAATCTCCGAAGTTCTTTCCCTATTTTCCCCAGAACCATTGTAAACATCAACTATTGTTTACCAGATATGACTTCTTACTTTCAAAATGTCATTTTATTGTTTTTAAACGAGGTAATTTGCAATTCCCTGCACCATTCATAGGTGTCTTTTTCTGAGCCCCTTTAAAAAGGAAATTCATGAAATAATAATACAGTGTGTTTTTTATGACAATTTCGTTTATTTTTAAACCAATCTATGTTGCACTCTAACCTTTCGATTGTTTACCTTTTATGTATCTCTTAGACAGAGTAACTGCACTGAAGAATGTTTTAGCTTTTTGCTGGTAATGATAAACAGAATAAAGAAAGAGAATGAAACTCCTTTGATGAAAGGGCATTTGAACACAAATATAATTAGATTTTCTTCCCATGTAAAAAATAATATCCATTTCCTGTTTATCTCTTTTATTTCAACTAAACAATCTTAAATGTTTTATATAGAAGCCTTTCTTTTATTTTATCGTCTTTAGAGAGCACGCATTTGAACTTCCTCCTGATTTGATTATATAACGTGCTAGCATACAGCAAACTAACATCAAAGCCTGTTTTCTACTTCTGTTGGCAACTATTCTGAATAAACACATTATGTTGGGGGCAGTTAAAAATAACTATTTTAAATACACTAAATATGTTTCATTAAATGGTTCTCTAAATTATTTCTCAACCTCATTTCAACCAGTTTTGGTAGCCCTGGAGGTATTTTCAGTCCCTTGAAAAGTTCTGCTGTTTATTCTGAAACTCTATGAGACCATAAGGTATGAGGACATGTTTCTCACAGTTACTAATGTGTTAAAAGAGACATACACTAGAAGCGAGCCTTAAAGTTTAAACTTAGAGTCACTGATAGCTATAAAAGCATTCGCTCAAAACCACCTAACCTTCTTAGCTGGTTAAAAGAGTTTAATCCTCTCAGTTATTAGAAGACCTTTGAAGTGAAACACAGAAACTCAGCCCTTCTGCCTGTTTTTAAAATTCTCCCTGACTATAGACTAAATCACAGGCCAGTGTGGGCGGTGAGCAGGAGATTACTTGACTTGAACTTTGCTCCAGTCAGGACATTTTAAGGCTTATAAATCTTGAATCCATCTAAGTTCACCTTAAATTAGCCTTGCAAAAACACACTCAAAACTCCAGTTGTCAGCCTGGTGGCTTCTGGCCAGATGCCACTCAGCAGCTGAAACACTGATTAATTGTCATCCTCTCTTTCGCATTTCTTTTCTTTTTTTTTCTTTTCTTTCTTTTCTTTTTTTTTTTTTTTTGGTGGTCTTAGACACAATATTTAAGGGAGAGGGGGAAAAGAATATGCAAACTAATTGGATATGGAGAACAACGATAGCTGAATAATAGTACTGTTTGCAGGTTCATTTTATATTTAAAATCTCTGTGATGAAAACAGAGGACTTGGCAGCCTTGCTGTGTATACAATAATGCCATCTACTGCACCAGGAATCCGGGTCTCGGCCAACAAGCCATGCCAAGATACAACAGATTTTTCAATTTTCCAGCAAATAGAAACAAAATACTGGTTTCAGGAGGTGTACTCAACAAACACTTCCCAATGTGTTTCTGATTTGTGGTCAGAATGTTTTTACTGCTGGTGCCCTGCACTTTTGAGACATTTATTTCCTAAAAGAAAGATTCCTTTCTATAAACCTCAACTGTCTGTTTTTCAAAGCAATTTAAAATCAAACACACAAATAAAATTCTTAACATATGGAAACCTTCATATAAGGCCTTACGTATTCAGAGTTAAAATTGTTTTATAAACTGTAATGCTTTGCAGATGAAAATACAGAGAGGATGACTGTTTTTAGCACTAATGCTTTTTGACAGCGTTAAACCTTGTTTTAGTAATTGACATCAAAATGTTTGGTGGTTTTAAATGGACCATTAATAAAAATGGCATGTTTTAAGTTTTTTAAGAAATTGTGCTTAATACTGTGAAGTGGGATAAAATTGCAAATATTATATAGTGTTTTTATTATTTTTTAAAAATTCTCATAACAAAACAATCCTGGTTCTCCCCACCACCACCACCCATATCTCTAGAGAAATTTCTGGAGCTCAGAAAGAGAAAACATTTCCTCTTTATTCATCTTCAGATTCTCTATGGAGCCTTTCACAATTTCTAGTTCAGAAAAGGACAAAAAACAAGACAAAATAAAAAAGTATCATTCTGGGCCAGAGGACTCTAGATGGCTACTAAACTCAACTGGATCTCATAACACCAGGGATATGTACTAAGCTCTCTATCATGAACTGGAGAACTAAATCTGAAGGCATGGATGTTATAGCACCATTCTCCTAAGACATATTTTATTCAGCAAACCCCTTGAACATCTTTGCCTCAGCTCACTTATCTGCGACATGGGAATAACAATGTCTACTCTGCCAAAGTAGAAAGGCTTTGGGGACAAGCTCATCAGATAGGATATGTGTAAAATCTTTGTAATGGAAGCAAAATTATTTAATGTCACTAAATTCAACCAGTGCCTCTTAGGTACCTTTTGCTCTCATCCACAGTGATTAGGAGAAAGCAATGCATATAAAAAGTGTGACTCTTATTCTTGTAAAAATGAAATTAATTGAAGTAAAAAATAGGATAGAGTTGCCGGGCGTGGTGGCACACGCTTGTAATCCCCGCGCTTGGGAGTCGGAGACAGGAGGATCATGCACGTTCGAAGCCAGGCGTGCTGGCTCAGGAGACCCTGTTTCAAAATATAAAATAGGTCTGGGAGTGTAACCCGGAGGTATAAGGGCTTCCAGGAACCCCAGTATCACCAAAAAAAAAAAAAAAAAGATGTAGTTGAGGTGAGAACCATTTGGTTCAAAGAAAAATGTTTAAGAAGAGGAAATGGGGTCAGCAAATGGCACAACGTGTTTCTGAAACTTCGAATGATACAGCATCGCAACGTGGAAATAGATCAGAAGGCACAGATAAATATGATTAGTTAGGGCTGGTAAAGAGACAACGTAAAGGGTTATCATTCACTATTTGTTCAAGTATTTATCAACTGCCTATAAGGATTCAGAATTACATTAGTCAGTAAACAAAGGTGAACAGACCCAGTCCCTAACCTTGTACTCATGAACATGAGAATGGAGATATGTCAGGCTGATTTCATTTCCTGTGGTCCAGTAGTGAGATTGCTGAGCCATATGATAGTTCTAGATCTGATTTTTTTTTCAGGATACTCAATGCTTTTTTTTCTATAATGACTCTACTAATTCATATTCCCACCAGCAGTACACAAGGGTTCCTTCATTTTTGTTCACATCTTTAACCAACTCTTATGTTTTATTTTTTGTCAGTAACCTTTTAAGAGCTACGAGGTGATACTTCTGGCTGCTATGTGGAGGAGCCTTTGGTAAGAAGATGTGAGGATTAAATAACCATTTGGAAGACTGCTGGGCTGTCCAATCTACTGGGAGCTGGGAAAAGTGCACATGTTTGAAGTGGAAGGACATCAAGACTTTTGTGTTGGTTATGAAAGATCAATCACATCCTGTTAGACATTTATATGAGGTCAAATGCCTACTCAGAAGAAAGGTCTAAAAGAAAGAGGTATATGTGAGTCCCATCAATACCCAAATGTTATTGGAAGTTGCAACCACAGGAGGAGAAAGAGAAGATAAAGAATAGAACTCTGGGAAATTCTGACATTTAGAAGTTGGTATAGAAAAAGGATATGAGAAAAGAAGAATGAGAAAAGCTACTCTAAGTAAAAACATATTAAAAGAAAATAGTTTATATATGATGAAATTTCAATAAAAATTAAGAGAATTATCACTGGCTTGCGAGGTGAAGAAAATGTGTGACTGATGAAATTCATTTAGTATTGTGGCAAGGGTGACTGAAGAAGGCGGGAGACAGAAGGAGAAGCAGCAGGTGCACATAGATCCTTTCATTTTCTCAATGAAAGTAGTTTTGTTTCATTCTAAGGAAAATTCTCCCATTTTTTTCATGTATCCTGAATGTCATCCCCCCTCTTGTTTTCTCTTGAAAATTGCTTCTATATTATTCTCATTTCGCTTTTGGATTCTCATTGTTGCAGTTAAATCTTCCCAATTAAATTCATACAATATGACTTAACTTTTTTCCACTTTTAAATATTTTTTTCTTAATTTTACCTCTTCATTCCAACTATTGTCCCAATTTTCTGCCTTACTTCACATCCAAATTATAAAAGGAAAATAGTTTTTAAACCCATATTAAATTTATCAAGAAATTAGAGTCATGTCTCAGGAGAGGGAGTGGACATGATCCCCTAGTGATTTTGTATGCATCACCACAGGGTCACACAAGCTAACTAATAATTGATAGAGATTCATTGTTTGCATAAACATAGGATAAAGAATCACAGGGATCACCACACTAGAGCTCAGAAAAAAATCAATTTATTTCCTGATTAGAATGTGCCACTGAAATTCTAAAGGAATGACAGGCAACAGAGGCAGAGAAGTGTTGGCCTTGGAGGCAAGCATTCAAAGACACAAGATAGATAAAATTTATGGACTCAATGCTGCCAGAGTCTTCAGTATGGCAGCTAACTGTCCTGTGGTGACTATATAGCAGAGCAGAGAATTTCTAAAATATATGCGGTAAATTCCTAACTATACAAATACTCACAAAGACAAATGCTCTACCTTTTTACTTTAGTAACTGAATTTGAGGGACAATCACTGTGGCCCACACACACCAGAAAGTCAGAATAACTTGGAACTGACCCTTCTATGCGGATTTGTAGTAAAATGTTGAAGTCTTATCCTTTCATCTTAAGATTGAGACGCTCCTAGCTCTCACTATTGATGAAATCAATCATCACAAGAGAAGAAAAATAATTATGGCTGTTCTCAAGAACAAAAGTGCAGTTCATGGCATGCTGCAGATAAACAAACAACCTCCTGAAATAAGCCCTCAGAAGGGGATTTAGTGGAGAGAGAAACAAGTTCCCCACTATCTTCTAGAAAATCTCCTCCCCAAAAACTCAACCTAAAACAAGTTTAGAGAATGAACTCAGCATTTCTCTTCCATGATGGCAGAGTAGGTCAAAAGCAAGATGATGTGACCATAAATGGATCTCTGGTCCTTCACAGACACCAGGGGGTAGGCATGGCTCATATTTTAAACAGGTGTGCCAGAAGTACATCGTGTGGCTACTTGAACATTCAGAGAAAATATATCAATGAACGAGCCATCGTTTTACCACTTGGAGAAATCTGCTCACTGGCATGTTAACCAATTCACTGGCATGTTAGCCTACAGTGTGGTAATGAGAATATTGAAGAATATAACCAGACAAATATAGACGCTAGTCTCGCCAGTACCAAAGCAAATGCTCTTTGATCCAATACTGAGAAGGCTCATATTGCATAGGGAATGACAGGATAGGTAGATGGTTGGGTGTGTAAGAAGAACTTTAATATAACAGAAGTAGAATTGTGGGCCTTTAATAGTTCTATTGAGGAAAATGTGTGAGCTTTAACAACTGAACTCCTTTTCTATGCCCCTTTACTATTCCCTACCATCTTGTTTTTCCTTTTACTTCAACTCTTTGTGTGTGTGTGTGTGTCTGTGTGTGTGTGTGTGTATGTGTGTGTGTGTGTGTGTTACTGGGGGTGTAACCCAGGGGCATTCTACCTCCACCCTCAGCCCTATTTTTTATTCTTTATTTTAAAACACGGTCTCACTGAGTTGCAAAGGGCCTCACTAAGTAGCTGAGGCTGGCTGCAAGTTGTGATCTTTCTGTCTCAACCTCCCAAATGTTGAGATTATAAGTGTATACCACCACACCCGGCTTTTACTTCAACTCTTAATGAAGAGTGAAAGACTTTCTGCATGACTTTCTAAGGGTCAATAAAAATATTGAGGGTGGGGGAGGGCAGAGAATCTGTCTAAAAAAAAAAAAAGAAGAGTAATTAAAGAATTTTTACTGGAAAAAGTAGAAATCACAGGCCAGAAAAAACAATATACTAGATCTGAGCTTTGAAAAAGTAACTCATCCATGTAGAGGGTCAGTTCTTTAGTTAGACATTTTCTGATACCAATTAAGTTTGATTAAGTATTCTAATGTATTTATATTCTATTTCTACTTTGGACTGCTGTTTGCTCATGTATTATAAAAGTATTACAAAGGATTTCAGTGAACAGCAAGATGGAAGAGAGCCATTGGGCAAGGTGTGGGGAAAGGATTCTGCTCCAAGAGCACCTCTTCCCCAGGGTCTTCAGAAGCTTTCTGAAGCCTGTCCCTTTGGGTTTTATAGAGACGTCATTGCATACACATGGTTGATTAGATCATTAGCCATTGGTGAGCAACTCAACATTAGCCCCTCTTTCAACCACATCAGCTTAGAGGTTGGAAATGAAAGGTCCAAACTTCTAATCATATATTTGATTCCTTGGCAACCAATATACCTCCTGCTATTCCATTAACCAAAACCAGATCTGGCATCTGGTATGGTGATTCATATTGCTTCCGAGTTCTTGGTGGTCATCTCTTCATTCAGTTGGCATAATTTTCCAAGTATTGTTAGGCATGGATATATTAAGTTGTATCCTGTGATTCCCCAGAATTCTAAACATAATCCATTTTTTTCTGTTACATTACAGCAACCTATTTTTCTTCCAGGATAATAAATCAGCCAAGGCAGTATAATGACCTCCATTGCTCTGCTTGATGGTCCAAAAGCATGAAAAACCAAAACTGTCCAGAGAATGTATCAATTTCCAGTTCAGTGGAATTATGCTAATGTTTCCTCATAGGAGCACACCTTCCTTGGACACTATACATAAAAATCCTTGAAAGATATTCGTTAGGGAAGGGAGAAAAAATTAATTTTGTACCATGTTATTGTATGGCACATGTATTCTTAAATAGAGCTTCATTAAAGCCAAAAAGGGGCTTAACTTCCAAAGCACACCTTGATGTGGCTCATACATGATGTGCAGTGTGCAAGCATAACTCTTGCAGCACGCACAAGTGTGACACAACACACCCCGGAACACCAGGGACAACACAGGCACCAGACATAAAGGTACAAAGCACAAAGTTTGCCACCTAGCTCTAATGCCTTGACAACCAGCTGGAGTCCTTAGAAACCTGAAGACTATAGTTTTCAGCACCTGAGATCTAAAACTCACAGCTGCTTCTTTAAAAAATGTCAAACAAAACCCTCAAAAATAAATAAATAAATAAATAAATAAATAAATAAATAAATAAATAAATAAAGTTGAGCCAGTGGTGGTGGCGCACACTTGTAAACCCAGCATTTGGGAAACTGAGACAGGAGGATCACACAGGTTTGAAACCAGCCTCAGATACTTAATGAGGCTCTCAGCACTTAGTGAGACCCTGTTTCCAAGTAAAGTATAAAATAGGTCTGGGAGTATAACCCGGAGGTAAAAAAGCCCCTGGGTTCCACCCCCAATACCACCAAAAAAAAAAAAAAATTAAAGTTGACAATTTATTTTTAATAGAAATGGTTTATGATACGGGGAATCGAAGGTTGGTGTTTTGCCTCAAGCTTTTGATAAAGCTTCATGGTCATGGAGTCAAGCCAAATGAATGCATTTAATCTGTATTAATTTTAATACATTAACAATTGAGTAAATTAAAATTAAGTCAAATCCTGCTGGCTGCTACTTTCTCAAGTGGAAGGAGTCCAATATTTCCAATCTATCACCAGGTAGATAGCTGTACACTTTCCCCAGGCTCTCCTATTGTATTTGATGCTTGATATTGGTTGAATATTAGGCAGGGTCAGTAGCCAAAAAAGACTTGGCAGAAAGTACATGTAGAGAGCCTCTGTCCCTTATTCTAGAGTTATTTTATAAATGGATGCTTTAAGAAAGCTCTGCATATCTTAATAAAGATGTTTGTTATCCACCAGATAGGCCACTTATTTAATTATTGAGTGCCTCTTCTATAAAGGGTTACCTCTGCAGATGATTTGAATAAAATAAATATTTTATCACACTCTGTGCTTTTTCAGAATGGTCAGTCCATAAACATCTCCTCTAGCTCTGCATTTACAATGGCACATTTAAAATTTGCTTCTTTCCAAGCCACCAAAAATCCAGATAACTTGCTAACTACTCTCAACACTGCCAGTATAGATCTGTACTTCAAGTTGCCACTCCTTCCGCATGTACTAGGCAATGAGATGGACTCTTTGGCACATGATACAGAGTGGAGTGAAGCTGTAGTATAATTATGCGTTTTCTTCCTTCTTCCCTGCCCATGTAGCTCCAATTTTCTTCTGGAAAACGATGTCTACATGCATCAGAACAAATAGCATTACCATTACTCAGTCACCGGAGACGGCTATTACAAATAAAATGTTAGAATATGAGAATTCTAAGACAAACATGGAATTGGGTATTTCTTGCCAGACCAAGTAATGACATTTTAACTAATGAGACTTGGAAGAATTATGTTGAGGGGCTTCTGAGAAATGAGTTATTCTTCTAAAAAAGTATGTTGAAAAGGAATAGATCTCTTTTGGCCTGTGGGTATATACACCTGTGTGCTTTTGACCAGTGCATTTAAAGCACAGGCTTTAGAGGATGAAGGACACTAGCCTGAGAATTCAAGCCAACCCACTGAGATTGCAAACATGGAAAGAATCTACCTCCTTGGTAATGTTGCTGCATCCCTGAGTTAATTAGTCTCAAAATTGCTTTGCCTTTAGATTTCTTGTTTGTAAGTTGACTCATTGTATAAACATGGAAATGACTGAGAGAAGGAAGCTCATTTTTCACTCCAGAAATTCAGAAGCTTTGCAGAAGTGGGGAAGGAAAAAATTTTAGGGCATGACTAACAAAATGGCATTTTTCATTGAGTGCTCCCCAAAAGACCAAGAAGTCAAGCTGGGAAAAAATAGGGGATTATGGATGGATCCTTCTAGCCAAGTGCATTTTTATTTTTTTTTTTTGGAAAAGCTTCTACCTCCGAGCTACACTCCCAGACCTATTTTATATTTTTTTTATTTGGAAACAGGGTCTCTTAAGCCAGCGCAGCTGGCTTCGAACCTGCGCGATCCTCCTGTCCTCCGCCTCCCAAGTGCAGGGATTACAAGAGTGAGCCACCACGCCTGGCCCAAGTACATTTTTTAAAGGCCGTTACACAGATGGCACTAAAAGTAAAAATTGGAAGTTGGACATAACACAGAGAGTAAGTTCCAAGAACTCACTAAAAGTAAGAGTAACTTTAGATTCCTGGCTACCACCATGACATTGGAATCATCGGAGAGTTCATTAGAATTGCTGAATCTCAGACTCTGCCTAGATCTATTTAATTAGAATCTGCATTTTAACAAGATTCTTAAGTGATTCATAAGCACAAAAATTTGAGAAGCATTTTCCAAGACACAACTTTTGAATGTAGCTATTAGCATGTAGAATTGACCAGAAAAAATAGACTGAAAGCTTATTAAGTTCTTAAGGAAAATGTATTCCCAATGTGTTTTCTATTACTTGCTGCTAAATGTAAACTCATTGATACAGAAGGAATCATTTTTGAATGGAGGATGCTTAAACATATTTATAACCTCTGGTCTTTTTATTTAGCATAGTAAATATTTTTGGATTATCAAGTATGAAAACTATAAAGAGCATTAGCACTCAAATTCTGCTCAGTAATTCTGTACGATAGGAAATAGATGTAGAGGCTTTGGAACACAAAATGCTAAAATAAATGTTTAAGAAGACAACAAAGTCTATATCAATGAAAGGGAGACCATTAAGCAACTCCCTGTCATTGGCAGGTGCCATCTAAATACTGGAGATAAAAATGTAAATGGCATAATCCTTGCCTTAATGAGACACACAGTCTAAATCAACTATAAACCAACTCTCACATCAAAATAAGTAGGACCAAACAAGGGATATATTTTTGAAATTCTTCGGCATGTACATCTTCCAGTGACAAGCAGAAGACTCACAGTGGTATTATTTTTATTTTTTTATTTTATTTTTGAACAGGCACTCTCCTCCAGTGAACAGCAACACAATTTCCTTTGAGGTGCTGACTCTCTCTCACTTTCTATGCAGGTAGTTCAAGTTAAACACCCCCAGTGCTCCAGGGTAGCATGTGTGATACAGAGCTGGCCAGTACACACACACGTAACAGAGGGCACGACTGCTTCCAGCTGCCTCCTCCTCCTTTCCGCACCCACCCCGACTCCTGAAAGAAGAGTGGAGATCCAAGCTTTTTGCCACAGTACTTGAGGGATTTCCCTATAGGTGGAACATATTCAAGGGGAAGAAATCATTCTCTAGAGTTGTAAGTCTGGGTAACCAGGAAAAGGATTCCATTTATACTGATAGAAATGTCAGTAAATGAAGAGCATTTGGGGAAGATGAATTCAATTTTAGATAATGAGATTTAATTTAAAATAACAGTTAGTATTTCTTTTTGATTATAAGAGAAATGCCTGGTTTTGTAGATAATTTTGAATATAGGGGGAAATGGAAGACATTTAAAATAATCTTGTTAACATTTTTATGTATTCCCTTCTAAGCTTCACACACACACACACACACACACACACACACACATACATATATATATATACATAAAACAGAAGTGGGATTATATTTTATACAGATCCTTGAATCTTACAATTTTCATTCAACATTCTACGTGAGTATTTTAATGAAAACAAACTTTAAATATAGAATTTATCATATTTATGTAATAATTTGTATATATGTTAAAATGTATGTAACTTCAGTTATTGACAAATGTTGCATTATTTTTATAATTATAAATAAAGATATTTATATTAAAACATGAACATGTTATAACTATAAGAATATTTATATTGAAATATACATATACCTCTAAGGAGTTCTTATAATAAAAGTCTAAAATTGGAGTTATCAGCCGGGCATGGTGGCGCACTCTTGAAATCCCTGCACTTGGGAGGCAGAGACAGGAGGATCACGCAGGTTCGAAGTCAGCCGCGCTTGCTGGCTTAGGAGACCCTGTTTCCAAATAAAAATGTAAAAATAGGTCTGGGAGTGTAGCCTGGAGGTAGAAGGGCTTCCAGGAACCCCAGTACCACAAATAAATAAATAAATAAATAAATAAATAAATAAATAAATAAATAAAATTGGAATTATCAAGCCAGAAAGTACAAACTACATTAATGCAATGTAGAGATGCATAGTGATTTCCCAAATTTGATCCTATGAACCAGTGCCTGCATGGACTGAATAATAATTTCCTGGAGAAGTGGTTATTAATTACTGAGAAACATAACAAGGACTCAATTCTAGGTATCTTGGGTAGAGTCAATGTTTCTGTAGATTTTCCATTTTTAAAGATTTTCTGGTCTTTCTGATATTTTCTGGGGGATGCCCTTGTAGACAACGCCACCAATAAAGAATGTTGTCTGTTAATAAGGTAGAGATAAGTATGCAAAGCTGGACTTTGTATTACACTAGCTGAGAGAACTTCAATGAGTTGCCTAATATCTAAGCTCCAAGATTTTCTTTTGCCATAGAAGTAGGATTAACAATAGAGTATAAGTCATAGTGGAGCTTTTTATAAGTTAATTTATTTTTTCCATTGATAGATGGACTGCATATATAATGAGGGATACCCATTATATATTTTATAAATGTATATATAGCTGAAATATTCCTACCCTCAAATGAATAGATGAAGAAGAAATCAGAGTAAAGAAAGTTGCAAAGGGAGAAAAAGAAGAACCTCCAAGAAAACTCATATGAAGCATTTACAGGAAACTTTTGTCGATATTAATAAGCTCCTTAAAAACTGGAAAACATGGATGCCAAGACCAAAAGGTGTTTGTTACTAGAGAGAAATGTCCACGGTATACTGTCTGCTTACAAGAAAATCTAGGATGGGAAAAAGGAGAAAACCAAGAAACCCATCAAGGAGCTACGCTTCAGGAGATAACTCAAGAAAGTACAGTCATCATAAGAGGAGACAGCTCTGCTTGTATTATTGCCCCCTCAAGACCAGAGGGACACAATCCGGAGGAAGAAGACAGGAAAATTCATGGTCCTAACCCTGAAAGGCCAAGCCTAATGTGTATGCTTGAACCTTAGTTTTAACAACAACAACAAAAATATTTGAAAAAAGAAGAAAAGAAAAAAACCAGAAAAACATCACATAGAAACTTACGGAGCAAGGAAATAAAAAAAAAAATTTGTGTGCATGTTATGTTTTTGTTTTTTAAACAGTTAATATAAGACCCCAACAGAATTAGAAATTAAAAAGTCTGTAAAGTAAAACAGTTACAATAAACTTAGGGTTGTTTGTAGTTGAAGTAATAAATCACAGATTTAGTGTAGTCTAAATGGACAGTGTTTGTACAGTCCACAGCAGTGCTCAAGGACGTCCTGGGCCTTCACATCAACACCCCACTTCTTCCCTGACCAATCCAGGGCGACCGTCAGTCCTGCAAGCTCCATTTGTGGCACCCACCTTATACAGGTATCCTATTCTTTATTTTTTGTACTATATTTTTACTGTATCTTTTTTATATTTGGATACATAGACACTTTTGATTTTGTAATAATTGCCTACAGAATTCAGTATTATAACATGTGCAGGTTTATAACCTAGGAACAATAGATAAGCTAATCCCATGTAGTCTAGCTATGTAGTGGACTGTACCATTCACACTCTAAGCACTCTAACATGTTTGAACAATGACAAATTCACCTAAAAATAGAGTTCTTAGAATGTAATCCTATTGTTAAGCAATGCACAACTCTGTTTGGGTGTGTATGTTCCTGTGCATACTGTAGCAATGCAAATTGCCCAATAAATTCCAAGGACAGAAAGCAATTAAACAAAAAGAGAAATCATGATTCATTATACTGAAATGTAGAAAATAATGCAGAAAGAAGGTGAACTAGATAGAGAAAAGCAAATGACCTCCAAAGGAATGGAGGTAAACAAAGCCATACAGAGCAGTTTATATTAAGGTTGTGGGGAAATGTGGGCCAGACAAACTCTAACCAGATAAACTAGTTTAGTATTATTAATACTAAAGGAACAAAAGGAAACATACGAAAAAAGGAGATGTATAATGTCAACACATAATTGAAAAATATACCAAGCAGTTAAGACAGTCTCAAAGTAGATTCCAGAGTAGATTGGAGGAGAAAAAGACTTCAGTGTGAAATCTGAGTAAGGAAGGAAAACTGCCCGTTGGATGTGGTATTAGGGACTCTGCACTGACCTTCAAGGGAGCAATGTTAGTCAACTGACTGAGTGGTAGAGCAGGATTCAGTGGAAGGAAGATGAAGAAGAGGTGAGAAAATTGAGATAGAGTAGCGTCTGGGAAGTGAGAGAGCGGTATTTACAGAAGCTGGAGGGGAACATGGAGCCAATCTTCTCTTTGTCTTCTTTTTTTAACTTTTAAAACTTGAATCTTCTTTTTTTTTTTTTAACAATGCATGAAAGGATAGAGTCAGTCCTGGACTCTCTTCCTAGATTTCCAAATATTTTACTGGTAGAGCTTTTCTTAGCAATTGGAAAATGAGAACAACACATTCATTTCTTGTCATTTTTCCCTGTGTTCACATAGATGGAGGATTAGAAGAGGAAGCCCTTAGCCCTTTAGGCTCAGGTTTGGGTCAAATGGCACTTGAGTAGTGTAAGGAAGAAAGCCAGGGCCATTGGATGACTCCTGTGCGCGGCTCCCTGCTCTCTGTAAAGTAGGATGGCCCTCAGCGTTCTGCGGGCACACCAACCTGAAGAGCAGCTCTTTTTAAGGAGGAGAGGGTGGAGAAGGAAGCAAGAGACCATTACAGGCTGAATCGCATTCCCCAATTTCCACTCTGGGATTCGAACATCTAGTACATCAGTGTGTGACTGTATTTGGCAACAGTTTTTAAACTGTTGGTGGGAGTGCAGAGTAGTTCAGCCACTATGGAGATCAGTATGGAGATTCCTTAGAAAACTGGGAATAGATCCACCATTTGATCTGGCTATATCACTCCTGGGTATCTTTCCAAAGGGGTTGAAATCAGAGAACTACATTAACATATGCATACCCATGTTCATAGCAGCACAGTTTGTAATAGCCAAAATATGGAACCAACCTAGGTCTCCATCAACAGATGAATGCATTGCAAAATTATGGGAAATACACACAATGGAATTCTATTCAGTTATAAAGAAGAATAAAATAATAGCATTTGCAAGAAGATGGAAGGAACTGGAGAACATTATGTTAAGTGAGATCAGTCAAGCACAGAAAGAGAAGGGACATATGTTTTCTCTAATATGCACAAGCCAGGGAGTAGTGGTAATGCCAGAGGGACTCCAGATGATGGAGGGGAAATCTCAGCAAAGCTTGAACGGAAGGATAGGAGAGGAAGAAAGCTGAGGTTGTTCAATTAAGGAGCTACATACAAATATGTGTAATAGTATAAATATAACATGGTTAACCTGGACACTCTCTATTGGAAGGGGGGGAAGGGAAATTGAGGGGGAAGGGCACGAAACACAATCTAAATGTACACCACTTTCAATATGTTCCACTTATAAAATAAATAAATAAATAAATAATAGATAATGAAGATACAATGAATTCCTTAGAATTGGTCTTCAATCAGTGTGACTAATTTCCACATAAGAAGAGGAGATTAAAACACCAACACACACGAAGAAAGAAAAAAAAAGACAAAATATGGTCCAATATCCACCCATCTGTAAAGCAAGGAGAGAGAGACCTCAGAAGAAATTAATCATGCTGACACCTTGATCCCAGATTTCTAGCTTCTGGAATTATGAGAAAATATGTTTTTTGTCATTCTGAGATGCTTTGCTATGGTGGCCCTAGCAAACTGATCTAGAGGTATTGGATGAAAAGATGGAATCCCAAACTCACTTCCTCTCAACTTACAAAAACTTTTTACTTACTTATTTTAATTTAAAATATGATAGGGAATGCAATCAGCCCCATGATAAGACTAGAGATCAAAATCAGAGATTCAGATAAGATCAGAGAGGATAGCCCTAAAAGTCTCAAAAAAGAGTCAGGAGAAAGCCATACTTCTCATTATACTGAAAAATTACCTTTGGCTGTTTCTCAGTCTGAATTATGTTCAGAGGTATTATACAACTAAGTGGACCAAGACTGGGAATGAAGTATATTACACCCAAGCAACAATGTAGCCTACCTAACAATAATAATAATAATAATAATAATAATAATAATAATGTGATCAATTATTAAATACCTAATTTGAATAATATCAGAGCTAGTCTATTATTAGGACTAAAGCACTAAAGATACTTATGTCTACCCAGTGAAAATAATTTCTTTCTGTTCTCACAGAGAAATACAAAATATTATATTAGTAAAAGAGATTAGAAAAATAATTTCAGTCTCCAAAGCAATATATTTTAATTTGATCAGAAACATAAAATTTTAAAATTACATAAGTTTTTTTCACATAAAATATTCTGAGATTTCTAATTGTCTCGTAGTCACAAGACTATTTTTTAATAAATGAAAACCATCAGTTTTTAGAATCCTGATAATCTTCCCAGGCTTTGAAATCAAGTTTATATGTTTGAATTCTGACTCTGTTCCTGAATCCTTAATTTTGGGAAATGCTTAAGTTCTCTAGCTTCCACTGTTTTAGATGCTAATGAAAATGATAATATAACTTCCCAGTGATGTTACAAAAATCAAATAAGATGGTTTGTTTGAAGGTGTTTTGTGAGACCCAAGATTTGTTAGTTGGGATGCTATTTATTTTGTTATTATTTACTCTTGAGCAAGTTATAACAAATAAATAAATAAATAAACAAATAAATAAAACCTAAGGATTTTTTTTCTGAAATTATTAAATAAAAACCTTTCTATATAAAATTTACTGGAATTTCCCACACACACCTTGGGCTTTGGTGGTACTAGGAATTGAATCCAGAGATATTCTACCTCTGAGCTATGCTCCCAACCCTATTTTATTTTATTTTCTTATTTTGAAACAGGATGTTACTAAGTTGCTGAGGGTCTTGATAAATTGCCAATCATAGGCTTTGAACCTGTGATCTTCCTGTCTGTGTCCCAAATCGTGGGATTACAGGCATGTCCCACTACACCTAGATTGATGAAGATGTTGTACCTTGGTAGTTAGCAACTTTTGCCACATTAGACGCTAATCATAATTTGCTACAAAAGTCATAAAATCAAAATTTCTCTATTTCAATCACTCCATGCTGTCCATCTTTTACTCTTCATCATATATATATATATATATATATATATATATATATATATATATATATATATATATGGAATAGGAAGCAATGGCCACAAAGGCTTGCCAAAGCCAGAATTGTACTTCCAAGGGGCCAGAATTGTACTTCCAAGGGGTAGGTACTTATTATGCCTGTCCCCCAGAGACCAACAAAAGGGAGCCCTGAAGAGTAGCATCAACCTCAAGGATTTGTCCAATTAAATATCTTAACAGCCAATAGAACACAGAATGTACACTGTTATTGGAAATAGCTCACCCTGGATTTAACATTAACCCCAGGAATGTATGATCATATGCTATAATTTTTGTTTAAAGTAGGGAATCTTAGAGTTGAAGTTCTAAGTACCCCAAAGAAAAATTTAAAGCTGCATATTCTTTTGAGAGTCAAGTGATGAAATTTGGTGTGCCAATTCTTAGGAACTTAATGATCTACCTCTTCTCCCCTTTAATATTTATGATGCTCTATAAAAGCTGTATGTACTTGACATTTCCAGGGCCAATTTTTGCAGATGGTCTTAACCCAGCCTCTAAATTTGCAAATACAAATTATTTGGGCAAATACTCTGGTTGTTAGATAAAAATGCAGTGTTTGAGGATATTATTTGATGTACATAATTTGGGAAACCATGCCAGAAGAAAGTAGAGTAGCTGCTCATTCCCCACATCCTAAAAAACCCGGAACTTTAGTCATAGCCATAGTTTTTATTGGAAAAAAAATGTAAAGAGAAGCTGGATTTAAAAAAATAATTTAAGATACACATCAGATTACTTCAAATTGTAACTTACAATGTCAATGCTGACGATCAGCTTCATAAGTGAAAGCAGGTGGCACATCATTTTCCATTTCATTCTTGGGGATTGGACCTCTTTGCCTCATATTCCCCAACAGATATCCAAGCACAGAAAACTAACCAAGAGATCTAAGGAGATGAAATAAATAGGAGGTGATGCTCTTTGTCTCCCTGGTGCTTGAATGGGAGGTCCGGGGGATTGCTTTCCAATGGCCCAATGGCCAAAAAACTATTCAGGGGTTTCAATGCATCCATTTGAACATCAGCTTAATGTGGTCACTATGCTTCTTTCTAAATTCTAGTAATAAAATCAATACAAAATGGAATTTTCCAATCTGTATTTAATTTAATTGTGATTTTCCTTTATTTTTGTTAAAAAAGAATCTTTTCTAAAGCTCGATGAGTGGTCTGCCCAAAGTATAAGTACCAGATTGATTGACAGATTATTTTACAACTAGTACTTATTATTCCTTTCTATTAAAAGCTGAGTGGCTTTTAAAGTAAAAACAATAGGGTGAAAAAAAGGTCTTTAATTCACTTACTTCAAGTAGAAAATTGGAGAGAATAAAGTTCTAAAGTCAGTGGTTTTGACAGCACGTGCATTTCCTGCATCATATATCCACTGACAGTCATAAATTGTCAAAAGTGGACCTAAATGCAAAGGGGAAAGAAAAAAAATGTATGAAGGAAATTCAAAGTAATGTGTGGTAGGTAATAATTGATCTTTTCTTCGTTCTTATGTGAATATTTAAATATAAAACTAAAATAAATGCTTTGTGGGGATTTTGATTCCATTGCATGTTTTATGAGACATTAGAAATTAGTTCATAGGCAAATGCAGAGAGCCTTCTCCATTAAGGTCTTTATAATTTTTTTCCCCATTTAAGAATAGTTGGTAATTCTTTTAAACTTAAGAAGGGGGATTTCTCTATAATTCTGTTGATATCCTTTGTCATATAATTCTATTCCATGGATAGTTTTCTTAGGTTATTTTCTTTTCAATGTTCCCATGATTGGCACTTGGGAGAGAAAAAGAAAAAGATGATAGACACAGTTCTTACTCTATTGCCCAAGGAACTAGTAAAACCTAGCAATTGCATTCTTCTCATTGTGTGTCCATTGAACAATAGTATCTACATAGTACTACATAGTACTACATAGTATATCTGTCACCGTTATTACAGCCATAATCTGAGAGGTTGGCCATGTACTTTAGAGGAAGGAAGATTTATTTGCTTGCCTTTTAAATTGGAGATATTGGGGTTCAGTCCATGTGAGTTTGGGGACCATGGATTTCAGGTCATGGTGGTGGGAGGTGAAGACACAGAGGGCACAAAACTAAGCTCTCACATTCTAGAGGCCAGAAGCAAGAAAGAGATCAGGAGGAGGTGGAGGAACTATATACAATCCCCTAGGCTACATTCCCAATGACCCTCCTTCTCAAACCACACCCCACCAAGCTAGGCCACCACCTAGATAAACCCATTACAATGGATTTATCTATTCCTGGGATTGCAGCCCTCAAGCTAAGACTCAATTATATCAGCTTCAAACACCAATTTATGAATTAGTGAAGGGATCATTCTATATCTGATTATAACACATAGTATCTGAGAAGATAGAAATGTTTTGTGGCGCACGCTTGTAATCCCAGCATTTGGGAGGCTGAGACCAGAGGATCGCAGTTCGCGGACAGCCTCAGCTACTTAGTGAGGCCCTCCGCAACTCAGTGAGACCCTGTTTCAAAGTAAAGAATAAAAAATAGGACAGGGGGTGTAGCTCAGAGGTCAAATCCCCCTGGGTTCCATCCCCAGACCCTCAAAAAAAAAAAAAGAAGAAAAAAAAAAAGAAACATTTTATAACTTAAAAAGAAAAGGCAATAAGCCAGCAAGTTTGAGCAACATAAGATCCTGTACTAAACATAGTTTTAAAATTCAATTAAAGCCTGGCATGGTGATGCACATCTGTAATCCCAGTACTTGGGAGGCTGAGACAGGGAAATTGCAGGTTTGAGAACAGCCTCAGCAAGAAGTGAGACTCGTCAACCTAGGAAGCCTTTGTTTACCAAATAAGAAATAAAATTGGACTGCAGATATAGCTCAAAGGTAGAATGCCTTTGGGTTCAATTCCCAGTACTACAAAAGAGAAAACAAAATCAATTTAAAATCAATCAAATTTAATTAATTTAATTATTCATATTTTAAAAATATGAATAGCAACTCTCAGTACATTTCTGCTGCTATAACAAAATAACAAAAACTGAGTGGTTTATAAGTACTAGAAATTTATTTTTCCTAGTTCCGGAGGTTGAAAGTTCAAACTCAAGATGCAAGCATATTTGGTTTTTGACAAGGACCCACTTCCTCAATAAATGAGGGCTCCTGTAACTTCACATGTCAAGAGGAGTGACAAGAAGTCTCTTTAAAGCCTCTTTTCTAGGGGCACTAATCTCCTGCAGGACTTCACCTCCTAGTACCAACATATTGGACGTTGGGTTTCAACATGTGTATTCTGAGGAAGTGTAGACATTCAGACCTAAAGCTAAACAGTCAATCAATTTGGGCCATTGGTTGATGATGCTTTATGTTTGGGATACTGGAGATTAAACTTAGGAACATTCTACCTCTGACTATTCTTCAGACATATTTTATTTTTTAAGTAGGCTTTCACCAGGCATGGTAAACCAGGCATGGTTGCACCTCAGTAAGTCATGAGTGAGACTCTTATCAATATAACAAGACACTGTTTAAAATAATAATAATAATAATAATAATAATAATAATAATAATGCTTAAGGTGTAGCTCAGAGATAAAATGCTCCCGAGGCCAATCAATGCCAAAAAGAAAAACAAAGAGAGAAAGAAGAAAATAAAGAAAGAAGCCAAGTATGGTGGCACATGCTTGTAATCCCAGCATTTGGGAGGCTGAGACACGAGGATCTCAGGTACAGATAGCTTCAGCTACTACTTAGTGAGGCTCTTTGCAACTCAGTGAGACTTGGTTTCAAAATAAGAATAGGGTGTGTTGGCACAAGTTTGTAATCCTAGCATTTGCGAGGCTGAGACAGAAGGGTCTCAGTTTGAGACCAGCTTCAGCTTCTTAGTGAGGCCCTTTACAACTCAGTGAGACCCTGTCAAAATAAAGAATAAAAATAGGGCTAGGGGTATAGCTTAGAGGTAGAATGCCCCTGGTTTCTATCCCCAGTACTGAAATAAAATAAAATAAAATAGTAAAAAAAATTAAAGAATAAAAAATAGGGCTGGGGGTGTAGATTGGAGGTAGGATGCCCCTGAGTCCCTGGGTTCCATCCCCAGTACTGAAAAAAAAAGAAGAAAGAAAGCAAGAAAGGAAGGAAGGAAGAAAGACAAACAGGCCTTCACTAAGTTGCTGAGGGCCTAAGTTGCTGAAGATAGCTTTGAACCTGCAATCGTCCTGTCTCCGGCTCCCAAGTACTAAGCTTACCACAGGCTTGTGCCACCACGCCTGGCATGATTCAAAAATTTCTAAACCGGTTGTGGTGGCGGACTCTTGTAATCCCAGCATTTAGGAGGCTGAGACCAAACAATCGTGGTTCACGGACAGCCTCAGCTACTTAGGCCTTCTGCAACTAAATTGGGCTGGGGGTGTAGCTCAGAGGTTGAATGCCTCTGGATTATATTCCCAGACCCGCAAAAAAAAAAAAAAAAAAAGAAAAAAAATTCTAACTGAAGTCTGTTGGTCAGCAATGTTTGATACAGAGGAGAGATGTACATGTTTTTAAAATTAACTCCTATAAGCAAATCATTTATATTTGCATATTACATGACAACCACTCCTAGGCAGCCATTCAAGGTGGTAGGGTCTGCTTTCTTTCTTTCTATTTTCTATGTACTTTGCATAAATGGTTCTTTATAATGTGGTATATTTAAGACAAAATTTAGTATATTTGCTGCTCATTATGCTGCAGTCACCTAACTGGATTTTAAGAAATTTCTTGGGGCAAGTGGGAGGGTTAGTCTTAACAAAGTGGCTCTAAATTTCATATCACTACACACAGCAGACTTAACACTGACCAATGGGGAGGAATAGGGAGTGAGCAGATACAGCCTAGTATTACTTGTTTTTCAGTGGAGTTTCAAACAGTTGCTTTTTTTTTTTTTTTTTTTTGGTGGTAGTGGTACGTTGGTTCCTGGAAACCCTTCTACCTCCGGGCTACACTCCCAGACCTATTTTTTTTATATTTTTATTTGGAAACAGGGTTTCCTAAGCCAGCGAGCCTGGCTTCCAACCTGCGTGATCTTCCTGTCTCCGCCTCCCAAGTGAGGGGATTACAAGCGTGCGCCACCATGCCTGGCCAAACAGTTACTTCTAAGCTCATGCTCTGTCTTTAAAATGCTTTTTGGCAGCCAAGAATGATGGCGCACGCTTGTAATCCTCGCGCGTGGGGGGCTGAGACAGGAGGATTGCACAGGTTCGAAGCCAGCCTCAGCTACTTAGTGAGGCTCTCAGCAATTTAGTGAGACCCTGTTTACAAATAAAATATAAACCCAGAGGTAGAAAGCCTCTGGGTTCTACCCCCACTACCACCAAAAAAAAAAAAAAAAAAAATCTTTTTTGGGATTTGTGATTAATTTTAGCCAGGGAAGACTGATTGAAAGCTTCAGATTTCAGTGATCCTGCTGGGCTCTTGAAATTGACCATGGGAAGCTGCTGACACAGCCTAGAAGTGGAAGCCTGTTATATAAAGAGAGACTGAGGCCCTGATGATATACTTCAGGACACCAAAGAAAGTCTGCATCTGAGTTTAGCACAGGAAAGGACTGAGCCAACTATGTACCTGAACCAAAAACAGGTTGATGAATAAGAGAGATTGATAACCAAAAGTGGATGCTGCAAACACATCAGTCTGTTAGCGAGCAAAGGTTGGAGAAGGTGACTCATCTTAGAAAGTATGAATTTAGAAATGTGATTCCAGCCTGATGTGGTTGTGCACGCTTGTTATCCCAGCATTTGGGAGGCTGATACAGGGAGATCGCGGTTTGTGAACAGCCTGGGATACTTAGTGAGGACCTTTGAAATTCAGTGAGACCCTGTTTCAAAATAATGAACAAAAATTAAACTGGGTGTGGTGGCACATGCTTGTATTCCTAGTATCTGGGAGGCTAAGACAGGAGGATGCAGTTTGCGGACAGCATCAGCTACTTAGTGAGGTCCTTTGCAACTCAGTGAGACCTTGTTTCAAAATAAAGAATAAAAAATAGGGCTGGAGATGTCAGTCAGAGGTAGAATACCCTGGGTTCCAGCCCCAGCAACACACCTACACACACACACACACACACACACACACACACACACACACACACTAAAAATTGGGCTGGGTATGTCTCTTGGAGGTACAATGCCCCTGAGTTCCATCCCCAGTATTGCTAAATAAATAAATAAATAAATAAATAAGTAAATAAATAAATAATTCCATGCTAGCTTTTTTAAAAACAATTTTTTTACTGAACATAAGTGGTATACATTTAAATTATACTTGGTGCCCTCTCCCCTGCCCCCATTTTCCCTTCCCCCCTCCCACCAATGATTGTCCAGGGTAACCGTGCCATATTCATAATTTTACACACATTCGGATGTAGACCCTCATTAATCAAGTTCAGCCTTCCTCCTCTCCTATCTTTCCATTCAAACTTTGCTGATATTTCCCCTCCATTATCTGGAATCCCACTGGTATCCTCTGTTCCCTAGTTTGGGCATATTAGAGGAAATATATGTACCTTCTCCTTTTGCACTTGGCTGATCTCACTTAACATAATGCTCTCCAGGACTTTCCATCTTCTTGCAATGATATGATTTTGTTCTTCATTATGGCTGAATAGAATTCCATTGTGTGTATTTCCCAAAATTTTGCAATCCATTCCTCTGAGTGGCAAGCATAAACAAATCAAATAACAACAACTGCTGGCAAGGATGTGGGGAAAGAGGAACTCTTTTACACTGTTGGTGGGAGTGCAAACTAGTTCAGCCAGTATGGAGATCTGTGTGGAGATTCCTAAGAAAGCCGGGAACAGATCCACCATATGATCCAGCTCTACCACTCCTGGGTATTTTTCCAAAGGGATTGAATTCAGAGAACTACAGCAACATATGCATACCTATGTTCATAGCAGTACAATTCGTAATAGCCATGCTAGCTTTTTAAACAGTAGAACCCATTAGAACTAGGAAATTTCTGACTGCTCCCAGACTATTTACTCATTGCCAATGAAGAAACAGTGTCCTGCCAGCCAAGCCTTTTAGAATGTTCACTTGTTCTGAGTCCCAGTCACCTTGTCGCCTTCATTGTTCTACCCATAGCTAAATTTGTTTTGGATGGCCCCTGTTGTTTATTTCATGCTTTTCCTTGGAAGGTATCTTGTCTATTTATGTTCCTATATGTCCCTCATTTATCAGCAACCACATGCAGACCTTATTCTGGGCTTGATGATGGTCATTGTCCAATTTTAATCTGGTTGGAAAAAATCACCTTACTAGAATTGGCTAGGGTGGAAGCATACATCCCATTGTTATGGAAAAATTTTCCAGTATTTTTGCATGCTATTCTAAGATAATGTTATAGAAGGACTGTCCTTTCCTTTTTCTGGATTGTTTACATCTAGGAAGAAATTCACAAAGATGAAGAAAAATGGAAAATCAATGCCGACCAACTGGAATATCATTCATTGCTGGTGATACAAATGCTATGTAGAAATGGTATCACTACTTTAGAAAACCCACTCAACAGTTTTCAGTAAAGTTTAATGTATGCCCACCCTACGATGCAGCAATCCCATGTGGGTATATATCCTAAAAGAATGAATGCATATGTCAACACACACATAAAAAAAGTGTACAAGAACTATAGAGAAATTTTATTCATCATGGGGGAAAATAGGCAATAACCTAGATATCAGTGTCCAGATAGACATTCTCACTGCTAAAATCCAAAGCAACCAACTGCACAACATGAAGGAAGATTTATTTGCTCACAGTGTTTTGGAGATCATGTCAGGCCATGTTACATCTGCAGAGCTCAAGACACAGCAGTGGGTAAAAGAGAGATAGAAAAAGCAAAGGGCTCTGCTCTCACATCATGGAGACTGGAAGCAAGAAAGAGCAAGCAGGCAAGGGGGGGATTCAAAGACAGAAGCACCAAGGCCACAGCGCCGGATTGCTGCCCAGTAAATCCCACACAATGGACAAATACGCTGAGATTACACCTCATGACTTAATTATAGCAGTCCTGAACGTTAAAAAATAAGCTCTCCAAGGGACATTCTACATCTAACCATATCAGACAGCAAACTGGATAGAGAATAAACACATGGCAGAGACACACAACAATATGGGATATCTCAAATTAGTTATTTCTACTAAAATAAACCAGACATAAATGATAACTAATGTATATGTCTATTCCCACAAAATTTGCAAATTGGATAACCAATGATGCTAGAAATCAAAATAAAGCCTGCTCTTTGACAGGAGTTATCTAGGAAAGAGGATGAAGGATTTCAGGGGTATATGAAAATATATATATGTGTCTTGTTCTGAATGATTACTTGAGTGTAAACATTTTTTGAAAATTTCCAAGTTAGTCACTTAAGATTTATGCATTTTATTAATAAAAAGTATGCCTTATTTTAAAAAGAAAAGATAAAGGATAAAAGAAAATATAAAGAGAACACAAATTTAGGAACAAAAGAAACTGAACTCAGAAACATAGCAATTAGTTAACAATTCTATAATTATTAGCAAGTTACTTAAACTTTTTCAATTTTATTGCTTCATCTGTGAAATAGAGAAATAACACCTACATGAGTGTTCGAGAAGCACATTCTTCTAGAAAGTTCTCAGTGTGTGTCAGCACATTCAAGGCTCTGATAAATTACACAATAAAGAAAACTATTTAGAACCACTTAGGACAACAACTTCCAATCTTATTAGATCAAGGAACTGTCCCACAGGCACTTAAGTTGGGAGAATGAGGAGCTATTATCTCACTACAGAATTTTGCTATAAAAAATCTTGAGAAAGATAAATGTATCATATCTTCCCATTTCATAATAAAATTTTAGAACCCATCTAGGACATTCCAGAAATATTAAGTAAAGAAGGAGTCTGCAAGATATATCTGGAGCTGTTAGAGTGATTCATTTTTTTTTTTTTGCTTTGGTCCTGATAGTGCAATATGCTGCAACAAATAATCTAATCTAAGTTATTTTCAAATGTGAGTAGCATAAGAATTACCTGTTGAGTTTTGTGTAAATATACATTGGTGTACCATTAAGATTCTTCTTTGGAGGAGCAGAATATAGATAGTAATGCAATCTAAAGAAACTTTGGAAAACACTGTCTCTAGCTCCCATTACATTCTATGCATAGAAGCTATAATATTGTGATTATGATACAATACCACCAACCAGGTGGGAACCATTGGTGTAAATCAATGCCTCTCAAGTCTGATTGCACATTATTATCATTCAGGCCTCAAAACACCCACTCTCAAAGTTCCCTCCTAAAGGCTGATTTAATTGGTCTGAGGGCATAGTTAAACATCCGTGATGTTTTTATGTTTCTCAGATAATTCTGATGTTCAGCGTGAGTTGGAAATGAGCGATTTTGGAAAAAGGACAATCAGTGCCCTCACGACCCCATTGCCAAAAATGCTCATCATTTTGCTCTTCTGTAAAACACAGTCATCTGGGGGTAGGGTGGTGAGGGGGATATTAATCAAAAGAATGTCTGTATTGAAATATTTTATTTAGGATCCCTGTATCTAGATGGAGTACCAGCGGACATCAAAGTGGTATTTGAGAAAATATAGGACAGTAAGTCTGTTGAGAATTGCTGCTCCTGGTCATTAAGATAAAGTGAAGAGCTGGGCAGTTTGCATACTGCCCTCGTCCATATTCATTCAGAGCTTTAATACTGGATATTACATACAAGCAATTTGTAGATATCTGGGTGTTCTGAAACCTCTAAAAGGCTTTTTCATTGTCTTTAAAATAATCATTTTATAATTTAACTTCATTTGAACAATTTTTACATAAGTGCAGTTACCAGAGAACTAGTTTTTTTTTTTTCCCCAAGTCACCTAATTCATACCAAGTAAAGGTCAGAACAAGGCTTTTAAAAATAGGCATTATTCTTATTCTGAGAAAGAAATACATTGCTAACAATAATGATTTCAAAGTTTCCATCCTGTGATATCATCAAGACTTTATTTTCAATATTTATTATAGCTAAAAACTGATATTCAGTTAAATGCTTTTAAATTCATAAGCAGCAAATGAGTTTTAAAAATTAATATCTAGAAAACAGCACTTCAAGGGCATATTTCTTGTTTACTTGGCTGCCTTATGTAAAATTTTGTATCCCATTTCTTACTACTTGGAAACAAGGAGACTTACAGGTTGGAGATTTTATGAAAAAATAAGTATCTATTTACTTAAAATGTACCAATATTATCTAATGGAACAGAAAAGGCTTGGATAAATCTCCTGGAAGATTAAATAATGATATTTTTGAGAACAGTCCTCCAAACTTACATGGGCATTCATGTGCTTTTCAAGGAAAAGTATTTCTCTGGCTTAAATAGTTATCAAAACATGTACATACACATACACAAGCCCCTCCTATGATGACTGAATCATAGATAAAAAGTGCTCATTACAGTATGTCACACAAATTTGATTTTGTAATGGTGACTGTAATGTGGAATAATAAGCTTTTTTGTCAATGGAAGGTATTATAATATTTCTACTGTTAAAAATTTTATATCTTACCTTGTATAATGTAAATAGTGGTGGTCACTAAACCCTTGCAAGGTTTAATTGCTCTTCAGGGGAGCAGCATGGCACAATTATATGAATGATACCTGATGTTAATGATTAAGTTATGAAGAAGACAGGGAAAGGTTGAGCAGATTCTCAGTGGAAAAGAAAAGACTCCTTGTAACTCCATTTAAGTTTTTAAAAATATAAGGTGAATTGATAAAAATTGATCCAAGAAAACGCTCTCTGTGCTTCAAGACCAGAGAAGTGAGCAGATATGATCTGAAAATTAGAAAGTTGGGAACAAGGTAGAAAAAAAAGAAGGCAAAAACTCTTTTACACAAAGGATAATAAGCATATGGAATAAATTACTATACAGGGCCCCTGAAGCAAGGAGCATCATTGAATACAGGAGGGAATGAAATGAATTTCTAAATGAAAAGGGAAGATAGAGGAGAACAGGAAGAAAATAGGCTAATGGAAATAAGGGAAACTTGAAAGCACAGGTATGATGAGCAGAGAAACCTTTCTTTGGGATTCCTTTGCTTCGTTCTGATAGTGCTGTTAAATGGCTTTTGGCGTAGCCTCTAATCTAAAATAATGTCACAGTGTGGTGCTCTATGCTGTCACATTTACCCAAATGCTACATGGCACTTAACATTCTTCTGTCTTTCGGGATGTCTAAATACAGATCTAAGCAACACCATCTACCCTGCAAATAGGGGACTTGCTAGCACTGCCCACCTTGGTGACCAATGAAGTTCAACTTTTCTGTGGATGCTGCATAGTTAAATAATTTTACCTTAGTTCGTTGCTTTAAAAAAAAATACATCAAGAATTGCCCGTAAGCACCTATAATCTAGTGCATGTCTTAATAATAGATGAGACGATTTTCAATAGGACAGGCAGAAAATGCAAAGGGATATTAACCATTTGTAAACTATTCATAATGGGACCAATTGTCTCTTCTCGAGCATATTGAAAGCTGTTAATGTTGAAAAGAGTCTCCTGCCTCTTTAGCTGGAAGCATGAATCTTTTTTTATGTTTTTTTTTAGAAAGGGTGCTGAGCCTGAATTCAGGATTTCAAGTGACAGATAATATGAAACATTAATATGTAAGGTATTGCTAGCTAATTATTCAGCAGTTACTCCAGTGACTTAGATGGCGAATGAGTTACCTTTGGGAGAAGGGATTGTGCTTTTAAGTCAGGCTAACTAAAGTATTATTATTACTAGAAATTACACAGTACATGTTTGTGCTAACTTTCTCCCAAAAGGTAGAGATAAAGAGCTTCGTGGTCTTATATACAAAGTGCTGAATATAGGCATATTCATCAAATGTTTAGAAACTACCCACATGGTTCAAACAGATATTTTTTTCTTTAATTCAGGCTTAATTGTGCTTTTAAAATATCCTTTCTATAGTTATAGCCTTTTCCAGACACTTGGACAGGTTCTAAACACCAACAAAAAATACCAGAGGACACAAAGACAATGCTTCCTTAATGATGAATACAGAACGTTCTGAGCTGCTCAATCATAAGGGGACACATCCAAGTGGAAAAGTCAATGAGTAATGTATTGAAATCATTATCAAAGTTTGTTGGCCTGAAACTCTGACTTCGAGATTCTTGTAAGACATGAGACGTGTCTATTATTCCCAAGAAAGATTACTATAAAATAAATCAGTCATAGAGGGTAGACTGCCAAATGCCCAAGAAAGATGCTGATTTTAAGAACTGGAGTCCAGAGCTGGACACTGTGGGTCAAGCTTGAAATCTCAGCAACATGGGAGGTTGAAGCAGGAGGATTACAAACTTGAGGCCAGCCTGAGAAACTAAGTGAGACTGTATTTGCAAAGAAAAAAAGAAAAAAGAATTTTACTGGACCATAAGGAAGTACAGAATTATGTCATTTGCAGCAAAATAGGTGAAATGAGAGATTATTATACTAAGGAAGATCAGCCAGTCTCAGAAAGTCAAGGATCATGTGTTTTATGTTTTATTTTGTGTGTGGAAGCTAGAACAAAAACAGGAAACAAAAAAGACTTTAATCAAAAGAAGAGAGCAAACAGGAGAATCATGAGAGGGGTTTGGGGGAGGGAGGTAGAAGGCAAGAAAATGAGACTTGAAGGAAAGAAATAGTTCAAATAAGCTTTTATCCACACATGAAGTTTCTACAGCCAATCTCAGTAGCATGTGTGGGGAAGGAGGAACGGGGGCTGGCAGGGAGTACACAGAGGGAGCTACACCGTGATGTGAGCATATATATTTGTATTACTTTGAATATCACTATGATGTATAATTATATTGCATCAACAACAATATTTTTTTAAAAGAAGAAAGGGATGGGGATATAGCACTTACCTAGCATATATATGGCCCTGGATTCAAACCTCAGTACAAAGAGGAAAGAGAAAAGAGAAGAAGAGAAGAGAAAAAGAGACAAGAGGAGCAGAGAGGAGGGGAGGGGAGGAGAGGAGAGGAGGGGAGGAGGGGAGGGGAGAGGAGAGGAGAGGAGGGGAGGAGGGGAGGGGAGAGGAGAGGAGAGGAGGGGAGGGGAGGGGAGGGGAGAGGAGGGGAGGGGAGGGGAGGGGAGGGGAGAGGAGGGGAGGGGAGGGGAGAGGAGAGGAGAGGAGAGGAGAGGAGAGGAGAGGAGAGGAGAGGAGAGGAGAGGAGAGGAGAGGAGAGGAGAGGAGAGGAGAGGAGAAGAGAAAAAGGAAGAGAAAAGAGATTCAAATTCCCATAATAAACCTACCTAGAGAGGTAGAAATAGGTTAAGGTAGGACCGGCCCTACTCAATGCCTAGATGGGAAATAGAATCCCTAAAGCATACAAGAGTGGTCAGTACTGGTGCAATGGATGAATTAGACCTAAACATCTAGGTCATCAATCAGGATGGAATTGACAAAACTCTGATAGCCCACTCCTGTTGTAGCCCAGATTTCACCCTAAGCAAAGCCAAAAAAAAGTTATTGCTAAACAATCACGACATTCTTTCCACCAAATTAGCACTCTTTCTTAAAACTGTTTTCCCAAGAGAGATCCTCACAACCTATTGGGTTTTGTGCTGGAGGTGAGATCCATTTAACAATTCTTGCACAGATATAAGTTCAGAAAGAAACTGAAGAAAATGTATACGAAAATACTAGAGCAACTTTGAGCAATAGAAGACTCCAGTTTCATGCACAATGTCTTTTCTCCTGATCCATGTCATAATGAATAATAAAGGAGGAAGGATGTATATTTTCTGTATCAAAGAGTATCAGAAGTTGGTTAGGACTTTCTTGTTTTGTGAAGACATAATCTCAGAATGTATTGTTTTATTTGGGGCCTTTAGATCTTCTTTTCCCAAAAGATACAGACCAATAAGGCAGCTAGGTAGACAAACAGACACATAAGCAAATAAGAGGATCAATTCATTTTGGTTGGCAATGCTTTGGGAATTTTATTTTGCAATATGATTGTATATCATAAAAATGCATAGAAAAATACTGTTATAAAGAAATTATAGAGAAATGTTGGTTCTATGTTAAAAAATTTAAGGACACACGATTTACAGTATATAGTTAAAGCAACACATACTAGTATTTTCTGGATGCAGAGATTAATTTTCAATATGCAATCTCCCTTGGGATATTTATATTCTTCCAATCAGCATGGAACTGTCCATCAAAACTAACATTATAAATTTTTTTCTTAACTTGGCACTGCAAATGTTTCAGGGCTTTCTTTAAAGAGCTCTAGACAGATTAGCAATCTTCCTGTAAAAATGACCTCTGTCATTCTCCCTAGTGCTGGCTAGTTATTTCAATGCAGTTTAATTCAGAGGAGGAGAGGGGCTTCCCTCATCTTCTCTCTTTCTCTTTTAGATAATTTTGGAGTCATTAGTTGAAGGCATGGGACTTACAAATATTTTGAAACAGTATTGATATTTACATTAGAATGCAAATGTGTACTGCAATTTAAAGTTTATTTCTAATTAAGCCAGAGTAAAATACATCATTTCCAAAAGGGAAAATATTATTTTTCACAAATTGCTTCCATCATTTTGAACCCTGCTAAGCATTTTTAGTAGATACGTGCCCTTAGCTCATCTTTTGCATGCTAACAATTTAATCTGAATACCAATATAGACACAAAATAAACGATTGTTTCCTGCCAGAGGTATCTGCAGACGAAATCTTGGAGTAAAACATTGTCTTTGCAGCTCATTGTGTCTCTAATTAGAGTGGAAGGAGGCAGAAGCTTGCTGGTGTCAGTCTGTGTTTAGCATGCCCTGGAGCCTCAAACTCCTGTGGGTATCAAAGTGCACTAATTAAATGAGGGGTCCACAATACGGCACTAAACATCAGAGTGCGAGAAAGAGTCCAGTGTCCTCAGTGCCTTTGAGAATCCGTGGCCCACGCTAATTACCCATTGTTGAATTGACTTTCCATTCTGAGAGGAATGAATGGTTCCACTCTCCCTCCTCCCTTGGCCCCCCTCCCCCTTCCTATTTTACCATCTTTGCTTTGGCCGCCTAATTAATCTTATGGAAATCTCCCGAAGCCAGATTCCAGCAAGGTTGCCCCGATGTTTATAATTTGATTTGTGATGATAAAAGTGAAGGCGCCCAGTGATGGAACAGTGTCATTTTCAACACTCTCGAGAATCGAAGAGGCTATCAATCTTTCCCACGTGCACGGCAAACTGATATCCTAGAAAATTAACTTCAATTAATAACAGAAGTCCCCTGACGCACCGGAAAGTGGAGCTGCTTTGAAAGAGAACCTTCAAAGATGTCTCTGGACTGTCTTTCATATGCAGACCTCTTTTTATATAAGAGATCCTAAACGAGGAAATAGCTGTGTCTGTCTTGTTGGACTTTTTTTTTTTAATACTAATTTCAGGGAGGTATGGTATCCTTTATATCTAATGTGGAAAGAATTTAACCGAAGTTCTCTAGATTTAGTGTTAAAATGGCCCTGTCTTTAAGCTCTGATATTTGGTGTCTCTTCCTTTTGATTTGATGAGAAATCCAATTTCAAATATCATTTAAAAACTTTTCTCCTTATCCAGAAAGCTTTTGTGCAGGCAATCAACATCTGAAATATTATTAAAAAGCATATGTGTGTATAGACACTCACAACCAGGTAAATTCACTGACAATTATAGGGAGAAAGTTTCCTTTCCAGTAGCTAGATTGAATAAGGAATGAAAATCTTCTTTGCCTTAAATTTAAATCTACTCTTTATATATCTGATTATATACTCCAATTATGGGTTGTGTATTTGGGGAGGAGGGTACTAGGGATTGTATCCAGGGGCATTCTACCTCCAAGCTGTATCCTCAACCCTTTTTATTTTGAAACAAAGTCTCACTAGGTTACTGAGAATCTCACTGTGTTGCTGAAGCTTTCCTCGAACGAACCTGAGATCTTCCTGCTGTCTCAGCATCCCACTTTCTGTGATTACAGTCATGAGCCACCAAACCCATATAGAGTATGTCTTTTTAAATAAAAAGAGAAGGCAGTTATCTGAGGCAACACAATTTCAGTGTGTTGATTAAAACATTTATGATGTTTTACCATGAAAACTAAAATAAATATTTTACCATAACTACTGAAATAAAAGAGTGATAAATACTCTACTCTTCCTCCTCTAGCCCATTTTCTTTTCGGCTTCTTTCTCTGTTTATATTTCTACTTCTTTTATCTCTTTGAATTATTTTGAAAAGCCCTTAGATTCTAAAGGCATAAGTCTAAAAATATTAAAAGAAACATTTCTCATTGATAAATAGTAAGCATCTTTCAACACCTTGTTCAACTCATTGGTGAAGAAGCCAGCAGATGACAAAACTGTTCAGGAAGGTGGGGAGGGCCTGAACTTAAGACAACCATTAAAACCAGGAGTGGTGAAACAAGATTACAAAATTGCAGAAACAAAATTATGGATCAGTGAATATATTACCTTCAGAGATAAATTTTCCATGGAACATAAAAGAAAATCACCACACCTTAGTTTTCTAAAAGTCAACTTCTAAATTTTCAGAGCTATAAAATGCCTGAGCCTTCCTCAAGTGTGAATTCTGAAAAAAACACAGTTACCCTCCCAGACATGAACCTATAGCAGCAGGCCATCTTGTATAATTCTCTGGTGTTCCATTAAAAAAAAAAAAAAAAAAAAAAAAAAAGATTATTTTTCTATTTTATTTCCAATATTCTGGAGAATTTTATTTAACAAGTAAAACACATTGACCATTTTCAGAAAAAAATGACTAAGTTTTGTATTTTTATAAGTCAAAAGCAAAAGGACCTGAAGACTGAAAATTGAATTAAAAAAGGTTTTAGGGGATTGGGTTAGTAACTATATTGGTTTAGTTTATAGAACTTCAAATTCTTGTTAGAAATGTTACTATATGATTGAACTCATTTGGTACCATCTCTTGATTAAATTCTTATTAACAGAGTATTAGGATTGTTCATGGAATCTGTGAACTGGTATTATACCATACCCACTTGAGCATTTATATATGCAAGATTTCGATTGGCTGAAATTTTATTTTGACCTTTGAGATCTAGGTCCACTTGTTAAGAAAAGTAGACTTGCAGTTCAATTATAACCCCAGAGAACAAAGCAGGAAAATTATATTTTAACATATAAGTTTTTACATTCACATTAAAGTTAATGTTTTGTGATCTCTTGCAAGTAATTAAAAATTACTTTTGTAAAAGAAAAGGAATAATATCAACTTTAATGTTCTTAATTTTATATAGTAATTTTATTTGATTAATATTATAGATGGATGCTGAGTTAGGTATAATAACTGATCATATTTATGCCTTTTCATTAAGAAGTCATATCTATTTTGTCCCTAAGTTCTTATAGGGAAAATATTGTTTACTATTATTCATTTATATTTATTTGTTGATGACATGTTCAGCATAGAAAACAATAATTTTCAGGAATAAGATAGTTTTGACTTCCTTCTTAAAAAATTTATAGGTTATATTTTAGAGATTAGACTTTATTAAAATGGACATTATATTTTTAGCACATCTTTACTGTATGTAACTCAATTATAAAACACTATTTAAATTTGTGCTGCCTAGGATGCTAATAATTACAAACAGGATTTTTTTCTATGCAATAAACATGATCTTATTATGACTGGTTTTAACAAAGTGGAAAGAATCAAGACTGAGAATTAACTAGAGATATCATGCAGATTCACGAATACTATTAACTTGATTATGCAAATATCTGTCCATGGACATCTTTACAGAGGAGACAGTGAAATATTAGTGTTTATATATGTATTATTATGGTCAGTGCAGACTTTACCTTACTAATTGTACTGTGAAAGTCTAAAAGTGATATTTAAATTATCAAAGCATTACACAAAACATCAAAAATGAGAGAACCAGAAGCCATAATGTGATGCTCATCCTAGGTACTCTTAGTGAAGGTCATATGGCATGGTTATCACATTCTGGGAAAACAAAACAAAAAGCCCTGCCTATGTACAGGATCATGTTTGAGAACACAGTTACTTCTTAAGTGGTCTCGAGTTTTTTCTTGTTTAAAGATAAATGTTTGAGGTTGTACTATCACTTCCCAAGAGCCAATTAAAGGTAGGGTGTATATTTTAACCAAATATCAGGAAAACCCATTAATTCAGCTTTGCAGAACCACGTAAAAACCTTGGAGTACTGCGTAGGGTCCTGTTATTTTGCCATAGCTCCCAGGTAGGACTGAAGGATCGTTTCCACATCCAGATCCAGTGGGCTTCCCATCTGGCCGGCACTGGGCTACCTCCACAGAGCATGATTAGCTCTCATCTTAGAAATTGTTTAACACATTTCATGTTAAATAAAAAGGAACTGGATGATGTAATAAATGTTTTATATTCAATAAGATAATCATCATATTTCATACATTCATTCTTAGAGAGTGCCTGTTTCCATCCTTCAGAAGTGACCTGCAAGTAGCCTAGCAATAATGTTAACTCTGTATGGGCTTTATTCTTTGCTCAGTTAATCACACATTCAATTTACCTATCTTCCTGCCCATGTGCATTATAATGCAAATCAATTCAAGTAGAGATGTGAGAGCTTAGGAAGCCTGGCCTGGCGAGCCAGCTTCCTTTATTTCTTGCCTTAGAGCTAGCCAAGCTCTGGAGATGAATATGAGCTTAATTAGAATGATAGAAGGATTTAAAAGTCAGTTAAAAAAATAGCAAACTATTCAAACTGAATATCCAATTCACAACACTGTGGAAGAAAGCCTCAGCTCCCTATGTCTAAACAGCTCAACCCTCACAGGGTCAGAGGACTGTCTTTGAGGGAAAGCAATTCTTGGCATCCACCTCAGCCCTAACCCAGGAAGAAGAGAACCAAGGGAGACACTGGCCTCTGTGTGTGACCTGGCAGTCAGGCCAGTGCAGGAGCCTTGTGCTGCTCTTTGAAGTTTCAGTCCTCTTTTTTCGGCCTCCATGTGAAGCAGGGCTGTGACACTTCGTGCTACTGGTTCCCAAGGCACAGGAGGCTCAGGAGATACACAGGGCTGCAGTCAAAAGGTCTCAGATCCACCAGAAAAACCCACTTCTAATCTGATAATGTGACCCATCTTGTGCTCCTGGAATGTAGCGAACATTCGGAAATCCTCCTCCTGGTTTGCTCTCTGGAGAATGATTTACTGTAAGTGAATGAATGGATAAACTCTTCCCCATAAGACTTAGACTCGCTGATGCCCCTCTTTATTTAGCTACGCCAAAGCAGATACAGAACTTCCGCATTTATGCCTTTTGCCTTTCCAATGGTTAGCTTGGAACAGTGCTGTTAGTCGGTGAAGCTGTGCCCACTGACCAATCTGGGCAAAGTTCTTGTTAGCTGATTAAGCTTCTCTTCTTTGCAGGCACTGAATCTGTATGCTCTCAACCTGAGCTGCACACAGCCCTCAGGAGGAGACGCTGGCCTCCTGGAAACACTGTCTCAGCTACTCTCAGGTTTGGTCCTTCTTCCAGCCCCCTCCCCACACAGGTTCTTCCAGGCTTTGTAGTCCCCTCTCCAGGTGCAACAAAAGCTCCTTCTTGGAGATTCTTCAGAAGCTGTGGGATCTCAGGGTCAGTGACCTTCTGTAGCAATCATCCCCCTCCCCCATAGCCAGTGTTCCTTCCCTCCTCTAACAATAATTCTTTTGAATAGTGTCCCCTTTCTAAATCCAGTCTATCATCTATATATCCATCTATCTATCATCTATCTACTATCTATCTATGTGGTACTGGAGATTGAACCCAGAGGCATTCTGCCTCTGAGCTGTACACCAGCCCTTTTTATTTTGAAACAGTATCTCACTATGTTGCTGCGGCTAGCCTCAAATCTATGATCCTCCTTTCCTTTCCCTCAATTACTAGTATTATAGGTATGCATCACATCCAGTTTCGACCTTTTTCTTTTTTATTGTAACACATCTTTATATCGATCCCTCACTCAGGGGTTGGATTTTCCTGAACGTGTAGCAGTAATTTCTAAAAAAATTCCTAGACCTATCATTTCCAAAAGTATACAATCATCTTTCTGTGGGTTAAGCTTATGTAGCCAACCCTTTTATTTATTTATTTATTTATTTATTTATTTATTTATTTATTTATTCATAATTAATATTATTATTAATTTTTGTGTGTGTGTGGTGGTACTAGGGTTCCTGGAAGCCCTTCTACCTCCGGGCTACACTCTCAGACCTATATACAGGGTCTCTTAAGCCAGCACAGCTGGCTTCAAACCTGGTTTCGAACCTGCACGATCCTCCTGTCTCCGCCTCCCAAGCGCAGGGATTACAAGCATGCGCCACCATGACCGGCATAGCTAACCCTTTTAGATTGCTGAGGGCCTTGCTAAGTTTCTGAGGTTGGCCTTAAACATATGATCCTCCTGTCTCAATCTCCCAAGTATTAGAATTATAGACATGCACCACCAAGCCCAGCAAGAGGATTATTTTGTTGTGGTTTTTAAAATGCTGTCATTGCCGGCCGTGGTGACGCACACTTGTAATCCCAGTACTTGGGAGGCTGAAACATGAGGATCCAGGTTCATGGCCAGACTCAGCTACTTATTCTACAACTGAGTGAGACCCTGTTTCAAAATAAATAATAAAAAGTCAGAATAGGAGTGTAGCTAGGAGGTAAAAAAAAAAGGAAAAAAATATGTTTTGTATATATTATTGTTTTAATATATGTATATATTGCTGTTATTACATCTTCACAAAAACCACAAAAAGCAATATCTGCAAATCCCAGTTGTGTAGGCTAGTCTTAAAAATTTCAGTTAATATCCAGGCGTGGTGGCACAGGCTTGTAATCCCCGAGCTTGGAAGGAGGAGACAGGAGGATTGCTCAGGTTCGAAATAGATCTGGGAATGTAGCCCGGAGGTAGAAGGTTACTTATGTATGTTTGCTATTGAAATTTTTGTGTGTGGGGGTCTGAGGATGGAACCCAGAGGCACTTGACCTCCAAGATACACCCCTACCCTGTTTTTTATTCTTTATTTTGAAACAGGGTCTCACTAAGTTACTACCAAAAAAAAAAAAAAAAAAAAAGAATTTTAGTTTAAAAAAAAAAACTAAAATCCCCCGCGTAAAGGGAACAACTTGCTAGGGTGGAAACAGCGACACAAGCAGTAGAATCATATAAAACTAACAGAAGCATCAAAATGCAGACGCATTCTATCACACTACTGTTAACTCTGCAAAGCTAGAAGTGAGACCAGTCTAAACAGCTACTTTTTTTATAATTGCATTTCGAACTTAATAAACTAGTGGTTTTACTAAAATATTTCATTTATTCATGGACACATATACATAAACACCCCAAAGACTGGACACACACACACACACACACACACACACACACACACACACACGTTCATTGTCTCACCAAAGCTAGTTCAACTTCTGTCAAATTGTTCTGAAAACTTAGAAATGGAGTATCCAATTTCACATCACTTTAACAATACCAGTAATTCTATTTATACTTAATGAATAATAATAATATTAATATTATAAAATGTGAGACTACATCTAAATTAAATTTTCAACCAGGCGTGGTCACGCACGCTTGTAATCCCAGCATTTGGGAGGCTGAGACTGGAGGACCGCGGTTCGCGGACAGCCTCAGCTACTTAGGGAAGCCCTTCATAACTTAGTGAGACCCTGTTTCAAAATAAAGAAAAGAAAGTAGGGTAGGGGGTGTAGCTTGGAGGTCAAATGCCTCTGGGTTCCATCCTCAGACCCACAGAAAAAAAATTTTTTCAATAGCGAACATACATAAATACATAAAAACAGACATACTAAACACTATGATTTGTACAGCAAGGCCCTGTTTCAAAATAAAAAATATAGCTGGGAGTAGTGGCACATGCTTATAATCTCAATACTTTGGGAGGCTAAACCATAAATATATACATAAATAAAGGAATGAAGGTGTAGCTTAGAGGTAGAGTGACCCTGTTTTCAGTCCCTGGTATATAAACACATAAACACTCTCTCTCTCTCTCTCTCTCTCTCTCTCTCTCTCTCTCTCTCTCTCTCCATATATATATATATATATATATATATATATATACACACACACACACGTATATATATGTATATGTATATATGTATATATACATGTATATATATGTATATGTGTATATATACATGTATATATATATGTATATATGTATATATATACATATATATACATATATATATACACACACATACATACATATATACATACACATACAACAAGCAAAATTTATCAATATACACAAAATATATATATATATTAATATATGACAAGTAAAACTTAATTTATCAATAGAAAAGTCCTCAATTTAATGAGGTATAGAATATGCCTAAAACATATTTAAATATGCTTTTATTATTTCAAAGTAAACAGGATTAAACTATGATGTTTTATGACAAACTAGCTTGGTCAATGACTACATAGAAGTATTGCTCTTTTAAAATAATTTCAAATTTTGGGAAAAATCGCTGAAATTTTTTTTAACAGCAGAAAGTTTAGTGGTGTCAATGATATTTGGTATAACAATAAAAATGCAGTTAAAGCATTCCTTGACACTGAAGAAACTGTAAGAGCCTCATTTGCCACAATGAAATGAATAAAAACTTCAGGGCTTAGAATGTAGCTCTCTGCTAAAGCACTTAACTAATATCTGTGAAGTCCTGGGTTCAATCCGCAATATTAAAAAAAAAAAAACTTGAAAAACATAAAAACATTTTTTGTGTGTGGTACTGAGAATGGAACCCAGGGGCCTTCAATCTCTATACTACACCTCCAGACATACTTTATATTTTATTTGGAAACAAAGTCTCACTAAGTTGCTGAGAACCTCACTAAGCTATTGAGGCTGGCTTTGAACCTGCGATCCTTCTGTCTCAGCCTTCCAAGTACTGGGATTACACGCGTGCACCATCACGCCCAGCTCTAAAAACATTTTTAAATAACAATATAATATAGATGAAAACCAGTGGGAAGTAGTGTTTACTGGGAGTTTAAGTCAGCAAAGCCTTATTATTGAGTAATATATCAGTTTTAATCAAAATCTAAAAACGAACATACTTTGGAGGAAGCAATATATCATAGTGGGTAAAAGTAGATGACTCTGAAGATAGATTATCTGTGTCAGATTCCGTCTTCACCACTTTATACCACTTTATGTGTGTGTCACTTTAGGCAAGTTATTTAAACTATTTAAACCTCAATTTCTGATTTAAAAGATTTTAAAATAATAGCATTTAGCTCACAATGTTGAGATTATATGCTAAAGTGTTTGTAAAGTGTCCAGTACAATGCCTGATATATTCTACCTATAGAAATCTAAATTAGAAAAATGTTAACAGTGATTTTGGACCAATGAAATTGACTTTAAACACACACACACACACACACACACACACACACACACACACACTGCTTGCATTTTTGATAATGAGATGTCTGTATATGTGCTTGTGTCTCATACTAAGCCATCTGGGAAGCAGAGCAGGAGACCAGGAGTGAGGAGCTGGCTTACTGGAGGATGCAGCTCTGGGTGGTCAGTAAGAGAAAGATGGGAGTGGTACAGGAGTTGCATGGAGTGAGAAGACATGAGGCACTCTGCCTTGGTCACCGCTTTGCCCTGAGTGTCACAGAGACAGGATGTTGCTGACACATTTGGCAAATTAACTTCCCCAGAAGGATTGAACAGGAAACCTGCCAGGAGTATGCAGGAGAAAGAAGGGGAGGAGGGTATTATTTGTCTTTTTTTTCTTTCCTTTCCCATTGTAGAGCCTCTGATTTCAGCTCAGATGCATAAAGAGGATAAAAACTGGCATTCCTATACTTAACAGCAGCAGTAAAAATAGCTGGACAAACTGAAAATTATCAAATTTTCTTGGACCCACCCAAGAAAGTCAGTTGTAGGACAAACCATTATTCCAAAGTCTGGAAAGACACATGCCTCCAGAGACACACAGGACTCAAGGTTTTCTTACCTGGACTAGAAGTCACCGGATGCCATCAGCTGGTGGGAACATTAAACTAGAAAGTGAGATGAAATGTTTCAGGTCCAGTGTAGGCTAGCCTGGGAGAGAACTCCTGCTGCTCACTCCTTCCTAGGGGTTCCCATACTTGTGCTGACCCCTTAGGAACCTCACCCAACTAGCACAGAGAAGACCTATGGAAACATGCAGCATCTCAGGTAGGGAAGTAAAGGCCCGGACATTTTTGAAATCCTTCTATTCTACAGAGAAAAATTTTAATCTGCAGGTGGAAAGACCTTGCCTGAGGGACAAAGTGTTATCTCATTCTTGCTTGGGAAACTGAGGAGGAAAGATAACCTACTAAGGACAGAGCTCCAAGGGCTGAAAGCACTGGAAAATAACTGTTAGAGCTGAGGAAAGGGGATAGGAGCTGGGGGAAAATCGCACCCTGAAGATCCAGATCCTCTGTGAAAGGAAAAGATTAAGTCTCAGAATAGTAGAAAATGGTCCTACCACCAAATTGATAAAGATTTCAATAGCAATAATGGTGAAGTGGAGCTGGGAGAAACTTTTATTGTTTTTTTAGAATAAACACAAAAGGAAGCACCAAAGCCCAGAAGGCAGGCAAGAACAAGGTAACTGAGGCCCTCTGAGATCACAATGAATATCAAACACAGCCCAACTGCGGGCCAAACCAACATAAAATTGTGCACCCAATACCTGTCCACCTCGGTTTCTACTACCCTATGCAAAGTAAAGAGTCAGCAGAAGTTAAAAGATATGTCAAAGACTTGAAAAAAAAAACAGGCTGATACAATCTAAAGAAAATGCTCAAGTGAAAGGAAAATAGTCCAAAGCAGATATTCAGAGATGCAAGAAAGAATATAGTCCAAAAAAAAATCAGAAACTATTTAAATAATATAAATATTGATTGTAAAAAATAATTATAATGTCACAAACTTGTATAGTACTATATTTGATTCACTAGAGATATATAATAATTTCCAATTAACATGCAACTAATAATAACAAAAACTAACAAATAACAAAAACTAACAGAGCCACAAAAAGAAATATAGTGACAATCATAAAGAAAAGATAAAGCCAGGCATGGTGGCGTATGCTTGTAATCCCTTGCTTGGGAGGCGGAGACAGGAGGATCCCGCAGGTTTGAAGCCAGCCTTGCTGGCTTAAGAGACCCTGTTTCCAAATAAAAATATAAAAGAGGGCTGGTAGTGTAGACCAGAGGTAGGAGGGTTCCATCCCCAGTACCACAAAAAAAAGAAAGAAAGAAAGAAGGAAAGAAAGGAAGGAAGGAAGGAAGGGAGGGAGGGAGGGAGGGAGGAAGGAAGGAAGGGAGGGAGGGAGGAGGGAAGGAAGGAAAGAAAGAACAAAAGAAAGAAAGAAAAAAAGAAAAGAAAAACTGCACACTAAAGAAACAAAGCAATCCTCAGAATTAGACTTGGATGCCGGGCGTGGTGGCACACACTTGTAATCCCAGAATTCAGGAGGCTGAGACCTAAGATCGCGGTTTGCAGACAGCCTTAGTTACTTAGTGAGGCCCTCAATAACTTAGTGAGATCCTGTTTTAAAAATAAAGAATAAAAAAAAAAAATAGGGCAGGGGGTGTAGCTCAGAGGTCAAATGCTCCTGTGTTCCATCCCCAGACACACACACACACACACACACACACACACACACACACACACACACGAAGTAGACTTGGATGTGACATAGATGTTAGAATAACCAGTGAATTGAAATAATTATTAGTAACATGACAAGGACTCTAAAGGAAAAAGGTAGAGAGCAAGCAAGACTAGTTGGGTTATGTCAATGAAGAGCTAGAAACTCTAAGAAGTAATTAAAAGCAAATGCCGGAAATAAAATATACAGTAATGAGATAGGGATACCCAGATGGAACAGACCACAAGCTATAAGCACACAAAAGCATTAAGTCTGTGGCTTACAAAACTATAACATGGTTAGTAGACTCCTGCTTAGTCGGCTCCTGCTTAGTCAGTTCCTGGAGCACATGATGGACTGCATTCCAGTTGTGTTCTGAAACTCTAAAGCAAACATGTTACGTGTGTGTGTGTGTGTGTGTGTGTGTGTGTGTGTGTGTATTTAACTCAAAAGGAAAAAAATGATCAGATCTCAAGATAGAGGAACCATCATCACAAGATAGTCACAAGACAAACTCAGCAGTCAATGGTAAATGATTAACAGTCTTACTTGGGACAAATATCTTGGGTCACTTAGAATACTTGAAAAACCCTACATATCCTCTAACCCTGAGACAATATTGCATCTCTGTTTTCTGAGCAGCCACATCAGTTATCTCTGGGCACGTATTGATTAATAAATCAGTCTGTGCCTTTACTGACATGTCCTGAAATTCTTTTCATAGTGAATAAATATCAGGGACCTGGTCATCTGGAGTTGAGCTCTTCCCTCAGGGGACCTCTTCAGACCCCTTTCAGGGTGGCAATAACAAATAAAGAGTTATTTTGATTGGTACAATGGAGACTTGACACAAATAAGAAAAGGATCAGTGAGCTTTAAGATAAATCAGTAGAGCTGGGCATGGTGGCTCGTGCCTATCATCTCTGTACTTAGGAGGCGGAGACAAGAGGATTTTAGGTTCGAAGTCAGCCTCAGTAACTTAGTGAGGCCCTGTTTCAAAATAAAAAAAATAATATAAAAGGGCTGGAGGTGTAGTTCAGAAGTAGAACACCCCTGTGTCAAGCCCCAGTACAACAACAACAAAAAAATAGATCAATAAAAATTACCCCAAATAAGATGCGAATAATAAGAGCAAAACAAAACAGCAATAAAAACAACAAGAAAATTCTACCTTCAAAAACTGTGGCACAGTATCAAATTGTGTAATGGGAAGACTAAAAGACAGAGGTAACAAGGCAGAAGAAATCCTTGAAGAAATACATGGCTGAAGTTTTTCCATCCCAAGGGGTGCTAATTCCACCTAAGGTGGATGGCTTATCTAGCTTTGTGGTAAATGCTTAGGTCTAGATGTGACTCCTGTGGCATGCGGTGGCCACCCAGCCTGGCGCTCACCAAGAGAAAGAGAGATACAGCAGGAAACATCTGAAATGATGCTCAAGGTCACCTTCAAACACTAGCATAGACAATTTTTGGAAATCATTAAATATCACATTTAAAAGATTTAAGTTTCTAGTAACCATAGATTGACTAGAAAAATCTAAGTATTGTTCAGAACTTATTAAAATACAACTACCTCCAAGTTAACAAGTTAGCCTGCCATAGATTTATGGGTACCAGCAGAAGACACTGAATCACAGGGGGAAAATAATGATGTTGTTATTCAAGACACAGCAAGTAGCATGACATAATCGTGTTTGCATCAGCCCCCTCCCCCATACCTCCAAATATGACAGGGGTAAAGTGAAGGCATTCAACCGGACTCTTCACGTTCAGAGGGTGTGTGTGTTGCAGCAAAGGAATCTGAGCTCAAGGAATCAGAACCTTCTAAAAGAGTCTGCAAAAAAACACGCTTGACCTTTAGTCAGAGGAAGCCATAGTCCTTATTATATTGGACAGTAAACAAATCTGCCCTTTGCTCTGATAGGCACTATCTCTATTCTTTATGGAGTTCATTATACAAACATCCCTAAAAAGATATTCTGCACCAAAGGCTGTCAAGTGTGTCTGCTCACAAGCCACACAGGAGCCCAAGAGAACCCAGTAGAATTGTCTCCAAGAAGGTGATATGTATGAAAGAGATCGAGAAGGTGACATATCATGATCTGAAAGAAGGACCTGGTCACAATCTGAAAGAAGTACAGCCTTCTGCTTTAAAGCATTTTCATGCCACTCTTAGTGTGTTTAATGAAAAATAAGTGCTTGAAAAAATGTAAAAAAAAAGCAGTAGTTTGAACTTTCATATTAGTAAATGGTTTTAATGAAATGGGAATGATTGCTCTAGCGTCTTAGAAGCCAAAATTAATAGAAAGAAGAAAGACAATGTCTAAAACTATATCCCAGGATAATATGTATGCTTATTGTTCTCCCTTAATCATATACTGATGCTAATTTTATGAAATTCTATACAGCTTAACACTTTCAAAACAGATAAACAGGAAGCAAAACTATTGAGTCTTATTTGCATAGTTTAAATAAAAACATATTTGCCAGCTGAATGAACACAGTGTATTATGCAGATTGAATTGCTTAAAATCCTAGTTAATTTTCCCAGGGGAGGAGGGGAATTATATTTCCAGCCAAAAAGGAAAAAAAAGAAAAGAAATTTAGGGATGTCAGCAGTCTGTTCTTTGTGGAAAATGGCTACTTCCTGTTATGAGTAACGTGTTGTAGTAATCAAAATAAATTTACCCAAATGTCTACCAATAATTTCTTGAAATAATCCCATATACTCCTTTCAGAAGATCTCATCTCGATGATGCCAATTATTGTGCTGAATATCCGTGTGTTGATGTGGATCAAGTTTCCAGTAGATTTAATATCAATAAAGAGAAAAGAAACTGCCTGATACAAACAACCCTCAATCTGAAAGCATCAGAATATCATTTATTTTAATTTTGAATTTTACATTAAAGAAATACAATCTTAGTGATATTAAGAGAAGCACAAGATTCTATTTCCTTATCTATAAAGTTCAAAATCAGAATAAATGATATTAGGTTTGCTTCAGATTGAAGGTATTTTTTGTATCAGATATCTACTTGGCTTGAGTTTATGTTCCATATGAGTCTATCCCAAACAAACAAAATCATCAGTATTTGTACTTAGTTTCACCCAACTCAAACTTCTCCCCTGTATTTGGTACATACGGCCCCTTCTTTACGATGCCCAGGGTGAACATGCTGTGTAGGAGTTTCTGTATTTCTCTACTGTTTCCTACATCCCATTGCAAGTCTTGAGTCAATTCTAGTTTTAGAACTTTTCCAGATCCTCTTGCATATTAAAATTTTAATGCCCAGATTTCCCTATACATTGACCAGTCTCTCTTCTATTTGCCAAAATGATGAAATATTATTAGGAGAACTGGACCAGCTCTAAGTTTTAATATCTACTATTGAATTTTGCATTAAACTTCCCAGAGGAATTGTATTTATTTTAACAGTGGGTTCTTGGAAATATACTTTCTATGCCCAAAGGAATATAGGTCATTCTGTTCATTATTACCATCCATCTGAACATAGAGGAGTTTTTCAAAAACCTCCAATACAACAAGGCAAAGACAAGATATGTGTGTCTCTTTTGTAATGTATAGGCAGCTTCCTGTGTGGCCAAGGTTGAGCCATCTTGAGATTAAAACCAAGTAGACACTTCTGGAAGCTGGAATTCATTTTAAGTGGAATGAATTTTATTTAATTGCAGGCAGTAAGTTCCAGCAATGTGCAATAGTAGAAAGAACATGGGATTTCAAAAGTAACAACAATGACAAAAACACCATGCACTATTACTGTGCCTTAAACTTAATTTTAAACCTATCTTCCTTCCATTGTTCTCATCATTTAACTCTAGAAAAGAATAATATTTAACCCATTATGTGAATCAAATATGATAATCTGGCACATGATATGTAAATTGATGTGTGTGTATTAGTGAATGTAACTAAGGAAAAAAGATGTAGAGGATGAAAATGTATAATATAGTAAAAAGACAAGAAATTGCCAATGAGAAATAAGTTTTCCAAATGTTTTTTCCAAGAGTAAAAGGCTTGGGAAACATCTACATTCTTATTGTAAAAATTATGGTGGTTCTTGGATGGGAGGGGGAAAGAGAGAAACTCTCTAAAGCACATGATGTACTTTAACAAACATATCAAAGTCAATCACTAAGCCAAGCATGAGAAGGAAGGAGGGGGAGGGAAAGGGGTGAGAAATGGGTAAGGGCTAATTGGGTGATGTGTGTATATATGTCTCCACCATCTTTTATCCCATTAAGATGTATAACTACAATACACCAATAAAAATTTTTTAAAGTACCACTAGGCATTATGTGGGAATATTTCCCACTTTGTCAATAAAGAATACAATAAATAAACATACGCTCAAGTTGCTTCAGCAAGAATTTCAGGCACGGTCTCTCTATCCATCTTCAGCTGCACCTGCTTCCTGCTGTATACACACGCCATGAGGATGCGGCTGAAGATGGAGTAATATTGGCAGTGTATGTGGAATGTCAGTGAGAAAATTTCTAGAAAATTTTGAATCATCTTCCCGGAGATCAAACATAAGACAAAGGCCTAAAGACTAATAGGAAGTAAGCTGTATTCATAAGGGTCAGTGTTTCATTAAATAGATCAGCATAAACTTTTCAAAAATTTGTAAGTACAGTTCTATGCCCTCCATTCAAATGAAATCATTCATTGAAATGTTATGTCTATTGTAAAGAACTTTGCTCTCAGGCACCACATCATAAGGGATATTAACTTCTGTGAGTACCATTTACTTTGACACTCAATTGCAAAAACTGTCACTTCCTTGTCCAATAATTATGCCTTTTCCTATTCGGCATATAGTTTACTCCTGGAATGTGAATTGTTCACCTTTTGTCTCCAGCAGCTATAGCTGTTGAATTTTCCATTATCATCTAAACCTAAAGGACCAATTTTTAAAAAATTCTTAATATCCCAAGGCGCCTTGCTTCTTTAGACATGAATATTAAATAGGGTGAAAGCTTAAAACCCTTGGTGGCACGTCCCGTCAAGACGGGCCACATGAGGACATTGGAAATACAAGTAGCCAAGTCACATTCTATTGTGGGATTAATTAGCTGTGAGCTACAGCGTCAGCGTGGTAGTAAAGGTACCTCTCCACAGAGCTTTCGTCACATGCTCCTGGCAAGTCCATTTCTGCTTTTATTTCTCTGTCTCAAGCCACAGTTTGAAGAAAAAGCAGCCGGACGTGGTGGAAGAAGTGAGAGACAGAGGAGGAGGGTTCCGGATGCTCCCACTCTCTTTACCTCACGCTTTGCCCAGGCAGCAACTCACTAGTTACTTCCTCTGAGAAAGTCTTTCTCTTCTTCCACATTGACACCATTAGAGGAAAGTATTCTTAACGCCCAGATCAAGTAAGCTGGCTAAAAATGAGAGCGAAATCTTTTAAGTTTGAAAATCTTATAGCATTGTCAGATGGGTAAGAGGAAATGAAAAAAAAAAAAAAAAAAAAAAACCTCTCCATCTAGCAAAGAGGGGGGAAAAAAACTCCCTTTTTCAAACTCTTATAATGGTTTTCAGTATGTTGCTCAGAATTGTAGGCCTCATTTCTTGAATTTCGCCATCATTTTCACTGAGATTTATATTCAGTGACACATGAAGATTACACATAGACCCTGGCACCAGTGTAGGCTGGGTCCTACAGCCCCAACTACAAAGATGGATGACTGCAGATATATCACAGTGCTCCTGAGAAAGGCATTCTCCTCTACCCAGCTGACTGGCTTGGTTTAAGTTACCTCCTCTCTCTCTCTCTCTCTCTCTCTCTCTCTCTCTCTCTCTCTCTCTCTCTCAATTTCTCTTCCTCTCATTTTCTCCTCACACCTGCTTTAATTTATAAATGTTGAAAATTTTAAAATGTGTTCTCCTACAAATAAAATAATGTAATAAAAGTGAGATGAATGGAAACTTTTTCTGAACCTCCAATTAATGTTATGGCTTTTTTAACTGGCACATCTCGATTTCTACCAGACCATGCCAATTAGAATGATTACATTATATTTCAAAACTTTAGGGCATACTGCTTAATAGTTGAGACTTTTTTTTTGGTTAAGAGATTTAATTTGCTGGTGTTTGGAGTACAAAAAGCCCTGCATGTTCGGATTTTGTTTGCTATAGAGTAGATTATTTCCCAGGAGTTTTTAAGTACTGTCTGACTCTTGAATCATGAAGCTAGTTGCAGATTGTGTGGTTTTCTGTCACACCCTGCTCAAATAGGGATTGGTTTCTAAAATTCACATAGTTCCTAAAAAAAAAAAAAATCTCCAGAAGTGAGAATATGTGATCCAACTATGGAGTCAATGGGAAAAGAATGAAGCTGAATTCCATTGTCATTTAAATGAATATATTATGATAGCTAAGTTGAGGTCATTGTGTAACATAAAATGCATAATTAAAATATAACCACAAAGAGTGTGAAACTGACTTTTTGCTTATTGAAATAATATTTCTTTCTGAAACTAATGTTTTTAATGACTGCCATTGAAAGGTACCAGCTATTCTGTGAATGCATCTATATTAACTCATGTTCTCTACTGTATATGAATCACAACTGCCTGCAAATACGCTCTCCCTGTAGTGTTTTGATGGTAGCCAAGACACTAATGATAATAGGAATGCATCACTTTTATGAAAGGAAAATTTAGAGAGAATATCAAGTAGAAAGAAGAGAAGTAGGTTTTAAAGACTTGAAAAAGTTCACTCTGTCCCAAGAAATACAAAAGGCATTTAAAGGAGAAAAATTAAATTTAAAAAAGCAGTGAAGCTAGTAAGTTTAGATTAGTTTCTTTGTGGTTCAAAAAGAGCCACATTTTTCCTCATTATCTCCTTAAAAATGTACAACTCTACCATAGCCAAAATCTTGTTTAATTGGGTATGATAATACTAAGAGGTAATAACTATAGTTTGTAAGTTAAAATTATGTGTATAATGTTCTCCACAAAAAATGGCCTATTATCATTTTGTGATATAAAATATCATCCTCACAGCTAGCTAAAATTGTCATTTTCTAACAGGTAGATCAGGAATATTGTCAAACTTGGAAATCTTTGAGAAAGGATTAGCTGTAGGTTTTTTAAGCAAAACCAGTTAGGCATAATTTTGGTGATTCTTAGTTTTTGATCTGAATCTTAAAAAAAGCAAAATCTTTATTTCTAACACAAAATAACAAATATAACACTAAAGCTTTTACAAATCCTTCACACTGTAACAAATTCATAAGTCTTAGATTCCTGGGGTGCAGTATATATTCATAATGACTTTTTCTGTAAATGAATAAAATCTAAGTTCTCCAAAAATGATTTTGAATTTCTCTCTTTCTCTTATTCTAACAATTATTGCTTCCATCTTCCTTTTTGCTTACTTTTACTCATCTTTGTTGCTCCTTTTCTCCTGCATTTTTTTTTTTTTTTTTTTTTTTTTGGTGGTACTGGGGTTCCTGGAAGCCCTTCTTCCTCCGGGCTACACTCCCAGACCTATTTTATATTTTTGAAACAGGGTCTCTTACGCCAGCACGGCTGGCTTCGAACCTGCGTGATCCTCCTGTCTCCGCCTCCCAAGCGCGGGGATTACAAGCGTGCGCCACCACGCCCGGCGCTCTCCTGCATTTTAAAATATATTTTAGTATTCCATTTATCTCCTACTTTATTGTTTTTAACTTGGGAGGGTAAATATCCCTCCCTCCCTCCCTCCCTCCCTCCCTTCCTTCCTTCCTTCTGTCCTGGGAATTGAATTCAGGGGTGTTCTACCACTGAGCTACACTCCCAATCCTATTAATTTAAAAATAATGTGTCACTAAGTTACAGAGGGCCTTGCTGAAGCTGGCTTCCAACCAGTGATCCTCCTTCTCAGCCTCTCAATATTGGGATTATAGGTTCATACCACTGGACCCAGCTCTTCATAACATTTATACTACCCCTGTATGTGTGCTACTGTTACCATGTATTTACTTATCAATATGTTAGAAACCCTGGGCATTCTTGGCCAGTATTTAACTTTAAAAAGTTAATATTTTAAGTAAAGCAAGAAAAATATTTTTTATACAACACATATTTTTTATACTCTTATTCCTTTCTTATTCCAGATTAAATAAGTGATAGTGATTACCACTGCTATATCCTTCAAGCCTTGGAGGATAGCACCAATAGCTTGGATTCACCAGGGTTACCACTGTTTTGGGTTCACAATTTCAGCAGGGTGGAGAAGCTTCAGCAGCTCCTACTTCATAGGATGATGATTCTGACTCCAGAAGTCTAGAAACCACTGTGCAGCTTTTGCAAGCTTCTAATTGTACCTTTTTCCATCCTATACTCGGGAGTACAAACGCAAACACAGGAGACTGTGACAGACCCACAGAGCCCACTGTGGCAAAATTCCATTTTTTTTAACATCTGATCTCACAGGCTTCTATTCTGACATTGATATTCTGTATCTTTAGGAACTGGTGTAGCTTCAGAGCCAGCATCCCATAATCCTGAAAAATCTAGGTATTTTTCTTTGCTGGCTTTTTTTTTTTTTGTAGTACTGGGGATTGAATCCAGGGCATTCTACACCCCCAGCCCTATTTCTGATTCTTTATTTTGAAACAGGGTCTCACTAAGTTGCAGAAAGAAGGCATCACTAAGTAGCTGAGGCTGGCTGTGAACCTGTGATCCTCCTAGCTCAGCCTCCCAAGTACTGGGATTACAAGTGCTCACAACCATGCCTGGCTCTTTGTTGGCATTTAAGCTCTGGTAAAAAGCTGCAAATAGAGGAAGGTTTGTAGTCTATTTCATATTCTCAGTAATCGCAACTCTCTTGTGGAACTTAGGTCAACCTTTCATTTTTTTTCCCCAACAAACCTGAAGCTATATTCACTAGAGACCAAGTAGGGCCTCAGTGTACTTTTCATATATTCCGTTGTGAGAGACTGATGATTCATCAGCCACCAGCAAAGATCCCTGTGGAAGAAGCGAGTCTCACTTCCAATATTTGACGATTATGCTAACCCTGTCTTCAGTGACCCACACGGAGCACATTCTACTGACTCTCATTTTTCAAAAGTCTAACCTTCTGCCAGTCCAGTTGCAAACCTCAGGCAAAAAGCTAGCTAAAATTTTTTTGAACTCATAAGGAACTTATGAGAAATTAGGGCTTTACAAAATTGACAAAAGTACAAAAAGTCTCTAGAACAGGCCTCCAGAAATTACTTGAAAAAAATAGCACAGAATGAATCAAACCAAGACACTTTTATCTGTGTTACGAGGTAGAAGTCGGAGAGCCAGGAATCTGTTTCTCCTCTTATTAGCTTGGAAACATTACTGCATTAAATGCAATCCATTCAGTGGGAAGACAGTACCTTGCATGCAATCATTGAACTCATCAGGAAGCTGTTGCTAGCATTTTAGCCTCCAAAGCTATATCAAATCTGCTACAGTTGCACAAGAAAATTCTTGCTGCCACCTTTTCCCCACTTATCTCAGTTTAAAATTCATGTCAGTGTGAGAGAGCACATAATATAGAAAATCAGGTCACATCCAGAAACCAATCTGCCAGGAATTATGGGAAATGCCATATGTCTCATTACTGTCGACTGAACAAAAGCATACACTAGATGCTGAGCAAGCCCATCTAAAACATTTCTAGGAGCACCTTTCTGTCTTTCTCAGTGGTTGACACTGAAGATCATACCCTTCTCCTGAAATATCTTTCCCTCTTGAGTTCTGTGATACTGTTCATTCACACTTCTTTTCCCCTCCAAAACACATCCCCTTTGTTCTCTCTTGCTGTCTAACTGTCCTTTACTTATGAATATATACTGCAAATTTCACAGGCCTACATCTCAGACCATGACTACTTTTTTTCCTCAATGTATTCTAATTTGCTTGTACCAGTTCCATCTACCCAGATCAGTATGCCATGGGATCTGTAGTTGAGTAAAGCTAGTTTTCTACTCAGTGTTGTCAGTTGTACAGATCTTCAAGATCCTTACATTTAACTAAGTGAAGTAGAACTTTTAAATTACCTACCATTGCCCATTTTATTTGAAGCCACTCTACTTCTTGAACATTTTTCGGTTTCAAACAGATCAAGCTCTTCCCATTCTAAGACATTTTCCTGTATTCTCCTGGATTTTGTTTTTATTATTATTATTATTATTATTATTATTATTATTATTATTGCATGCTAGTTCATTTCTACCCTCTTGGTATCACCAAAAATTTTATTTCTCCTTGAGGTTTGTTTCAACTGAATAAACAACTCCTTTTTTTCCACCTGAGAAACTTTTGACTCCCTCATTTCCCTTACTAGGGGATTTTAGCCACTTATTGGACATCTTCCCTCATTCTAATGCAAGTTTAGGAGGCAAGTTGATCTTGTCAAACCTGGAAACCTAGCACTAAGTTAAATGGGAAACTACTGATGTTTAATATTTATTGAATAAATGAAAACAATAAAAAGTAGAAATTTCCCTAGACACTAACTCTATCTTTTTCAGACTGATAATTTTATAAAACAAAAATGAAAATCACTTTTTTTCTTTTAAAGAGCATTCATCTGGTTTTCAAGAAAATCTTCTTTTCTTTCTTTTCAATTATGTCCTCTTTTTTTTTTTTTTTTTTGGTGGTACTGGGGTTCCTGGAAGCCCTTCTATCTCCGGGCTACACTCCCACCCAGACCTATTTTTATATTTTTATTTGGAAACAGGGTCTCTTAAGCCAGCATGGCTGGCTTCGAACCTGCATGATCCTCCTGTCTCCGCCTCCCAAGCGCAGTGATTACAAGCTTATGCCACCACGCCCAGCTCAAGTAGTCTTTATAACAGCCTTTCTTCTTTTTCTATTTTATTTATCTAACGTATCAGGACATTGCTCGCCTTGGTCTAGAGGTTACTTTGTTTTCAAAACTATAATTTCTACATCAGATATTTCTTACTATGTATCTTTTACAGCAATACAACTCTGCTAAAAAATTATTTTCTGAAAACAGAATGTCAAAAACTGGAGGGCCTGAGCTTTCATTCCACATTCAATGGACAACTGAATGTTCCACAGTTTCACAGGTACTGGTAACAAATGAAGACACCTGAGTCAGAGATAAAGGACAGTTTATTACTCATAGCAATAGATATGAATCTCATTTTTCTTATTCTAGTTTCTGAAGCTCCCACTCTCATCAGGCCATGCAGTGAGGCCATTTGATACCTGCACACACTGCAGAATGTGATGCAGGAAAGGCACCTGTGTGTTAGGAGTCCTGATTGAAGATAGCAAAATATAAAGTTCTCTGGGCTTTGCCCTAGAAAGAGGCATTATCTGTGTTAGGCAGCACAGTATATAGACCTGATATTTTTTCCAAAGAGAAACATTATCTCTTTTAAGATTGTTCTGTGTGATGATTATAATTGTAATAAATATAGTGATAAGATTATTAGTGCTTCCTGTCTAGGAAGAATATTAGAGACAAATGAAGAATTGCAGAACACCCAGTACTTACCTAACTATTGAAGCATTAAAGTATAACTATAGCCGGGCGTGGTGGTGCACACTTGTAATCCCTGCGCTTGGGAGGCGGAGACAGGAGGATCACGCAGGCTCGAAGCCTGCCTTGCTGGCTTAAGAGACCCTGTTCCCAAATAAAAATATATAAAATAAGTCTGGGAGTGTAGCCCAGAGGTAAAAGGGTTTCCAGGAACCCTAGTACCACCAAAACAAAAAAACAAAAAAAACCAAAAATGTATAACTATTTATTCTTCAATAAATAATTATTGAGACTCTATTTTGCTCTAGGCATGTACCTATGAAGAGAAAGAGAGAGAATCCTTGCCCTCCTAGAGGTTACTTTCTTCTTTACTGATATAAACAAATAAAATATAAATATATAATATAAGATATATGCATGATGTGACATGATATGATATAACACAAATAACAAAACACAGAATAATATAATAATATTGTATGTTAAGTAAATGTGTCTGCTCCTAAAATAGTAGTGATACCATGTGTGTGTGTATATATGATAGTAATGATAGTAATGACAGTAATGACATATATATGTCATTATATATTACATAATACATACATTATATTATATGCATTATATATTACATTATATATTATTACATACATTATTACAGTAATGACATATACATACACATATATGTATGTATATAGTAGAGATTGAAACTTGGGCATTCTATCTTCAAGATACCCTCCCTCAGCCATTTTTATATTTTAATTTTGAAACAGGGTCTTGCTAAGTTGCTAAGGCTAGCCTTGAGCCTATCCTACTGTCTCAGCCTCCCAAGTACTAGAATTATAGGTGTGTGCCACCATATCCATCAGGGATACTATATTTCAAGTAGGAAAAACTCTTCTCAGGACAAAAAGTATTTTGAAAACCTATATCCAATCTAATTACAGATGATTTACTTCCTTTTTTCTAAAAGACTAAAATGTATACATATTTTTATTTAGTTAATAGTTATTTATAGTAGATATAAAACATGCTAGTGTATTGTATAGTCAAAGGACTAGGTGGAAAACAAATATAAAGATATTAAAACAAATAAATAATTTACTGGCATTCCCTATGAGCCTTAAATAGTTAATAACGCCCAGACTCTGCCTCGCACCAGACAACCCATCCTCCTTTGAGGCTTGGCTGGTCATACCACCCACACGCTTTTGATCATTACCTACATATGCAGTGGTCATGTCAGTAGCTAATTGCCCACGTTACTTTCTTCATTTTTCTTGTTAAAGAGAGATTTTTAAAATGAGCTCAATATATCAGCCCTTTTAGCGGAATTATTAATAATATGAATAACCTCATTTATTATTTGGTCTTTTTTTTTCCTGAGCTCTTCTTTCCCTGATAAATCTATAAAGTCTCTTAGAGACTGTTACAGATCATTTTGCTCCCATTTTACTTTGTCTCCACTTTTACCTAAAACTACAACAAATGAATACTCCCCAGTTAATTCTTTCTTCACACTTTTGTACTGAAGTTGGCCAAATTAGCCCAATTTATTTACTTGAATTTTAAACCTTTAAAAAATTTTGTCCGTAAGCAGAATTAATTATATATTCTTTTCATAGAAAAGTATAAAAAATGTGAAAGAGGTATGTAAAACATCTGAATCAACAACAAAATGCAATGATTTCAGAAAAAAAAAACTGGCTGTAATTTCTTAAAAGCCAAGTTCAAGAAGAAAATGTGATTCTTTCTTCCATTATATTCGCCAAGTAGTTGTGTCCCCCTGCCCCATACTAAAGTCTAAAAGACATTGTCTATTGTATAGGACTATTGAATAATAAAACTATTTGATTTTCACCAAGTAACAAAACTCCTGACTCATACCCCTCATCTGCAAAATAGATTATATACTATCTGCCAAGGTTCATGAGATAATTAATTACAAAATTGATTTTTCTTTTAGCATATATTTACTAGATTACTTAGTATTTCAAGCACAAATGAAAAGATTTTATCATATCAATTAGTAAATGTGTAGAAGAAAAATATAAGGGGCTGAGGTAAGATGGATGTGTGCAAATTTTTTTTTTTTTTTTTTTTGGTGGTAATGGGGATGGAACCCTTCTACCTCCGGGCAACACTCCCAGACATATTTTTATATTTTTTAATTTGGAAACAGGGTCTCTTAAGCCAGCGCGGCTGGCTTCGAACCTACATGATCCTCTTGTCTCTGCCTCCCGAGCGCGGGGATTACAAACATGCACCACTACTCCCAGCGTGTGTGTGCAGTTATTAATTAAACTGCTCAGGCAGGAACTTTTGTTTTTGTTTTTGTTTTTGGTGGTACTGGAGGTGGAACCCAGAGGCTTTCTACCTCTGGGCTATACTCCCAGACCCATTTTATATTTTATTTGGAAACAGGGTCTCACTTAAGTTGCTGAGAGCCTCACTAAGTAGCTGAGGCTGGCTTCAAACCTATGTGATCCTCCTGTCTCAGCCTCCCAAGCAAGGGGATTACAAGCATGCGCCACCACACCCGGCTCAGGCAGGAACTTTGTAAGGTGAAATTTGACCAGGTACTTAAATGAAGTCAAGGAGAGAATTACCTGAGAATCTGGAGAAAGAGGGTCTTTGTAAGAGGAATGCCAAAGACAACGTCCCTGAAGTAAGAATGGACACAGACCTGGGGCAGGGTAAGAATGTGTGCTGGTCAAAGAAGAGAATAGGCTGAGGAATGCATTCAAGACAGAGGCAGGAGCAAGTCAGAAAATCCCTTTTTTCCATGGCAAGAAGTTTGGATTTCCATTCTAAATGGAGTTGGAAACCATTGGTGGTTTTTGAGCTATGTATGACTTCAGGTCCTTTAAGAAAAAAAAAATCACTTGACTTTGCTAAGAAATGACTAACAGAACGACAATTGAATTCTGGATTTAAACTCTGAGTTTGATAGCTCTTAGAGTCACTAAGAAGGTTTACTCTGGAAAGATGCACAGGAGAAGAGGTCCAGTTTGTGCTATTTCTTGAGTGTAGATGTCAGAGTTGATGCTGCTAGATCAGATGTAATGCATCATGAAGAGGAGGCCAGGGTGACTCCATGGAGAGGCAGATTTTGGAGAGAAATCTATAATTATGATTTAGATATATTAAGTATACTCATTATTCATCCAAACATTGATGGCCTGGAGGTAGTTGAATATACCAGCCTGAAACTCAGGAAGGAGTTGAGCCCACAGGTAGCACTGAAAATCTTAAGACTATCTCGTATCAGTTTGTGAGTAGATAGATACACATAGACAAGTAGAGGTAGACTAAGATTTAGCACTTAGGATATTGTGACATTTAAAGGACAAAATGAAGGTAAAAGAACCTTGAAAATAAGCATTCAATGTCATAAAGGGAAAAGCAGGGAATTATGATGCCTTAGAAAAATAAAGAAGTGAGCATTTGTCATGAGCAATGGGGCTGCAAGATCCTAAGACCAATCAGTTATATTGCACACAATTTATGTCTTTCCACGATGTCACAAGGTTTATTCCACACTCGAAAATTATAACATGCAGAAAATTATTTGGAAATTTTCTAAGTAAAGTCAAACTAGTTTTAGATGCTGGGTGGCTGCTTTGCCAAGGTCAATTAGGTTTGAATGAATATCTAACAATATACTTCACACTAATAATTCTAACAATTTAGGTCAAACAAGTATTATAGACAACATACATATTCTATCATTTGAGCACTTCAAATAATTAGCAAATAACAAAATAGAAACAAGCTGGAGGTAGGAGATATAATGAACCAAATCTGAAAAAGGAAGAGGAGATTCTGAAGTCAGTCTGGAAACTGAGAAAGCCAGAGTTATACTGATCCTGAATTAGTAAAGAGCCAGGCACAAGCAAATTTGCAGGGTAGACTCATCATGATATAAGCAATAGTTCAGTGTGCTGCTCATGCGAAAAGTTTTTTTTTTTTTATAAAGTTTTGAACTTTACCAGACATTTGTCAGAAGCCACAAATGTATTAATAATATAATTCCATCAGACACAGTGAGATTTATGATCCAAAGGTTCATTATCAACTGCAGCACAGGTGTGTTGGTGAGCCATAGGCTGGCATGTCCAAACAAGTTGCTTTATGAGTTTCTGAGTTTGTTTATGTTCCATTTTTGATACAATTGGCATGTATGAACAAGTTGTTTATGAGTTCTTAAAGCTGCCTCACGTTCCATGTTCTACATACCATTAATGACAAAGGTTGCTGAGATCAAGTATGTAAAGACTGTGAATAGGCATTGGATTGGTCAGGATGGAGACCATTGGTGACCTAGAAATAGTGAGGATGGAAGACCAAGTAACAAAATACACTAATTATAAGAATTTTACTGAAATTATCTTCACACTTATATTCACTCTATACAATTATTTACATGATTCTTTCCTATAACTGCTATCCATAATCTTACGATGTTTCTCCTTCTATATCCCTGACCAAACATAAAAGCAGCAACTACAGCCTATGAATCTCTATATATTCCCAAGTAGAACATTTTATTACCATCCTAAGTAGATAACCAGGTGCATCATGCCCAAAGCTCTTTCCCTGAGAGAAGTTTTGGTCAACACTGTCTTTCAAAGTCTCCTGAGTTGAAGAGCAATCCATGGGTTAGCAGAATTAAGTAGAAACTTTCATAATTAATTATGAATTCATAATTAAGTAGAAACTTCATAAATTCATAAATTAAGTAGAAACTTTCTCCTCCTCTATCAACTGGTCAATATAAAATTCTTTGCGGCCATTGGTATGAGCAAGAGGTATGAACCCAATAAAAGAGTACAACACTGGTGGATGACATAAATCTTCCCTTTGACCTTGCTCTGTTTGACCCTGGGTATCTATTTCTCTCTTACAATACATTCCTGGGTCAGCTCAGCCTTAGGCTTTCGGAGTCCTAACAGAACCCACCTTGGGATGGTCAGCTCTGGCCATATGGTCAATTCATGCCCCTCGGTCAGATACTCATTCTCTGCTAAAGCATAGAGGTATTCCTGCTGCTATTTTTTTTCAGTGCTGTATAAATTTACACTAAAGACATCATGCTCCAGAAATAAAGGGCTCTATATTATCATTATCCTCCTGGGGCTTGCCATAAATTCCACATGGCTTCTTTTTTCAACCACAGATATATCTAAAACCAGAGTCTTTAATCCTCATCTCAGAGGCTGCTTCCTGAAGAGCCCAAGTGCAACGGGCCTCTAATATCTTTCATCTTTAAACAAGTTTGAAAGTAGTAGATACACTACAATAAAACCATTATTTCCTTTATATAAGAAAGACTAGACAAAAAGTTGAAACAACTTATAAAATAAAATATAAAATGAATATAATGTGACCTAACTAGAATAGCATTAACCTGCTATCCTTCATCAGGAAGATTACACACTGAGCCTTCATTGATACTTTAAAAGTAGAAGTAGATAGGTCATTCTGACAAATGACAATGGTGAATTTTAATAATTTGCTAGAGTCTCCGCAGCTTAGGATCACAACAGTTTTAAGATATTTTATCACATTAATTGCTGATAACCTAAAACATGTAAATTTAGGATTGAATCGACCTTTCCACTTTTAAACCGTATAATCCCAAACCTAGACAGTGTTTATCTGGTCAGAGTAGAAAGAGAATTATAGAAGCTGGACCCTCAAGTTTGACATGCTTCTTATCTTTCCTGGATAGAAAGCTACCAATCTTTAATTACATCTCAAGTCAATTTATTTAACATAATACTGTTTTGCTGTAAAGTTCATGTGACACAAAAGAAATATTTACAGAAAAAAAATAGACAGACATTGAAAGCTTAATTATGTTATCTTTAGAACATATTATAATTCCAGGGCACAGTTTAAAGCAGGAAATTTCTGAAAGAAAGTTACATGAGCTCTATCCAACAGAGTTGATTGTGTGAAATCTCTCTGCTTAAAAAAAGAATCTTTTTTTTTACTTCAGTAATTAATATATCACTGACAGTAAAATTGCTAATGACACCTTAAGCCCTTAATTTGGATGACTTTACCTACTAGAACAAGCAATGGTTTCCAAAATATTCTGTAAAGGGGAAGTGAAAGTCCATTGGTCAGGGCCAAATTCAATCTTAGCTCAATCCCAGTCTCCATAGACAAACAAGTCTGCTTTTATCTGCTTCATATTCCAGACTCCTGAGAAAAGGTGTCTTTGGAAGATGATCCTAATGGGAAGGTAGAGATTGCACACATTTACCTCAGCATATTACAGTATGATACAGCTGTCTTGATCTATGTTGAAACTGTAACCTTCTGAAAACCCAAGGTCAAAACCTGTGTTTAAATTTTGAGTGTTATGATCGATATCTTTAAGCGAATTAACCCTCTAGGTTACTTTGATGAGAGATTTTTGGTTAGAAAAAAAAAGGCCATTCATAAATTGGCATTTGTATGTAGAAAGACTAGTCAAAATTTTATTTTAAGAACTAAGAAACATTACACATAAAATGGTACACGTTAGCTGAACATTGTGGCACACGCTTGTAATCCCAGCATTTGGGAGGCTGAGACTGGAAGATCTGGGTTCTTGGCCAGCCTCAGCTACTTAGTGAGGCCCTTTGCAACTTACCCTGTTTCAAAATAAAAAATAAGGCGGGCACGGTGGTGCACACTTATAATACCAGAATTTGGGAGGCTGAGACCAGAGTATTGTGGTTTGCGGACAGCCTCAGCTACTTAGTGAGGCCCTCCACAACTCAGTGAGACCCCGTTTCAAAATAAAGAATAAAAAATTGGGCAGGAGGTGTAGCTCAGAGGTCAAATGCCTCTGGGTTCCATCCCCAGACCTGCAATAAAGTAAAATAAATAAAATAAAATAAAAATAGGGCTGAGGGGGTAGCTTGTAGGTAGAATGTCCCTGGGTTCCATCCCCAGTACCACAAAACAAACAAACAAACAAACAAACAAATATTACACATTAACACTTCCAATTTTCCCTTAATTTTAAGTTTAATTTCTGAATCCAAATGAAGCATTTATTATTGTGCAGCTTTTAGTCAACTTTTTTTTTTTTAGTACTGGGGATGGAACCCAGGGGTATTCTATCCCCATGCTACACCCCCAGCCCTATTTTTTTAATTCTTTATTTTGAAACAGGGTCTTACTGAGTTATAAAGGGCCTCACTAAGCACCTGAGGCTGTTCTCAAACCATGATCCTCCTGTCTCAGCCTCTCAAATGCTGGGATTACAAGCATGTGTCACCGTGCCCAGCTATAATCTACTTTTTAAAAATAAATTGTTTTATCTAATTTACATGTATATATTTTTACATATTTAAGTGGCATTTATAAAATAAATATTCTTTTTCTTTTTAAATAATTTTACTCAATTAATAAGCCAAACCTTTCCAAGCACTAGAAGTATCTTGTTAGTATAAAGTTTCAGCATACAAGTATAGTGAGATTTACATTTTTTAAATGTTCTGGCTCTGTCAAGAAACACTACATTTCAAATGAAAATCCTTTCTAAACAAACGTGCTCAATTACACATTTAAAACTGGAGTCTAAGGCTTTACTTTAAAGCCAAAATTCTCTTAAATATCAGAGTAAGTAAAATGTCAGTCATACACAAATTCCTTCCTAACAAAATATTTGCACTGTTTTTCATTTTCTGTTTTAGTAGATTCAGGGCTGTGTTGCTGTGGCTGATTGTATTTTCCAAAAATGGTCACAACTCCCAACAAGCAACAGAGTCTATTTCTCTACCTCTTAAATCTGGACAAGATTTTGCCTTTGCCTCAAAAAAAAAAAAAAAAAATCCAGATGAAGTGATATTGCCACCATGTTGTGAGAAAGCTGGAGGACATGAAGAAGTCTAAGAAGCTCGGGTTTTAGATGACAGTCAGCATTAACCACCAAACATGTGAGTAAGGAAGTCTTCAGATAATTGAGCCCCCAGCATCTGAACCACTGCAACTGAAGTTGAGTGAAAGAGAACGTAATTATCCCCAATGAGTCATATCCAAAACATAATTTGTGAGTAAACTCCACGTTGTCTGTGGTTTAAACCACTGAATTGGGGGGACATTTGTTAAGAAGCAGTATGTTGTGGCAGTATGTATTTTTCCAGCTAACAAGTATGTGTGTCAGATGATGGCAAGGTTGTAAGCTGCACTACTTTCTGGCAATTGCCCTGGGCTGAAGAGATTTTCCATGCAACATTTCAGGTGTCCTGCCTTCCTGGAGTCAGCCTGCATCAAATGACTGGTTGATTAGAGATACAAAAGAACATTCCCTTCCCTTAAACATTATCAAGATAGAAGAGTACTGAATTGCCTTCTCAGCCACTGAGTCGCTCTGAGACTCCATAAGACCTTTATTGGGATGCTTCACATATCAACTTTTCTCTTTGAGGAGACTATTTCTCAAAAGAGTCCTTGTGCATAAATCTCCATCATAAACACTGTTTTCCTGAAATTCAACTTTTTCTAACTTAATTAAAATTTTTCCTAGAGTCAAAAGATGGCCGCTTACTAATGGAGACAATTGCCTACACCCTTGAATAGGATGCTAACTAGGCTCTTGTTGGCCATCCTCCTGTAGCATATTGAACCCTATTAATATCAATGATTTCATTACTCAAAAGAGATGTTCATGTAGTTTATAAATCCTATGATGCAGTATTTATGAAAGTCAGCAAAATCTTACACAGGCACACCATTTAAGGTCAAATCAAGAGACAGGAGCCACCGTGGTTATATGATTTGAAGGAAAAGTGAAAAAAGCCAGGTACAGAAAGACTAGAAAGGCACGAACTCATTCATATGTGACATCTAAAGGGCTTTATCTCTGAGAAGCGGAGAGCAGAATGGCGGCTACCAGAGGTGTGTAAAAGAAGGGAATGGAGAGTATTGGTCAAAAGTTATACAACCAAAAATTGATAGAAGAAATATGTAAAAGTGTGTTCAGAATAGGCAATTACACAGAGACAGAGATAGATACATGTTTTTCTGGAGCTGGGAATTTGGGGGAGAAGGATAGGTGGAAGACAGGAGAGTGAAAGGGGGAAAGAAAACTAATTGTTATCTTTTTATGTAAAAATGTTCTAAAATGGATTGTAATCAGTGATGCATGACTCTGCAAGTATACTAAGAATCATTGGGTTATATGCTTTAAATGAGTGAGTTGACTGATACATGAATTATGTCTCAATAAATATACTTTTAAAAGATGAAGCAAAAGAAAAATGAAGAACCAGAAGATCCCTACAGTCAAGATTGAGATTCAGACTCCTTCCACTAGAGTGGTCACAAAGACTTCTAGTTACAAATAAATTCCCAGTGGCTGAGGATGGGAGCTAGCCTGCAGAAGTGGCTGGCGGTTGCTGGATGTTGTGGTCAGGTCGGAGCTGCTCCATAGTGTCTGCTGGTAGGGAGAGTATGGCATGAGGGCACAGCTTGACTGCTTCTGCTCTTGCACAGAATACTAATAATGGAAGCCCAGAACCCCAATGGGAGGTATCTTCTTCTATTACAGTCTGGCAGTATCTTTCCAGTGCCCTCTATTGATGATACCTAGCAATCTGCCTATTGGAAAAGTGACAATGATAACAGGGTCTAGTTTCATTAACACAAAACATGGGAAAGAGATGGGTTTGGAGGTGAAAAATAAATGATTATCAACAGAGAAGGTTCATAACCTGATTTGATATTGTATTTTTTGTTTTTTGAAAAGCTGCCAAACTTAAAGACTTTTGAACTTGACAGAAATTTGTACAAGTAAATCCTCATGCCACACGACCCTAACTGACATTTAAAATGCTATCCCATTGGATTTTATTTGCTTCACATGGTTTGTATAACCTGCTTTTGCACCTTATGAAATCAATTTAGAGTCATGCTACATGGAAAAGATTTGCTTTTGTTAGCTCAATTAACAGGGAATTTATTTCTAAGAGGTACATGAAAATCCTTAAGACAGGGATAGGAATCTTAGCCACATAGTCTTCATAAGAACTTGAATAAGAAGCCTCGTGTATTCAGTTAATTTTCTCTGAAATCAGAACACATTTTAGGTAGCAGAAGAATTCAAAGTTGACCGAGTGGCTGCATTACCTTGTTGTAGGCTCAACAGTGTTAACTAATGATTCTGTCCCAATGTAGCCTCTCAGCTGATTTCTATCTTTTCTTTTGCTCCTACCAGCCAAGTTCCTTACTTTTCCTCTGTAGTATTTTTTTTTCTTCACCACATATACTAACTTAGAATTAATCATCAAGAGTGGCTTCTTTCTAGCCTCTGCATGTTGTCTTTGTTCTGTGGGTCTTGTGTTTTAGTTTCTAATATGTTGATGTTTCTCCCACATTTCTAGTGCAAATTGCAAAGAAAACCCCCTTTTCATTATTTAACCAATTACCTGCATCTCTTATTGGAAGTGACTTAATATCAAGCCATCTCATAAGCCCCTAACTATTCTATGGGTTGACACTCATTGAGTTAATGATCAACCTCTGATATAATCAACTGTGACCAATGGTGGAGAATATGATCCCCATCTCTGTTAAAAATCGAATAGAATTGCTTTCCTCACCAAAGGACTGTGCACTTAAAAGAGTTATATTCTAATGATGGAGCAGACCAGAATCTTTTTATTTAGACAACACTTAGTCTACATATAGAGACTGAAGGAATTTCCCCAAAGAAGTTTTAGTCACTGATTCCCAAAGTAGCTTTTATCATGTCAGCATTCCCAGCATCCAAGTTGACTGCGCTGGTTAAGATGAATTCCATAGGGTTCTCTTTCAGTCAGTTCCCACGTGTCTTGCCAACGGCCTGCAAGCACCTTGGAGAATGAAGAGTTCACAATTGCCCTCTCAGCTTGTTGCACAGTTGGGCCATTGCTAAGGCATAGTTTCTTCAAAAGTACTTTCTATAATCACCGAATACTGCAGTGAGTACTGTGGCCATTTCGCTCAATTCTCCTTGACCGACTGAGCCTACTCAGCTGCCACAATGTACAGTATGCCCCCTGGGAGGAGAGGGGGATACTACAGTTTAGGGGTCTCCTTCACACAAGTTATAAAGGATGAAAACATGTCGGTTTTGTTTAAATCATAATGCTGTGAATTTAGACTTGGCTTTAATTCTACCTCTGCAGAAATTATGTATTAAAATACCAGGCAAAGTAGACATAGATGCGTAGAGTTTGAAGAACTCCTTTGGATTCTGTAAGCAATACTCTCCACTTTAGAGATGAAAGAAAAAAGCAGGAGAAAAAGAAGCAATGTTTTTGGGTTCTACCCTTTCACTTTGTTGATGGCTTAAGTCCAGACTGGAACCCAGGTGCCCTGACGGGCAGCCCAGACCTCATTCTGCTATACCATACTGCCCCCTAGTGTTACTCAGCTCTCACATGAACTAGTGATTCCATGACTAAGAATAGATTTCAACTACTTTAAAGATATATTTGCAAATGAAAAGTGCATGAGCTTATTTAAGATGATTCAAAGTAGATCTGCTATAAGCCCCCATTTCACAGAATTTTCCATTTACCTGCATTACTGTGCATACTTGAAAAGGTGTGTGTTATCCTCTAAGTCTTCCAAGATTAAATTAAGGCCCTAACAAGTAAAGAACAAATGTGAAGTTGTATATTGGGGTGGGAATGAGGAGACGGGCTTTCTTTAAGGAAAGAACATTATCTTTAATTAATACTTAACCTTTCTTAATATATCAGCGAGTCTCTTTTCTGTAGTTATAGATAGGGTTAATTGGTGTCCTGAGGCATCCTGAAGGTCTCTGAGAAAAATCACAGAGTAAAAGGAATTGAAACCACCTTTATAATAGGAGAAATTAAACACCGTGAAAAATAATAGGAAAGCCAAATACAAATACGGTAGTCAGTTTCACCACATTTTACCATAGGTTGCTATTTCCCCCCCGCCAAAGGAAAAAGATAATACGTATAAACAGAAGAACAAAAACAATCAAATACAAATAAGCACATAAAAACTCTGACTTGTTATATCATAAAAAGAAACAGAATTTCAAAGGGTTAACAGATATATTAGGGAGAAGACAGAAACGGAAGAAAAATAGAGCAACTAATAGATGAGAGAAAGCAAAGAATTAATTATTACACTAAGAAGGCTGATATATTGAGCTCATTTTAAAAATGTCTTTTAAAAAGAATGAAGAAGAAAAATTTAAATAAGGAAGAACTAATGAAGACAATGAAAATTACTAATAAAAATGTTGAGAAGGGAAATGTGGAATACATTTTAAAACAGTAATTCCAATGATCTTAAGTAGGGCTATAGGAGCCCTATAAAGAAAACACTGTAGCCAATTCACAATAAATATATGATCACTGTCTTGGATTTCTTACATTTAATTAACTATGAAGCTCCAAAAACATGGAAATCACACTGCAAAAATATGTACTCATCTAGAAGGATTTCACAGGAGGTACAGAATCCACCCATACTTCTCTATTGCTTTCTTTCCTCTTCTGAATTTCTATCTGATCATCTTTCAAGACACTTCTAGCATAAAATGGCATTTAACTGGCCCTCTCCTGTGCAGTCTGTTGACTCTAGTTCCAAGTTCTCCGGAAGACCAACAAACAGTGAAAGCTCACTACCATGAAAAATAAACTGATTAATAAACTCGTGCCAGAATTGTGGAGAAATACCCATCCAGACTCCGGAGGACAGGCACCTTATGAAATGAAGCCCGTTTATTTAAATGGTAGAAAGAAGTTTTGTACTTCTGCATTATCTTGCTCCTGAATGATGATGGGCCATACAAAAAACTCTCTATACACTCCAGTCTTCATGGATGAAAATGATCACATCACCATTATTTGCGTTCCCCCTCCCCTCCCTCCCTCCCTCCCTCTCCTCCTCTCCTCTCTCTCTCTCTCTCTCTCTCTCTCTCTCTCTCTCTCTCTCTTCTCTTACATCTACTCAGAAGTGACAAATCTTGGTAGGACAGAGAGCAAGAGTAGATGGAGGGTGCCTTAGTCCATTTTCTCTTGCTAATAACACACTACTAAAAACTGAGTACGTTACAAAGCAAAGAAGTTTACTTTAGTTCTTAGTTCTTGTTGAGGTTGAAGACCTACATCTGGTGATGATCTTACTAGCAGAAACCCTAGGCAGTTTATGCAATCATCTGGTAAGAGAGAATATACCATACCTAGATTTTTAAATTTAATGGGGAAAAATCCAGGATGGATCCATTAGGGGCAATATTTCTCAATCTGCATTTACCAGAGACCTGCAACATCATAACTTACAGCGATTGCTAAAATGTGTGTGCCCGGGCCACAGCCCAGAAACTGTGCATTATTAGATTCTCTGGGGAGAAGGGTGGGACAAATAAAGACAAACCATTAGGCAGCACTGCAGGTGATTTTAATGTGGGTTAAGAGTTATGAGCTACAGCCAGGCGTGGTGGTGCACGCTTGTAATCCCAGCATTCGGGTGGCTGAGACCGGAGGATCGCGGTTTGTAGACAGCCTCAGCTACTTAGTGAGGCCCTCCGCAACTCAGTGAGACCCGGTTTCAAAATAAAGAATAAAAAAATAGGGCAGGAGGTGTAGCGCGGAGGTCGAATGCCCCTGGGTTCAACCCCCAGACCTGCAAAAAAAAAAAAAAAAAAAGTTATGAGCTACTGCCTAAACTGGGCATGGTGGCATACTCCTGAAATCTCAGTATTTGGCTGAAAAAGGAAGATTGCATGTTCGAGGCCAACCTCAGCAACTTAGTGAGAACTTGTTTAAAAATTAAAAAAAAAAAAAAAGATCTGGGAGTGTAGCTCAGAGGTAGAATGTCCTGTGGCTCAATCCTCACCACCATTAAAAAAAAAAGCCACTGCTAAGAGGAAAGGTTGTTATTAATAGGATGTTCATAAATATGGTTTTGAGAGGCAATACATGCACACTAAGAAGCCAATTTTGTAGAATGCAGGAAGACAATATAGAAGAAAATTACAGAGTATATTTTTCTATTTCATTGTGATAGATTTCTGGACATAAAATAATTTGTAGATAGAAGCATATGTTCTTATATATTTGCATGCTTATGTCCTCTCCAAACTTTATGTTGAAACTTAATCTACAGAGGAACAGTATTAAGAGGTATGATGTTTGGGAGATAATCAAGTCTTGATGGCTCCCCCTCATAAGTAGATTAGTGACCTTTTAAGAGGGCTTTCCATCACTCCCATACGAGGACTCAGTATTTGTCCCCTCCAGATGATTCAACATTCAAACTATCATCTTGGAAGCAAAGCTCAGATACCAAACCTACTAGCACCTTAACTTTGGACTTCAGGCTCCAGAAATTTATAAACTACCCGATCCAAGATATTTCATTATAGCAGCACAGGTAGAATGAGACAATGCCTTGAACTATGTATCAGTAGTAAAGCACCAGATTTTCTTTTTTAAGGGAAAATATTGACCTGTATTTCTTATGTGTAATAGCAAAGATGATTTCTACATACATTGGTTGATATAATATGAATGTATTTAATGTCATGCAAATAGCCAATATATGCATGAAAAATGAAAATCCATTTGAATCAATGAATTTGTGGTCTATTGTAAAATAACCACACCAAAATGATTGTTCGACTCTCTCTCAAGTGTGTCAAATAAATTTGTCACTGAAATGGTGATTTCCTCTTCCATTAAGACTGCCCATCTGATTCAACCGAATTTTCTTACCTTAAAAACAGACTCATAATTTCATGGTTTCTAATGATAAAAAAGAATCTTAAATCAGAGACTCAAATTCAGACAGTTTGCAAAGGAAAACTATTTGCTACAAATGAATTTAAAACACGAATAAAATATCAAATGAGGTTTCATAAATAGGATCATTTGCTCAGTGTAGTTCTATTGTGTATCAAGATACCAAGCCTCAGTTTTTATAAGCAATATAGGATCTAATGCCTCTGAGAAGAACAGCCATGATCTACCCATCTTGTCAAATCTGTTCCTTGGAACCTCAGGGGTAGACCCTTCCTACCAGCATCACTGAGCCCATATCAGCCTTTCCTTCCATTCCTCAATCTTCCATTGTCAGACAGTGTTGGTAATTGGTTTTTAATTGGTTCATTTACCCGAATGATTTATACTGCCTCAGGTAGGCACGATTTAATGACACCCATTACAGTGCTTTAGATTATTTCACAAATAGATATGCTGTTGTCCTTCAAGATTGAAGATTCATGCATATGAGTACTATCATTCATACTTCTCTGATGTTAACAAAAAGGCGAGTGCATGACTAACAATGATAAAAAATAATAGTTGATCAAGTGTGAACTATGCACCAGGCATTTTATATGAGCTTTATATGCATAATCTCGTTTAACAAGCATTTTCATACAAGCAAAGATTAACAGAACTCTGTCCAGAGTTGTATTTGTTTTGGACAGAGAGTGCTTACAATTACTTCTCCTTATTTTCCCAATGATAAGCTCCTTTGCTCAAAATTTTCAGTCTACTTTGAGCAGTAATAATCTACTAGAAAATCCTCCAGACAGATTAGGTAATAAATCTAGGTTCATTTTTTATTCTGCCAGTAATTGCAACACCTTAATCCAGTTGCTTAACCTTTGAGTTTCAACCAGGTTTTCCAAATGAACCCTTGTAGGTTCTGAAATAATGTGGTTCACTGTGGATTTCTGTTTCTCATTTTGATTGATTAGCTACTTGGGGTGCTGTCAAATCTTCTATAGTATAACCCATGCTTGTATTTCAGTGTTTTCTTAAAACACGATTTCTGCCTAGACTGTTTAAATACATTTTACTCATCATTTAATTACTGAGGAGTTAGGTACTGTCACTTAAATATCTCGCCCACGTAGGGACATTTTCTCACAAACTATACTGGCTGTATATCTAAAAATAAATATTTTAAAAACTAGGGCATAAATATAAAGTTACAAGCAAATTTAGAAAATGTCCTTGTAAACAAATATACTATATTTTTACTTTAATATGTAATTTCTTCTAAATAAATATCCTAGGGGCACGATAAAATATTGCTTTGTTTTGATACTGGGGATTGAACCCAGGAACATTCTGCCTCTGAGCTATACCCATTGCCATTTTTAATTTTTGTTTTGAAATAGGGTATCATTCTGTTGCTGAGGCTTCCCTAGAACCTGCAATCCCCCTGTCTCAGATTTCCAAGTGCTGGGATTATAGGCATGAGCCATCATGACCAACTAAAATATTATAAATTTTTCTATAGTTATCTTGCCTATATACACAATATGGACATATGAATTAAGAGATATAGTATGAATTAATACATGGGAAGATATTATGATGCTATTTGTGTAAAATGAAAATTCAAGACAGGTGTGGTGGTACACACTTGTAATCCCAGCATTTGGGAGACAGAGGAGCACAGTTCACGGACAACCTCAGCTACTTAGTGAGGCCCTTTGCAACTCAGTGAGACCCTGTTTCAAAATAAAAAATTTAAAAAACAGGGCTGGAAATGTAGCTCAGAGGTAGAATGTCCCTGGATTTCATCCCCAGTATAAAAAAAAAAAAAAAAAATTTAAAAGGACTCTGGATTTGCAGGGCGTGGTGGCACATGCTTGTAATCCCCGCATTTGGGAGGCTGAGACAGGAGGGTCACACAGGTTTGAAGCCAGCCTCAGCTATTTAGTGAGGCTCTCAGCAAATTAGTGAAACCCTGTTTCCAAATAAAATATAAAATAGGTCTGGGATTGTAGCCTGGAGGTAGAAAGCCTCTGGGTTCTATTCCCAGTACCACCAAAAAAACCAAAAATACAAAAAAACCCAGAACTCTGGGTAGGCATTGTAGCCCACACCTCTACTCTTAAGTATTTGGGAGGCTGAGACAGGAAAATCACAATTTTGAGACCCACCTCACACATAACAACAACAATAAAAGAACTCTTTTTTTTTTTTTTTTGCGGATTTGGGGATGGAACCTAGGGGCATTCGACATTTGAGCTACACCCCCTGCCCTATTTTTTATTCTTTATTCTGAAACCAGGTCTCACTGTGTTGCAAAGAGCCTCAATAATTAGCTGAGGCTGTCTGCGAACTGTGATCCTCTGGCCTCAGCCTCCCCAATGCTGGGAATACAAGCGTGCGCCACCACACCCGGTTTAGAACTCTTTGATTAAATTTGTTTGAATTTAAATAGGTTCATTTTAGAATTGGAGTTTCATCTAATTATAACTATTTACAAATAAATAAAAACATATTGGTAACATCATAAATTATCTTGGCTTAACAAGACAAGGTCTTAAAGATAATATTTTCACAATTTTTTTACTTGGATTATTTTTTCATATTAACTTGATGCTTATGGTAATTCACAGACTCCCATCAAATATCTAGTCTTAAAATATGCATAATTTTGAGAGTAATATTGCATTTTTCTAATTGTTTCTCTGAGTGTCCCAAGTTTAGGAAGTAGAACTCCTTCCATTTTACCTGCTGCTGTACTGTACCTCTGGCTTAGTACAGGTAGATTTAGATGTGATTAGACCCATGTGAAAAACACATGCCTATCTCCTTTCTACAAACAAGTTCATCTCAGTCGTGTACAAAAGTAATTGGAAGGAAAAGAGAGTAGGGTGATTGGCTTGCCTCAGAATTGTATCTTACTGGAAGGAAAGAAAAGTAGTCTTTTACAAGTGTCCTTTGGGTACATTTTTATCCAGATGATGGGCATGTGGCAGCTGAAAACTTTATTGATGGGAAAGGATTTAGCAGGAGCAGACCTTTTATGTACCTGAACATATCTGCAGCTATTTCTCATCCTTAATCTAGATCTGTGTTTTCCAATGCAATACCAATAATCACTTGTAGTTACTAATTTCTTCAGATATGCCTAGCCCAAAGTGAATGTGCTGTAAATATAAAACAAACCCGATATTTGAAGACCAGTTATATTTTTAAAAATATAAATTATAGCATTGATAATTTTATATTGGGTGGACTGGAAACTATTATGCTGAGAGAGATTAGTAAGTCACAAAAAGTAAGAAATTGGATGCTCTAAGATATGGAAGCTAGGGAGAAAATGGGTCATAGGAGGAACTCTAGAAGAAGAAGGAGAAACTATAAATGAGCAAATAAGGTAACTTAACTGAGGGAGATTTGAAGGGGGAAAAGGAAAATTCCCTAATGTTCATGATGTACATTCACAAACGTATCAAAATCAATCACCAAGCCACACATGAGGAGAGAAGGGAGAGGAAATGATGTGGGAATTGGGGAAGGGCTAAATGAGTGATGTGTGCATGTATGTTTCCACCATCTTATACCCCATTAAGATGTATGACTACAATGCAGCAATAAAAAAAATTTAAAAACTTTTCAAGAAAATTGCTGTCTATAAAAATAATTTTATATTGGAAAACTTGTTAAAATAATAAATTTTAATTACATAGAATTAAATAATAAATATAACTAAAAGGGATGCTGGGCATGTGGGAGCATGCCTGTTATCCCTGTACTTGGTAGGCTAAGAGAGGGGGAGCACAGTATCTTTTTGTGTGTGTGTGTGGTACTGGCAATTGAACCCAGAGGCATTCTACCTCCGAGTTACACTCCAGCCCTAATTTTTATTTTTTATTTTTTTGTTTTTGTTTTTTTCCATATTTTATTTATAAATGGAACATATTGAAAATGGTGTACATTTAGATTGTGCTTTGTGCCTTCCCCCCCCCATTTCCCTTCCCCCCTCCTAATAAAAAGTGTCCAGGTTAACCATGTTATATTTATACTATTACACATATTCGTATGTAGCTCCTCCATTGAACAACCCCAGCTTTCTTCCTCTCCTATCCTTCCATTCTAGCTTTGTTGAGATTTCCCCTCCATCATCTGGAGTCCCTCTGGTATTACCACTACTCCCTAGCTTAGGCATATTAGAGAAAACATATGTCCCTTCTCTTTCTGTGCTTGACTAATCTCACTTAATGTAATGTTCTCCAGTTCCTTCCATCTTCCTGCAAATGCACTGATAACAATTTGTGTGAGAAATACTGTCAGCATGAGGCAAACCAGGCAACTGAGTCACACAAGTCACAATGTAACCAACACTCAAAGGTCACAGAGACCAGAGCTCACAGTAAAGTGCTGGGCCCCACACCAGCACACAACACTTGAGGCTGCTCTGAACGTTTTGTTCCTGGACCTTGATTCTAGGAACAGGGCTCGCATATCCATCCATCTGGGTGGCTATTGCTCTGCTGACCATACCTGTTTTATCACCACACTGCCACCAGATACAGCAAGGTGTCTAAAATTTCTTTCTTAACAGTATGGCATTGTGTTGTCCAAATACTTTGAGCACAGTCCTGCCCCATCACCCGTGTCTTTCCTTTTCTTCAGGTTTGGAAGGACAAGTTTAGTTTTTGTTGTTCTTTTTTGTTTGTTTGTTTAATTGTGAGCCATAGATAGTGTTTTTGGTCAAAATCCCATAAGCTTAGAAAGCAAAATTAACCTCTCCAATCTATAATTCTTATCACCACACAGATAAAGGGATGGTGAAGGTCAGAAAGTGCTATTTTCTCTCTGCTAAATAAGGACATAATAAATGATTTCCAGACACAGAATGATGAAAAAATTGAGGCTATTAGGAAAGAAATTATTAGTGGATCAAAAATAGTTAAAAGAAATGTGAGTGTTCAGAACTTGACTGGAGAGAAAACTGATCAGCCAATGAAACCCTTGTGAGCTAATAATGAATGTCTCATCTCAACTTGAAACAAATCTGTCTGCTCTATTGGAAACATATAATATCAAAGGAGAGGAAAGCTGTCCCATAAAGGCATGGTAGCATTTGAACATCAATTTGACAGGTAGTGTAATTTTCTTACTAAGGACCATGAATATCATATTGAAACCTACTACAGAAATACTACTCAAATTCTCCGGCATAAGTCATCTGAATAGGAAAAGTTTCTGCACAAGTCAGAGGAGATAGAGGGAAAAAGGCTGAGGCTGATGAATTTCACTTATGACCAAAAAACCATGACCTTGACTTATTTCCATTTAATACTAATCTATTATCTCTAAACCAGGAACAAGTGAAACTGAAATCAGTCAGAAGCCAGAGTTATTTCTGCTCGAGATTTACTCTAAGTAGCGCTATGTCACCCGAATACATTTGTATGCAAGTGACAAGAGCCAGAGAATGTTCAGTTCTGATCTGTGCTTTTTCTACTATTTTCAGTACCAAGGAAAGATGATAGTGGTTTGAACTCCCATGTTTCCAGCACATGGCACATGGCATGCATGTAGAAGATGAGAAAAACATTTTATTAATCTTCTTCCAGCATTATCCTGTATAATATCTGCAGAAGGTAGCTTTTATTACCTCTATAGGAAAAAGTTTTGAGAAATGTCAAGCTAATATTTCAGTTGTTTTAAAATACGTTTTTCCCTAGGCATCCCAGAAGTGTGTCACTGTGTGGAGTACGGAAAGCTTCAACTAGTTATTCATTTCCATTTCAATGTGATTTACCAGAAGAGGGGAAACGTAACAGAAACTATGATGATACCTCAAACCCCCAAAGGTCTCCAGATTCAGGTTTGGTTACATCTGCCAAGAACTCAATCAAACTTCTCCAAATAATTTCTGAATGGCCTCCAAATCCTGGGTGAAAATTTATTTTAGTAGGGCGAACATTAGAATATATTGTATGGAATTATAAACCATTATTTACTTTCAGATATATTTAAGGGGACTTTGGTGGTTCCTAAGGAGAATAACTGAGAGCACACGTCACCACCTGGTAGGCAGGGGGTAATTCAGCAAACTACTAAGCACAATGTTCCTTTTATTCTTTGGGTCAATGTTTTTTAATTTGATTTTATAATAAAATCTGCATCTCTCCCTCTCTTGAAATGTTTGGAGATATAACAACTTGGGACTCAGGCTTCCTCATGACAGTAATTTATAGAATCCAAGTATCTGATGCCTCTTTAAATATCCAGTTCTTTCTGGGCATGGTAACACATTTGAGGGTGAGACAGGAGGATGACAGGTTCAAGGCCAGCCTCAGCAACTTAGTGAGACTCTGTTTCAAAGTAAAAAATAAAAAGGGCTGGGGTGTGCCTTGAGATAGAATATATATGTATATATTACATATATATGTATATGTAATATATTATATATTACTGAGGATTAACCTAAACCTAGGGCATTCTACCTCCAAGGCACACCCCAGCCCTTTTTAATATATATATATATATATATATATATATATATATATATATACATATATATATATATCTTTTATATATTTTATTAATTTTTATTATATATGTGTGTATTTAATTATATATAATTATATAATTTCCAGTTGTTCACATCCCCATACTCCACAGCCAACCAGTTGACCAGTTTCACTAACTTCCTTTTCACACTTCACACTTTCTAGAAAGCCTACTCCCAAAGAGTACTCTGTCTTCCATTCTCTTCTCCTGTCTTTATAGAGAAAGTAAAAGGCGAGCATTCGGGAGGCTGGGACAGGAGGATCGCGGTTCATAGACAGCCTCAGCTACTTCTTAGTGAGGCCCTCTGCAACTTAGTGAGACCCTGTTTCAAAATAAAGAATGAAAAATAGGGCAGGGGGTGTAGCTCGGAGGTCGAATGCCTCTGGGTTCTATCCCCAGACCCGCAAAAAATAAATAAATAAATAAAAGTAAAGCATGTCACAGAAGGACTCACCCGACTTCTCATCCTCCAGAAGATTACTTCTCTCTTCCACTTATGTCATGTTCTAGCTCTGTAAGGACAGCCATTTAAAGAAGTTTTAGCTTCTAATTCTCACCAGGCAACTGAGGCTACTATGCCTATCTCTTAATCTCACAGCGATTAAACTAGATTATAAAATAAGCAGTCCTTAGCTAGGAAGTGTACTATGCATCATGGCTACACTTAGCTCCTTGGTGTGCATCTCAGGAAGAGATGTTGATCCCCTCTGTCTTCGCGTTTTCTTGAGTTTCCTTCCTAAGTATTCTATCTTATTTATATATTGGTGCTTCATAGGACTGTGTGTTTGGTCTTTTCTAATCTCATTCTGCATGATGATTCCAACCACCCTGAAGGGTTCCAATTCATGCCCCATTTGCTGATGACTCCGGTGCCTACACACCAAACTTCCTTCCCATAGCTTGGTCAGAGGATTCTCCCCTTCCTCTTTATCTTCTGCAGTACTGCCCCTAAGTAATACTTAAAATTCTTCAGATAACCATACAAAGAGCTTTATAATAGGAGCACAACCATTTTTTGCTTCTTCCCTACCATCTTGCCACCGCACATGCTGCTCTTGCTCTGCACTCTGAAATCCTTGCTCTTGCTGTGGTTATTCTAGACCACCCCCCCTTTCTTTGGTGGTACTGGGGTTCCTGGAAGCCCTTCTACCTCTGGGCTACACTCCCAGACCTATTATATATATATATATATATATATATATATATATATATATATATATATTTTTTTTTTTTTTTTTTAAATTTGGAAACAGGGTCTCTTAAACCAGCGCGGCTGGCTTCGAAACTGCACGATCCTCCTGTCTCCGCCTCCCAAGCGCTGGGATTACAAGCGTGCGCCACCACGCAGGACTATTCTAGCCCCTTTTTAAATAGCATGTGTTCTTCACATGTTGTTTTTTCTTCCTAAAGCTTTATGTCTCTCCCTGCCCCTCATATAAATATAACTCTTATTTCTTTAAGATAAAGGCATAACTTTGGAGACTTTAGTCTACATACTAAATTTATGTAATTGATCGGGTCTCTGGGTTCTCAAAGTACTTACCTGTTTATTTAAATCATCATACTGCTCCCTATGATCCCACACCAGAACAACCCACATGCCCGTCAGATTTCTTAAGGGCAGAGGGGGAAGCTTAAGTGAATTTTAAAGCATATGTAATTTAACTTGTTGCAATACCCGACCTGTGGTAGAATAAAAGTAATTATAATTCAATTCAACCAAAGTTTATTTCCACTTGACTTAACTGTGTTATTCCACCCAATACCTACAATAAACATGTGTTAATAATTCTTAATAAAAGTAGAAAAAATGTTTCAGTGGAACTGTTAGAAATTTGCACATGGTACAACACAATATTAATCTTGAAAGTCCATGCTTTATCTAATATACACATCTTAGTGTTTCTTCATTAAGTATAGAGCTAATGAATTAACTAAATACAAGGTGTCAGATAAAAATTTGCCAAATTTTACATAGCTAACTATTTATTTTTTATTTTTATTTTTTGCAGTACCAGGGATGGAACCCAGGGGCATTCTACCTCTGAGCCACACCCCCAGCCCTATTTTTTAGTCTTTTTATTATTTTTGAAACAGGGTCTCACTGTTTAGCGAAGTGCCTCGGTACGTAGCTGAGGCTGTCTGCGAACCGTGATCCTCCGGTCTCCACCTCCCAAATGCTGGGAGTGCACCACCATGCCTGGCACAGAGTTAACTATTTGAATAGTATCTACTATCATACTCTTCAAGAATTTAAGACACTTTAGCATTAGTTTATCACCATATTTAATTATTCATTTGTCTTTATTATGCCATTTTAGAAAACAATATCCTAGAGATTAGTTTCCAAAAATATTCTAGTTTACTTACTAAACAATATATTTTACTGTATTTCTTCAGTAACATACAGAATTTCATATGTGTATGTTTTAATATACTATTAAACTAAAATTTTAATTAATTCAAGCTAATCCAAGGGTTTCTGTCATTCCATGCATTTCTCAATGTTATTGTTATGCACCTAATTTAATTTTTAATTATTTTCTTGTAAAACAGGGTCATTGAAAATCCAAGCAATTATTAAAAAACACTTTATGGGGATTACATTTTACTAGAGAAACTACAGTGCTTTAGTATCTAATATCAAATTTGTTTTGGTAGTCATTTCCCTTTTTAGCTGCATCATGAAATGCTAATGGCAATACCATTAATTGGCAATACATATTCATTGAAACTTAGTGACTTACAGACCTATTTAGCTACTTGTATTGTCCTTTGGGACACATATTCCAGATCTAACATTACATCCTACTATAGACATGGAGAATGAAAATAAACTCATTTATAGAGCATAATGCTTTCAAGACAAAGGAAATGAGGGCCAGAATGTACAAGTGTAATTTGTCCACCGTGACCAAGCCAGGATGACCAAGGACTAGAACTCAGTCTCAATGCTCCTGAACCTGTAAATATTTTTCTACTAAAATTGAAATTTATTTTCAATAATAAAATGATAGAATCATTATTTGAAAAAAAAAACAGCCCACCTTGCCCCAGATAAGTGATCTAAAGTCCTGTTTTATTTACTGCTGTTATTTATTAGCTTTTATTACTCCAAGGTCAGATAAATATCTACAAATAGATTTGTTTAGTCAAATTAGCCTAAATGATTGTGACTATTTGCCTAACTGAATTATTGGTTAACAAGAGCAACTCACCAATTAATGATTAAATAATGAATTACATTGGTAGCTTGCTTAAAAATAAACACATCCACCTGTTGAGAGACTATCTTAATCTCTGTTTTATTGATTTTGTGTAAATTCAACTTTGAAGTGAAGCCACATTCAGTTGTTAAAGTTACAGTAAAGAATTCATGGCAGATTTTTCATGTGACATTAAATGACCACTTTCACTTAGTTTTCACCTTTCTCCTGGTAACTCCGGCATCATGTTTCCAAAGAAGACAGGGTTTTCTGAGTTTTCTTTGTTCCCTTCTGGAAGTCATCACCAGGGAGGGACATTGGTGGTGTTTGCAGCCTGGAAACTCAGGCCTAAAGGAAACAGAGGGAATCTGTACTAATAATAACTCCCATGAAAAGTAAACAGACAAAGAACAGACACTAAGCGTGAAAGAGGAAAAAAGGAAGAAAAGAGAATTGAAGTATAGCCATTATCTAATGGCAATTAAAAACCTCTAGTTGCACCTCTTTGCTCCAATGCTTAGAAACTACTTCAGCAAGTAGAGGAGAACTCACTGCTGTCTAAACCTGGATCTAATGGTTGACCCCATCGTCTCTGTGTTGCATGGCTCTCAGGCGAAGAACTTGATATCAAAACAAAAATCTGTGCAACAGAAGCTAAACATAATATGCCTCTAGATTTTATTGCCAAAAAGTGTCTAGAAATTGTTATCCGTGTGTAGCCAGAATTAGGTTCTTCTAGGGACTCAGCTCCCTCAGTTTATTCCAAACACTTATCTCACTTATCTGGAGATCATTTGGCACATGAGGTTGGGGTGGGTCAGAAGAGATTTTGCCACCCCTAAAGATTATTTTCTCTAATGGATCTCAATTGTCTTAAATAATTCTTCTCTCAGAAATATATTTGGGTTTGTTTTATATAGAGGAGGAAATTCTGGAGAGAGAGAGAGAGAGAGAGAGAGAGAGAGAGAGAGAGAGAGAGAGAGAGAGAGAGAGAGAGAGAGAGAAGCACATGTCAAAAGATAAAATAGTGCAGCAGAAGGGATTCATTGCCTAGGTAACTTTTTTCTTCTCTCATTTTTACTTTGCAATAAGTTCTCAATGGACTGATTCATTTAAGCTATGATTTTTATTCATATTTTTAAGCTGTTGGGCCTGATGTTGAAATCTCCCTTGTCACTAGTTAGACTTACTAGTTTTAATGATTTGAGTTTTAAATGAAGGTCATTATATAATATCCTGCATTGCATGCAGATTATAAAGTTCCTGCTGGCTTTGCCTTTTAATTAAATTATTCTTTCAAGTGGAATATAGGAGTAGAAAAGTCCATCTTCTTTTTATATTGAAGAGGCTCTATAGCCAAACTTTTCAGCTTTATTACTAATGAATGCTTAAAATACTGCTCTTAAACAAATGTAGATTGCGTCTAAAAGAATTATTTGTTTAATACATCTTTTTCCCACCCATCCAATTAAATTGCCCATATTCTACAGATGATGTAATTCAACACATGACACATATCTATTTTTCTCTGTCTTACCCTCATTTTCTCTGAAAACAAACAAAATACTCAAAGAGATACAGTTGTAGAGTTATGACAGCTTAGAAGAAAAATATAAGTTTGATGGTAAATCTGTGAACATTGCAGAAGAGATGAATCGTGGAATAATCAAAATTCTGGATAGAAAGGGATAGAGACAGGTTTATCTGAAACAGCAGATTCTGTGAGGGCCTTTTACCCTTGATTCACTTCTGTAAGATGTGCATCCACTAGAAAGGGAGCAGGAGAGACAGTCCCTGAGTATGGTTGTGAAGGAAGCCTAAAACTTGCACCGCGGAGCAGGAGAGGCTCATCACCTTGTCAGGGAAAAGGGCCATCAGGGGAACCAGCTTGGCAGAGCATGGAGGATTTCTGGGCCATGGCAAGTGCTCCCAGTCCAGACAAGCCATGCATAAGATGGAAAAAAATGCCAATTCTCAGGTTGGAAAGCGAACCAGGGAATCATGATACCAAAAGTCAGCCACCAATGGAGTCACATGTCACTGCAAAGAGTTAAAAAAAAATCAGAATAGACCCATTGTTTTACTAAAGTTGAGCAGAGCTTGGAGGAAGGCTAAATGAAGTGTTAGAAAAGCGAATTTTTGGAGGAAAGAAGGTACAGCAGGAAAAAGCAGTCTTTGTTCTGTCTTATCTCTTGCCACCTTGAACTGTGCCATAATTTTTGACCTGAAATGTCAGGAGGTGACATCTGAATGCTTTTAAAATCTTCTATTTCTGACGGGTATTGCTGTAACGTCCCTGGATGGTCTCTTCTATCTGGAATAATAAACAGTTGTTGGGTGGCACCTTTAAGTCTGTGATCTAATTAAACTATCAGCTTGCAATGCGCCTGCAACCCTTTTTAACTAAGGCTGTGTGTTGAGCCATAGGTCTGACCCTCTGAGCTTTGGTCGAGAAGTTGGGTACCTCTGCATCCATTTGATGAGGAATGATGCAGGGCTTTTGTTTATTTGCTTGCTCTGAAATCTGATCCTGTTTTTTGGCACCCCTTTCTAGGTCTGATATATAACTAATTGTTGGCAGATGTGGAGAGTATTTTGAGCCAAGATATAGTATTTGTTTGCACTGTCTGGTTTTTCAGCCTTAACCAATATCAGGTCATAGCAGCTGGTTTTTATCAAAGCTCTGTATACGATAGACCATCCACCTGACAAAACAAGAGTTGCTCACACGACCTTCATTTGGAAACCTTAAATAAGAGAATTTCACTAAGGCAAGGGAGAAATTTAGTTGAGAATACCTAATCAAATTAACAAACTGGCTCAATTTAAGTTTTGTTTCTTTGTAAGCCCTGTAGCATTATAGGGAAAATGCATACTTTAAAAATATGCATTAAGATTTATACTTTTAGCTTATAGTGAGTATGCTTATATTAATTCTTATACTTTATGTAGGCATCACTCACAAAACAAAGCTTACCAAGCACTTTTTACCCTTAGTGAAAAAGAGTGATCTTGTGTCAAAACTCTAGTAAACAGCATAAGCGGGCGCCAGCAGACCACTTTTGTATTAACATTCCTTTCTTTACTGACAGGGCCTCCATTTTCCCTGAACATGCCAGAATCCAATCTGTATAGTGAATTATTTTCATGACCTTCCTCATTGTTTTAAATAAATAAAAGATTAGCATTTCAGCCACCCTGTTTACATTAAACTACAAATTCCATAAGCCACAGTAGTATTTGTGTTTTCAACTCTCTTGCATTTTTTTTCCACGAGTGCATGAGTTCATTTGATTTGTTTCAACTATCCAAAATATTTTAAGAGTACTGCACTATGGAGAGGTATTTATTTGAAGTAGCTGTGGATAATTTGCAAACTCTATGATGATACAGTGGTCTTTACTAATGAAACAGAAAGGCTTTTTATTCTGTCGTCTCCCTGACACTGTGGGAAATAAAAATCTCAAAGGGAACTGAGCTTTTATTAAAATGATTTTAGTTTTGGATTACATCTGCTCCTTGGGTTGTAATGCATCTAACATTATGTGATTCAAAGGCAATTTTATCTGTTTTTGTGCCATCTAGGCAGTTAGGAGATGCTCTACAGTGCTGTGGCATAAGAGTTGTCAGAATCTAAAAGCCTTACTAAACAATACATTCAAAAGGCGGCCTGGTTAGAAAAACACAAAGTAAAAGAAATACCACCTTTGGTTTTAGAAAAATATTAAATATACATTTATCTGGGAAAGTTAAAATATCTTACAATACCAAATAAATATAAGGTCACCACTAAACAAGGCAGCTCTACTTTTCCAATTAGAAGATACAAATAAGGATTGCTTTTAGTCAATATAAACATAAAAACACAGAAGGATGCAATAAAGTACTCAAATTTCCATTAAAATATTTAAAAATAACTAATTACACATCTGAAATTGTATATTATATAACATTATTGAGTAATTTTGAATAGTTTTTTCACTCCCTGATTTCATTATATATTTCATTTTTTATTTCACTATATATTTTACTCTAGAGTCTTTTGGTGGCAGGGTACTGGGTATTAAACCTAAGGGTGTTCAAACTCTGAGCTACAACCCCAGCTTTATTTATTTTTTTGTTTTAAAAGTATCTCTCTAAATGGCTGAGTCTGACTTCAAACCTGTGATCCTCCTCTCTCTGCTTCCCAAATACTGGGATCATAGGCATGTGCCACCACACCCAGATTATTCTACTCTTCATACCTGTCTTTGGCCCCGGTTTTGTGATCAGCACTAGAAAAACTTTAAAAGTTGTTAAACACAGTTTTTCCAGAGAATATAATTTTTATTTTCACCGTGATTGTTTGCAACCCAGCACTTTTTTCATTCTTTTTTATGGACTATCCTTGAAAAGTATATCTCAAGAAATAAGTATCCAGGAGTTTAACATTAGGGCATATTTTTCATTGTTATTTTGATCTCCAAACCATACAACATTATTTTTAAGCGATGTTTAACAGGATTACTTATCACAGAGTCCAACATCTATTGAGAAATAAAGCCTTGCTAAATTTTTGTTCCTGCTTTGTGAAAATCCCATCGGTTAACCTCCAAGGTCATGCAAAGCTAGCATTGATTTTAACACTAATAAAGTGACTTGCCGACCACGCATTGATGTTCAAAATAAGGTAATTGGAAGAGCACCTGAAACAGGAGCTATTTTGTAAAGGTTCAAATGTAAAGAAACTAATTCTATCCTTTGGAAAGATAATGGGGAGAGAGGAATCTCCTCTTATATTCAGGCATGCACAGCACATTCTTCCTGGAAATCATTTAATCATCTAAGAATTATGTAAGCTTCCTAATCACCACCAAAATGATTTATTTTAATTTTTATTTCAATGCATATCTGTTTATTAAATAGGTAACATTCTTATATGAAATATTTAAAATATGCTTAAGTATTTAGATATATAGAGGGAGAAGTTTTTCTTTTATTCCATCTCCCCTTTTTTGAGTTCCCTGTTTTCAAAGCAGCTAATGTCAACATTGTGCGTCATTCCAAGGATGCACGAGATATATATGAATATTATAATTTGCTACCACAGCTTATATACTGACAACTTACAATAGAGCAATAGAAACTTACATAGCTACTTATTGTTTTGTTATCTTGCTAAGAAAACTATAAACTAAACTTGAAACAATTAATTTTCTACTAATTCTTCCTTCTATGAACATTACTTTCTCTCCAAATTAAAAAATTAAATATATATTCTAACTCTGAGCTACACCCTCAATCATTTTTATTTTTTTGTTCAGAAATAGGGTCTCACTAGGTTTCCGAGTCTAGCTATGTTGCTCTCCTTGAATCTGCAATCCTTCTGTCTCAGCCTCCCAAGTACTGAGGTCACAGGCATGCCACCACACCTGGCTTGAACAATAATACTTATATACATATCTTATTCTTATTGCTTTAATGAATAAATTTAAGCTAGAATTCGATCAGTTGTCTGCCAAAATACACACATATTTATTAAAGAATTTATTGTAAGATGTTTCTCTAATCAAAATAGTTTCTATGTTCAGAGAACATAAATAAAAAAAGAGAGTAAATATGATGACTGCATGTTGAAAAATAACCAGTTAAAATGTTTATTTATCTTAATCTAGATTAAACATTCTACCTCAGATCTACATGCCCAGCTTTATTTTTTTAATGTTTGAAACACCATCTCACTAAGTTGCAGAGGACTTCGCTAAGTGGCTGAAGCTGGCTTTGAGCCTGTGATCCTTCGGCTTCATCTCATCCTCCCAAGTACTGAGATTATAGGCCTTCACTGCCACATGTAGCTTATATATGTATATATAAGCTAATATATATATATACATATATTTATATATTTTAAATATATAAACATATATATTTAAAAAAAACATATGGACAAGAGCAAAGAAAATAGCAATCTCATGCAGCCCCACCCAATGTGTACTCTTCCCATGGTCCATGAGCCTTGTGGTACGTTTCTAATCCTCTACTGTTTACTCGGCTGAGAAAGGATGGGCTCTTGCTCCTTTTCCCCTTGGTGAATGCTGAATGAGGACATTGCAATGGAATCTCTGACTCTCCAGCCTCATGTTTACCTGCAATGGCTCTCCCTTGGCTCTCAGGGACACACCCTTGCCACAGGAGAGCTCCAACTGCACCTTTCTCTGCCAGGTAGCCAGCCTGCAGCATGCACTTTTTTTCCACCTGCTTAGAGAAATTCAGACTTGTGTTCAGGGCATACAAATTTCTGCACTGTGTCTTCTGCTCTACCACCACAGGTGACTGGTCCCCCTAACCTTAGTGCTAGTTCTAACTCCATTCCTGTTGTCTGTCAGGGCTGTAGCTTCTTTAGCTTGCTCTGGAGTCTTTGTCAGTTTCTTTCCATTTTGAATCTGTAAAATCCTTTGAATAACCTTGTTCTGTGATTCATTCTCTCATTTAATGCTGAGATTTCTTGTGACTCCCAACAAACCACAAGTCTATGTCCTTCCACCTGGACTGGGGATGCCAAGAATCCTTGATGCCATGTTCTTTTGGACTTGGATAGTTTTTATAATATTTTTACTTATGTCTTAGACTGTCTTAACCCATTGTGTGTGTTGGATTTCCCCAATGACTGGTCTTAAGAGCCTCAGGCAACTTCTCTTTGAATAGGAACTCCTAAGAAGCCTGATGGCAGGAGAAAATAATTAAGCCTCACTCACAGTTCCTTCGTAGGGATTCATAATGTTGGCCCATTGACAACCACACTGATAACACATGGAATACAATCTATCCCCAAAATTAAACACTGCATATATGCATCTAGGTAATCTGTCTATTCTAAGGCTGGAAGCTAATAACTCCAATTTTGGTACTACAGAAGGTTTCTAAAACCACTCTCTGAAGCTATAACCCAAGGGACAATTTCAGAGTTTGAGAATTACCCTCTCGGGAAATCCCTGGTTTACAGAGGAAGTAGGATGACTTCTGAGGACAGGAGCTTAGAACACCTGGACTAAAGAAGGTATATCATAGACCCTGCAAGAGCAGAATGAACAGATTCAAGAGGACAGATGTAGGGCTACTAAAGGAATTCCTCACTCATCCTACTAGAAATGACACTGGGCACCAAGCCTTTGTTAGTAATTAGCCCACTGGGAACTGCTCTAAGCAAACTGCCTTTGCTCTAAGCTTGGTCCTTTACTTTTATTATTTTCTTCTTCCTAGTCTGACCAACATCCTGCACTCTGTTCTAGCGCTGTTTTCTATTTAATCTCTTCAAAACAAATCCTATTTATTTACTTCTTTGTGAGTAAGATCTGCCTAGCCTTATGTTGGTAGAAATACAGATTCTGCCTTTGGTTCCCTGGCTAAATCTCAACCTAACCCTTTGCTTCTGATCAGCTGTAATGTCTGCATCCATGCTCTTCACATCAACTTGGACCTGATTAGATTCTTTGGACATTAGAGAATAGAGATGCTTTAATAGTCCTGGCTGTCTACCTTTGAAGATAACTTAATCTCTTCATGGTAATAAACTTATGGAGAAAAAACAGAATTTTGACAAAGATCCTACTTTATTTTTTAAGCTTGTATTTTGAATAGAGGATTTCTCAGTTTAGGTTGGTCCAAATTAATAATTCTCTTATTCAGCCATATTAATGTAAATGGAGCAAGAGACAGAGTTGTCAAGATATCGAATAGTTTTGTAAAAAAAAAAGGTTTTACAGAAAAAAATAGGTATTTTCATTGGTTTTCATAAATATGTAGGGAGAAGGAGGCATGGGCTTTAAAAAGCAAAACATGTTTTTATAGCAGTCAATAGAAATTAAGAATTCTCATCCCTTTTATTTTGTCTCCTCTTTGATGAAATTCTATAGAATTGGAAGAAGTTCTACTATGAATAAAAAGATATTCTGAGCATTCACAGAGTTGACCTACTGCATAACTTTTTTTCCTTGCTGTTTGGTCCAGGGTCCATAAAAAATTGATGTTCTCTTCTCAGGTAACATGCTTATTTTTATCTACATGAAACTCATTGATCTCCTTCCAATTTGGTGTTAGCCTCTTCATTCCACTATCATTCCCGAGGTAACGAATGATATTTTCATAGGCATGGCTGGTAATCAATATAGACAAGCTCTGTTCATTGATCTGAGGAAGACCTTTGATCTGGAAAATCACCAATTATGGCTATTTAAAGTAGATTCAATTGGATTAGAAAGAACAAAAAGAACTGGTATCCACAGTTTTCTTTAAGAGTTTCAAAACCTAGAAAGTCACAGAGTTAAATATATGGCCTCAAAGAAGAAGGGTTAATTTTCATTCTTTCAATTTTAAATGAAGATTTTCTTGCACATTCTACTTTGTCTCTGAATTTTTTATGTCTGGTAATGTGATATTCTTATAAGGGACATCCCAGGTACAAGGTAATTGACGATTTGCAGAGAGTTTCTGACAACCTTCAAGTCCTAATTAATAAAAATAGATTCAGCTTAAATATTGATATGCTAAGCATTAGTCTTATTTTAACTGAAAAAGGTGGAGTCCTGGTCCTAGAAAATTAAGTCTTTAATAGTATGCAGGCTACCTGGTTGATTGATTGATTACATTTTCTAGTGGAATTTCTAGTTATTATTATTTTCAGGCTATGATCACATTTGAATTAGAAATGAACATGTGGATGGTTTCTGCCTGTGTGACATGAATTATTCTCTAGAATGCAACCTATATTACTTAACATACAATAGTCTGTACTGCTTAAAAAGACCACAAAGTATTAAGTATACTGAAGGAAATTACATAGTAAAGCTATTTGTGTTCTTCCTCTATCTATTCTCTCCAAAAAGTCCTGGATTTTGATGGAGAATATATAGTTATGGCTTACAACATAGATTATGGAGTAGAGAAATTCCGATCCCAGCTCTGCAATTTACTAGCTGTTTGACTTGAAAGATTATTTAGCCTCTTTCTCCCTAGATTCATTATTTACACTAATAATAATATCTACCTCATAGGCTGAACAACTTAAAGAAATAAAGGCTTCATAATAACAGTAATACTTAATAATCCATCTTTATATACTTGTCCCTGTGTGATAATTAATATCTAAAACCTTTAAATTATTTAATCTCCCCAACAGCTCCATCAATTTGTATTCATTATTTTCACTTTTTATAGATGAGGAAACCTTAATGATCTTAAAGTTATTTCCCAAAGAGTTGGGGTTATAGCTCAGTAGTAGAGCAATTGCCTACTATACATGAGGTCCTTGGTGTGTTCCTCAGCACTACAAACAACACAAAACAAAAGTTATCTGCTAAAATTGAGAGCTAATAAAGGACAAGTAAAACCTAAGATGTTAATGGCATCATTTTCATTTCCTGCCTTCCCAATCACTGTTAGACAGGTATGCAAAACATTTAACATAAAAACTAGAGCATAGTAAGTCCAATACATGATATAAATGTTAACTGAATCAAATTCCCTAAATTCCAAGGTCTATTCCAACTGTTAGATGTAAAGAAAAATAGCATGTCTAGCCTTAAGGCAATAACTTATTTCTTTTCTGTGGGGTTCAAAGTCAAAGCCGTTTCTCCGTGTTCACTGTGGCTAGTCTGCGTGGTAAATCCCCTCTCTGCCCATGCTTTGATGCATCAGTGCAGCTTCCCTCAGCAAACACTCCTTCCTCACTTCTTTCTAACCCTGTTTTAATTGCTTCCTTTAGTAAATATTAGTTAATTTTTATTCATTCACTTTTTGTTAAACCATGATTACACTTCCTTCCTGGAGAACACCCTCTCCTCCTCTCCTAGTCTTTGGGCTGCTCTGGAGGGAGGAGGGAAGGATGCTTCCCCTCTCAGCTCCAGGGTGACCATGTGACATTTCTGAGCAGACACACCACCTGGGCCACTTTGGCAATGGCTATGTGACCAAATCACAGCCAATGAGATTTTGCTGGAATATCTGGAAGAACAGATTTTGCTGTTTGGTTGGCCTTGAAGTTATAAAGCTGGAAAGCTCGTTGGCTGTTGTGTAAGTACTAGAGACAGTCCTTTCTTAGACCAGAGTCAAGGAAGAAAAAAAAATGGAGACATTGGGTCCCAGTGGTGTCCTTTAAGTCTCTACCCCAAGCCATGCTGGAGCCCCTTCTCCTCTAGACTCGTCTATGTGTGATAGATCTGTTGCTTTTAAACTGATGGAACAGTTTCTTTCATTTGCAGTGGAAAGAGTTTTAGTTGAGACAATTTCATTATACATTAATAAAATATTAGAATATGCATTGATACTAAAAAATATTAACTTATAACATTATTTTATCAGCAGGGCTTTAGATAGTTGTTTTAGAGTTTAGATAGTTTTTAGACTCTGTGTGTGTGTGTGTGTGTGTGTGTGTGTGTGTGTGTGTGTGTGTGTGTGTGTCTAACTGGGAATTACACTCAGGGGCATTATACCTCTGACCTGCACCCCAGTTCTATTAATTTTTTACTTTTATTTTGAAACAGAGTCTTGCTAGGTTGATGAGAGTCTCACTAGATGCTGAGGCTGTCCTCGAACCTGCAATTCTCCTGTCTCAACTTCCCAAGTAATGGGAATACGGGCTTGCCCCACCAGGCCCAGCTTTCTTGATGATTTTGATGCATCCTAAAGGATCATTCTGTGGGTAGCATAATAGGTAATAAGAATTCACAATCCTCCTGTCTCAGCCTCCCAAAGCACTGGGATTACAAAGTGTGCCATCATGCCTGGCTCCTAGGAGCTTATAGCCCATAGCTATAATCTCTTGATTATACTTGAGAGGCTAAGGCAAGAGAATTGCAGGCTCAAGGACAACCTCAGAAATTTAATGAGACCCTCAGCAACTAAATGAGACCCTATTTCAAAATAAATTAGTAAATAAAAGTAGGGATGAGGTGTGGAGGTGGAATTCTGCTGGGCTCAAACTCCAGTACCACCCAAACAAAAACAAACAACAACTCTTTTATCTTCTCAGTCATATTGCAGAGAAATGTCTACAAAATGTGACCAAGTGTTTTTTCCACATGGCAAAAAGTCAGTGTTCTGCCAGTGAGATTTGGTTTCACTCCTCCAAAGGCCCCAAAGGTCTTAGTATCTCACTCCTGTTACTCTATTTATTGATTTTACACCTCAGAACACTGTGTCTGGTCTCTCTAATATAATAAAATTGCATTGTATTGCCAAACATGTGCCCAAGCTTGACCCTCAAAGACATAGGCAATTTGCTAACTCTTAAGAGAAGCCCCAGGTATCTGGGCATTTATAATGACCAGGCTACATAATGACCAAAGTGATTATATAGAGAGATAAGCAAAAGCAAGATGGAAATTATGCATAGACACATTGAAAAATTGCTTTACACCTGTAAAAGCTGAAAAAAAAAAGGACCAATCCCTTAGAGATTGGTTCCTAAATAGTGCTTTCTACTAAAAAAAATTCAGTTGTAACAAATTATTTTAAGTAAATTTAAGATTAGGATTAGGATAAAGGTGGAGGTTTATGCTATTATTTCTAAACAGATATGAGAACCGGACATGGTGGTGCATGCCTGTTATCCCAATACTTGGGAGGTTGAAACAGGTGGATTGCAGATTCAAAGTCAGCCTTAGAAACTTAGTGAGATTCTCAGCAACTTAGCGAGAACCTGTTTCCAAGTAAAAAATAAAATAGGGCCAGAGGTTTAGCCCAGAAGTAGAAGGGCCGAGGGTTATGAAGCCCCTAGTGCCACAAAACTACCAAACAAACAAATGAATAAATAAATAAATAAATAAATAAATAAATAATAAAAGCAGATGTATGTCTTGTTAGTAGCATGCACAACATTTTTGCATCATCTATAAAATTTCTATCCCAATTATGGCTTAAGATATTTCATTGATATCATGAATATTTATTTCCTCCTGCATACCTTTCAGCCATAACAATAGACTTTGGTCATTCCATATGCCATGCATTTACAAAGTCCAGACCTTCACTTGTTATAGAAGACATAGTTGCCGATCATCTAAGCAGTTATAACCTCCTGCTTTCTTGTTAACAGAACCCTGAATAGCTCAGGTACCAGTTCGGCACATGCTTCAGTGGAAGCTGTGCTTACTCAGGTCCCAGGAAGGTTATCCTAAATTAATCATCGTAAGTCTATTTATTTTATCATCAAGTATGGGTTGAGAAACGGAAATGTTCTAAAATCATGATGATTATAACAAGAGAGAGGGTTCTTGTGGAGCTTCTACGTTTTCTTTTCTTTTTAATTTTTTTATTGAACATAAATAGTATACATTTAGAATATATTTGGTGCCCTCTCCCCCCTGCCCCCGTTTTCCCTTCCCCCCTCCCACCAATGGTTAGACAGGAGGGAACATGTGTTCGGTTCACCTTTTCAGCGATTACGTATTGTTTTTATAGGTGTGTGATACTTGGAGGTATATTAACCATCATGCCATAATAAAAAGTCAAGCCAGAAACCAGATGTGGTGCCACACACTTGTAATCCCTATACTTGGGAGGCTGACACAGGAAGATCACAGGTTCTCAGCCAGCCTCAGCGACTTAGTATGACCCTGTTTCAAAACAAAAAATAAAAATAGGGCTGGGTATAACTTGGAAGTAGAATTTTCCAGTAACACACACACACACACACACACACACACACACACACACACAGTCAAGCCAAGGCCAAAAACAACTTACTGAAGTGTGCAAAGAAAAGAAATGGGAAGACACTAGGCTCTTGGTGACAACAGTGAGTTAAGAAATCATCAACAGAACTGCTCAAGTCCTGAACTTTTGAGCTACGGGTGCAGTACACACCTACTTTCTTTTTGATTACTCAATGATTCAATCCTTTTTCTATGCTAAGACATCCTCTGCCTTATTAAGTAGAGCCAGCCACATATTATAAAAGCTACATTTGGTAAATGCTGGGTTTTGAGTTTCCTTTGCAGTTTGTGCATGGGAATACTAGCCAGACTCTGCCCAGGTTTTCAATACAGTTACATGAAGAAGCACAAACCATCTGAAAGCGTCTTGCACACAGATAGTTGAACCAGCAGGTTCTACATCTGCTTTTCAGGAGAAGTTTAGTAGCACTGCTAGCAGCAGTATCTCTGGTTCCAGTTTGGCCACTGGTGGAAGATGTGCTGTCTGTACCTGGGGTAGTGACAGTGTGGTTTTCACATGACTGCCTTTGGGAGGTAACTTCAGTTTTCTCCTTAGCTATATATCCTCCAAATCTGTTTCCTCTGATCATCCCAGAGATTTTGAGAGCCATCTAATCAAATTTTCCCCATAATACTGTAAAGTTAATTTCTGGGTCTATAAGTAAGAACCTTGGATAATAAATATATGTATTATGAGATAATATATATATAGTTATTAAAATTTGTCTTCATATATTTTGTAGCTAAAGCATCTTTATAGATATAAATGTTCTGTTCATTTGGCCTGGGGACCCTTCTCTATCTTTGCCAAGTTAAGAAAGGGGCTGGTTGTTTGAGAAAATATTGGTTAAATATTTAAGAAATTCTGGTTGAATAAGATTAAATGGATTTCCTTACTACAGAATTTCTCAAAATTATACTATGCTTATATGAATTAGTGATTTCTAAGAAGGGCAGATAAAGAATTTGGAACTTACTCTTTGTTCTAAAGTCAGGATTTAAGGTTAACATGATATGTGTTGAAAATGACCCTTAAAATCCCATTTGAAAAAATGCCAACGTCACAAACTGGTGTTTTTCCCAGAGTAGGAATGGATGGCTGGTTCTTTGGTCAGTAACAGAAGGGCTTATGGACTATGAATCATCTTTATTATGTACAAGATTTTTCTCTCCTCCTCTTTGTCCCTCTCTCTCCCTTCATCCTTTCTTCCCTTTCTTCTTAAGACACCATCACATGACAGTGAATGGGGACAATTAATGTGAGATAGAAACAAAACAACCTTTCTCTGTGCTCTTGTGATTAAAGATCTTCTGACAGAGCCAATTTGTGTGTGGGGGAGGGAGGGCTACTAGAGATTGAACCCAGTAGCATGCTACCTTAGTTATACCTTCAGCCTTTCTTTTTTAATTTTTGAAACAAAGTCTTATTAAGTTACTGAGTGTCTCACTAAATTGCTGAGGTTGGTCTTGAACCTGTGATCATCCTGTCTTCACCTCTCAAATACAAGATTACAAGCACGTGCCACCATGCCTAGCTGGCAAGCCCATTCTTAATGTGGGAGGAGAAGGTGGGGTCTATATTGTGTGATTATCTTAATGTCAGTTGATCATTTCTATCAGAGAAAAGGCAAGGGAAAAATCTGTCCCCCATCTTTCTACTGTAACTTTACTTAAAATAAATGGATAGATTGGCAGTTGTTGGTGCTGTCTTTTGTGTTTGAGACCGTTATATAAATACCAGAAGCTTTCTTGGGATCTAAGCAGGAATATGGAAAAGTGATATTGACATCAACGTTAAAATTAATAGGATTGGTGTCAAAATTATCTTATTTTGTATTTCACCTACAGTTAGAAATAGATGATATTCAAATGTTTTGATCTATAAAGTATAATTTTAAACGTACTTTTCATCAGTTCTATGTTTTGCAGTGCTTTCTCTTGCTTTTCCTTTGTTTTAAAGGTAATAATGGACCTTATTTAGAGCCAATGTTTCCAAATCTATCAACTAAGATTCCAACCATCATGAGTCTTTACCATTGACAAGGCACACACTGCTGTAGTTATCAAGGGTCATGAAACAAAATTCAGAATTCTATCATGAATAATAAACTTTCTAGTTCTGATAGAAAAAGCAGTGCTTATTAATTTATTCTCATAGATGGTCACCAAGTTTACTTAAGCAATGGTATCTTAGAGAGCAGTCCTAATATATTTCTTGACACTTTGGAAGGGTTATTTATTATAACCTTCTTTCAAAGTCTTACCTAACTAAGACTAAATGCTCCTGGTTATAACATGTCTTTAATGAGTTCTTTCATTTTATTCTAATTTTGAGACACTGCTCTCCCTGACTTAACCTAGGGCTAAAATTGAGTATCAAAATCCCATTGTGGTTTCTGGTTCATCAAGAAACACACCGAGCTCCCCCAAAAGGCTTATTTCTCTACGTTTATAACAGAAAAGTGAGTGAATCCAGGATAGGTAATGCTTCCTGGTCTCTTTTAATTATTAGAGCTCAGAGTCCAGGTTTGACAATGATATGGCACGGCGGAGGCAATGCTGGGGGTCTAAGAATGAGGACTCCCTGCAGCAGAATGCAAGACGTTTGCTGTGCTGGCCACATGGGCCACATGAGACCCACTGCTCTTGCTTGGGTCTCACCATGGAACTCAGACTATTCTTGTTAACACACCCTTTCTGCCACAGAGGTGCTTTATTAGTCTCGTTCTGGTCCCTTTCTATATTATGATGCAGAAGCGCTCTGGTCATGTGGCTTAGAAGTCATCTGACACTGCGTCACCCTTCACTTCTATGTTCCGGGGCTATTATCTAGTGTTTTCTGACAAAAGATGTTACAAAAGAGTCACTGGGAAACTTGGGTAACTTTTTCTATTCTTCATGGGATTCAGCTCATTGTGCTGCAGAAGTGATCCTGTGGAATATATTTGTCCAAATTCAGAACTATACATTTCTTGCATACAGGGAGCTTCTTTTGAAATCTGTAGGGGCTTTACATCAATGAAAGAAAAAGAGCTTTGGACCACCTTGCCCTTGTTCTCTCCCTTTATAAGTTACGGATATTTCCAAAGTGTTTCTTTAGTCATACGTCAGGGTGTTTAAAAAAACCTTCATAGGAGAACCATAGTTTCTTGTTAAATATGTGTTGCAAATATTAAGATCATAATAATTATTGTTAATAATACAGATGGGATTCAGCATTTCAAATTTCACTTTTTTGTCTAAGATAAGATCTTTTATTATTTATGACCTAGGAGAAGACCAGAAAAAATGGTAAATAATGTAATGTGAAATGAAGAAAAGGTCTTGCCTCCTTTTAGAGCTACGTTGATTTAAAATGCAGCATTGACAATATCACCATCATTCAACATGCTGTACTTTATTCTGGTAGCAAGGACTGTTTGCAATGCAGAGCTTATCAGAAAAAGCTTCTCTTCTTCTTTCCTTCCTTTCTTTTTTTTTTCTTTCAGTCCCACAAAACTCTTCTATTTCATTAAAACAAAGAATTAGAGAAATTATTTAAAAAACAGCCCCGAAGCTGCCTCTTTTGTTCTTTAACATACAGTACTTCTATTGAGGATTTCAAATGGAATTTTTTTCATACAATAGATGCACAGGATTAGATTGTTCCCATTTTGAAAAGTTATGCATTCTTCATTACTCTTCTGCCCAAATTTCTAAATTCTTTATCTGGTATGTTTCTTTGACTGCATTGGATGATTTCTGATAATAGTAGTTTTCATTTAAACCTTCTTTCTTTCTCACATTGGAACTGATTTCAGGATGACCAACTACATTCATCCTAGGCCACTCTTTCAAAGACAAGAAAATAATTTTGGTTTTCCTTTTGTGTTGTTTGTGTAAAATCACCAAAAACGAAAGAAATACAAACATAAATTCTTTAAAACAAAATAGTTATAATATTAGAGAACATGTATATATAATATACCTTTTGGTTCCAAAAATTCACTTATGAAAGCTTAAATATAATACATAGTTTATACATATAAACAATACACATGATCACACACAATAAAGATTTTGAATCCTATATTTTATACTTACTTTAGAGACATAAGAAAGAAAATAACACACCCTTCTTAATATTTTACCGAAAAAGAAAAGAGTGAGCTATTACTTCATTAAATTAAAATGCTCTTATCTGGTAAGGGATTGGTGTGCTAACACCACAGGCATGATATACATTTCTGTAAACACAGTTTCATTGGAATACAGCAATGTCCATTTCTTTACTGTTGCCTATACTGTGTTCATCAATAATCACAGAACTGTGTAGGCACAACACAAACTTTGTAGCCCACAGAACCTAAAATATTTGCTCTCTGGCCATTTAAAGAAACCATTTGTGAACCTCTGATCTAACACAAATATTGTTAAGCCAATATTCCCCCACATTTGAGGTTGAGTGTAGAAGCTGTCACATTTTCTCTGGGTAAGCAATAAATATATTTTATTTTCAGATAACCAGGCTTGAGACTTAGCAACCATAGCAGAGCAAACAGTACAAAGAAAAGAAACTTCACCTCAAAATGCTTAACAACAGTAGCATAAACCTCCGCCAGTTGCCCTATACTAGGACACTTTCAATTAGAAACTGAAGGATCCATTCATCATCTCTGCAAAAGCCCCACCTTCAAATAGTAGAGAGCAGAAAGAGTCAGGCAGTACACCAAGCCATACATCCACACTGTAAATGTAAAGCAGCAATAAGACCTAGGCACGCTAACAGGAGATCTACAAACTGCGCTTTCATACAGTTCAGTCATTCTCTGGGAGGGATGAATCCAGAGAAATGAAGATGTAAGGACATTTTCAGTTGGCCCATGCTTGGCTGCCACAGATTGTTGCGCTTCTGTGCTCAGCCCGTAATGTTTGTTTCATTTTTTTAATTCATCAAGAGTTACCTACATTGCTATTAATAGTCATTCTTATTTTGCTTTCCTGCAAATAGTGACTTGCCTCTTGAGAAATTGGCCCTATTAATTATGATTTCACATTTTCTTTTTTGTCCCTGGTTGTTTGAAATGCAACCACTCATTATATCCAGCTCTTCTCATCCCCACATTTCCACCCTCATTGCTGGGGATTGTTTAGATGTATTTTTGTCCTAATAGTCACTGAGCTGCATATGGTCTCCATAATGGCTGTTGATAAATGCAGTTGTTCATTTTAAAAAAAAAGAAATTCTCCTTTTATTAGGCATCTATATCTCCGATGAGAGCATCAATGTTGAAAAACCATGATATTGATATTTTCAATATGTGACAGTCAGCCTTGGTTAAAGATCTAATCTCTGTGTTTCTTTGACCTCGTAACCTTCTACCTCAACTTTCAGTCTGTGTTCCATTTAAAAATGTAAATATTATTAGTGCATATAGGAAAGATCACCTCTGTTTGAAAATTGCATATAAATAACTCCAGAGAACTGGAAAGAGGCCTAGGCTAGAATCACTGCATAAGGATTAGATCTGTATTACATTAACTACAGAAACAGAGAATTTCCCTATTAACATGTAAAGTGCTAGTGAGGAGGTTTGACCTAAAATTTATAAACAACACAGATGTAAGCCAGTCAATGAAGCTCATATTAAAAGATTTTTTCTCTACTGTTATCTCTCTGAATTTTAAGTAGCCTACTAGTTATTAACTATCAATACAGTCAAGTGATTAAAACAAAATGAAGGCTCGACGTATGCTCTGGAATACTGAGGAAGCTGATAACTTGAGTCCAGGGCTCTAATTTCCATCCTGTTACATATCTCCTGAAATGACCAAAGGAATATAAAAATAGACACTAATCTGCATTGGTTAAAGGATCAGAGAAAGGTTATCATTTCCATTGTCAGAAATAGCAAAGTGCTTCTGCTATAGTTAGTACAGATGAATTGACAAGGCACCAAAAGCTGGTTCAGAATTCCCTCATGGAGAAGGCAGCTCAGACTCTTGATAAGTGATTAGAGGATAGCCGGGTAAACCCGACAGGGGACCTGAAGAATCTACAGGGCAAATGTGGAGTTTAGATTTGATAGCACTTTTACTATTGCAAATAAAGACCATTTCTAACCGATTGTTCAGGAGAGGTTCCAGCATTTCCTTATTTTCCCAACAGAAATCATCACCAATAGTTGATATTTAGTAAATGCTTTTTATGTCCCCATTGCTTTTCTAAATGCATAACACGGTTGTCACACACTCAGTGCTCATGTTGACCCAGTAGATAAATATAGTTATTAGATCAATTTTATAGAAAGCATATAAAGGTACAGAAATTTTAGATAACCAAAGTTCTTAAGTGAAGAAATAAGACTTTATACCCTCGGATACTATTCTACATGGTGCCCTAGAAAATACACAGTATAACCGCTATCTTAGCTTTTTGACTGTAAAAGAAATCTCACAGGGTGTAGCATTCCTTGGTTTGCCAAATGTAGCAAAAAAAGAATAGAGTGCCTAGTTAGATTGGAATTGAAAATAAACATTGAAAAAATTGCTATAATTTAAATGTCCTATATTTGGCACATACTTGAACTAAAGATTTTTTTATCATTTGTCTTAAATTAAATTTAACTGGATGTTGTGGGTCTCATTCATCCACCTTAGGCAGGGCTCCTTAATGAAAAGGAGGCAGCCACGTACAGGTTCAGCATCACAATGTACCAATATACCTGCCTGGAGGCTGGGCAGAAAGTCCTGAGCAGCATTTTTTGGTATACAGCTTCACTAAATGCAGAAAAAACTGTATAAAGAGCTGTCTCATCCAGACATGGTGGTGCACACTTGTAATCCCAGTACTTGGGAGGCTGAGATAGGAGGATTGCAGGTTCTTGGCCAGCCTCACCTACTTAATGAGGCCCTTTGCAACTTAATGAGACCTTGTTTCAAAATATAGAATCTAAAAAGTAGGGCTGGGGGTAAACCTCAGAGGTAGAATGCCCCTAGGTTCAATCCCCAGTACAAAAAATAAATAAATAAAATAAAAGAGCTACCTCCTCTACTGGGAAAGTTCTGTATTTGAGTCTGTCCTTCAGGAAGCTAGGTTTTAACACACCAATGTAAATTAGCATTCACCAGATCTCTGGTTAGACATCTCAATCCAAAAATCTGAGACCAAGTAAGCCAATAGTGCAGGGACCTAAAACAAAAAGTTGTATTTATGAACAGTTTTCCAGCTAGAATATCTTTCTCTTCTTTCAAAACAAGCAAATAAAAAAAAAAAAAGCTCAATGGAGATTGGGAAAAGAGTCTGAAATATGAAATCAAACAACCATTAGGGCGTGTCTACTCTTATTTTTAAAATGTCTATAGAAAAGAGAAGCACATGTTTGGTGGTACTTGCTTGGGACTATCAGAAACTCCAATAGAATCAAGTATTAACTGATCACTTACTATGGGGATGACATGCTGTGGTGATAGAGACTGAAGCAAAGGTCCTGCCATCCATACATCTTTTGTAAAATTAATTCCATTAAAATAAATGAAATGGTGGGTATTGGCTAGTGTTGTATACTGAGTGCATGAATGAATGAATCCAACCATGGATTGGAAGGGGCCATAGCTAGGAGAATTGACAACTCCATTTCAACTTTCTATATAATGCTTCTCTTTCTGTTTTTAACTGTTTTTAGACTTCCGCACTTTAAATTTTGGAGAGATTTAGGATTCTTCAGTCATACTTCTTGGGTGAGCTTGAGAGGTCACTATGTGGTAGTTAACCTCACTTCTACAGCAGGCTAGACCATAAGGGAGATATCTGGAGTTTTGTTTATTTGTTTTTGGCAACTGTCTAGTACTTTTTTACTTACTGAACAGTTTATTTGTGATCATAACATTACCACACAAGACAACTCCTGACCAACCATGAAATTCATTATATGGAAGAAAAATATGAGAAAGTCGGCTGATTTCCAAGATATTCACTATTTTTAGCAAGTGCTCAAAAACAATAGGCCTTTTGTAAAGACAGACCACTGAAAACTGTAAGTCAGTACCTATGTTAAATGCATGCCTACAGGATGGCATATGTTTGAGCCAACAAATGGTTCATGGTCATTTTTCTGCCCTAGCTGGAACACATTTGCCTGGGTATTGAGCAATGAAGGGCAAATACACTGTTTTAGTACATCTAAGGATCCACTCACAATTATTTGTGTTTCCCAGTCCTGTGACTTTGCTTCTATAAGTTTAGAAATCACAGTGCTCAAGGGAAGAATACTGCTACCAGGAACCCATCAATGGTTCTTTGAACTCAAAGTTGAGGCTGCCACTTTACAGTATCGGGCTAATCATGACACTGAACCAACAGATAGAAGAGAAGATTCTTGAGTTTTCCAGGGTGATTGATTCTGATTACTGACAGGAAATAGGTTTGCTGATATCATGTTGGGAGAGGCAAAGCCAATCACAAGTCAGGAAATCTTTTAGAACACATCCTGGCTCTGCCATGTCTAACTTTTCAACCTGATGGAATCACAGGTAAAAAGAGAAAAGGTTCAGGCTCTCCAGGTATAAAAGTTTGGATCAGGGTCATTCCATGAGAATAATGAATTCCCAGTTGATTTTATGCTTTTCCCAGAAGAAATCAAACTAAGAAAAGGCTTTGGAAGGAAGACACAAATAATAATTATGATTTTATGATCAAGTAAAAAACCAAAAAACTAAAATAGCTATTCATATGGTCTCCTTTTTGTGCTTAAAACATTTTTGTTAAGCAATTGTTTTTCTTCATCATGTTCTTCTTTTATTTTACATGAGTTCTGTTGGTGTGAGTTGACTTTGAAATTTTGTCCCTAAGCTAAAGAATATCAAAAGGGAAAACAATTAAACACGAGGAGAAATGAGCATCACCTACCTGCGGATGTGATGATTGATGATAGTATAGACTTCCCTTTTTAAAGAGAAGAGGAAAGCAGCTTCATTAGGACATAAAAAGCGCATTTTTGCACACTGTACATGGCCATCATCTGTAAGTGTATGATTGGAAAGAAGGACACATATTAAGGTGAGTATCCAGAGGTGGAGGAAGGTAGGTCGGCTGGCTCAGGGCTTAACATCCATCTACATTTCTCTCAAGGTGATTTCCAGCATTGCAGCAGCTAGAAAACAAACAACAAAAAATATAGTTTATTTATAGACCTCACTCGGATTCTTGATATGAAGAAAGTCTATAGCTCAGATACACTCTGAGGAAATTCAGAGGATGAAAGTGAAGCAAAAAATTTCTATTTGTACTTGGCAGCTGTGATCAAAGAGGCATGTGCTTTCTTTCCTGCTGGACCATTAACAGAGCTCTCGGTGCCTGGCCACCAGATTTGCAATGTCAGGAAGGATGTTTGGCATCTGTTTTTCTGTGTACATTTCAACAGGAATAGCATAGATTTGGAGCTGGTATCATGATCAAGGCAATGTTCTGATAAGGGTGTTTACTGATTGATCAGTGTGGTCTCCAGATTGTTGTAGTGGGTGTATGTATCTAGAGACCACAGCTGCCATATTTCACAATAAAGGATGGTTTTCTCACCATAAAAGAAGTATCTTTTCTGATGTGATGACCACCAGGTTCCCTACTGTGTCTGTGAATATTCTTCCTGACATTTCAAAGACAGTTTTTTTCTTCAGAAAAGTCCAGCAATTGTGTAAGTCATCCTCCCTGTCATGCGTCTATATTAGCTTAAGGTAGGTACGGTGAATCCTGTTTCTATAACAAAAGTCTAACCTCCTAGAGGGCCTGACCACGGAGATTGAGATGAGAAGTCAGAAAGCATAAGAACAGGATGAAAGAGAAAAGCAGTGGAAATCTAGATTGCAAGTTTAAAAAATAAAACTGAAAAACAAAATTACTAGTGTGACATATATAAAGCTCCCTAAAAATAAGAAAAAAATAACACATAAAAAGAAAAAATACAGTAAATGCAGATGTCACAAGATATCATGTGTACATATGTATATAAATAATAGGTATTGCATAAAAAAGAACCAGAATTAATTAGATTTAGTCATTATAATGAGGATGAGGAAGGAAAAATACAATATTAATTCAGAAAATTATAGGATAGAAATGGATGTAGAGAACACAGTCTCATCTAAAGGCTCAGGTAAAACTTTTTGATGACATGTTTGTTTTCAAAGACAAATAAAAATCATGTGAACATCCAGACCCACTCAAGCAAAAACAATCTCTCAAACTCTTGAATACTTGAGAAAAAAAGAAACAAATGTCCCATTGCTTCACAACAATGACGGAGAATAACAAAAGAATGTATACTAAACTATAGAGAAAATGTATATGTGCTAAGAACTGTAAAAGAAATTTTGTGGGTGCAATAGAAGAAGCTTGGGAGAAAAAGAACTCAAATGTGTGCCACCCACAGGCTCTCCCTGAAAGCAATGATACAATAACCAATAAGACTTTGGCAGGTCTAACATTAAAGGATGGGGAACTCTGGTGTAAAATAGAAAATAAATTTGAAATAGAAACAAATTTTGTAAATGCTTCTTGAAAACAAAGGTAAATAACAGAAAAAAGTACTTTAATAAGTTTGATTTTGATATGTTCATAAAGTATTTATTAAGTGAATCATATATAAGGACATAAAATTTGGTCAATATATTACAAAAAACACTCCTTATTAGATCATTTGCCATAAGCTTAACAGTAGTTATCTTATCATAAAAAGGAAGAAAATCACTCCTAAGTATCTCCTTGTACAGAGATAGAATGAAAGTGGAAACTTAAACTACATAATATTCAGAAAAAAGGAAGTGAATCCACTGCAGACGAAACATGTCTAAGATGAGTAAAGCCTATTTATCATTTTATTTTATTTTATTTTATTTTATTTTACTTTTGCAGTGTTAAGGATTGAACCCAGGGGCATTATATCTCTGAACTACATCCCCAACCCTATTTCTATTCTTTATCTTAAAACAGGGTCTCACTAAGTTGCCTGAGTAGGCAGCTGAATCTGGCCCCGAACCTGTGATCCTCCTGTCTCAGCCTTCCAAATACTGGGATTGCAAGCATGTACCACTGTGCCTGACTTTATTTTAAAAGCTCTATTTAACAATAAAAATAAAATGTGCAAATTGTGCATTTTACCATTTATATTAAATAATATCAAAGCTCATGAGAACAGAAGAATTGGGTTTAAAAGTAAATATGTGGAAATTACTACTTCATAAGTGTAAAAAACAGTAGACTTGATACCTACAAGTTGACTCTGAAAATAATATGCACTCAAATAAAATGTTTGTTTTTATCAAAGAAGATGATGACAAAATATAAAAGTATAAATCACAAATGTAGTTTCTGGAGAAAAAAAAACCTCCAAAGTAATACAAAGTATAATTCCATTCAAATAAATGAGGAAATTTTCAGATGAATGACTTTCAAGAAAAAAGGTCTAAAAAAGTACACAAAATTTTGGTGAAATAAGTGAGAATGAAAACATACCAAAAAACAAATACTCTGGAAGGATGATATAAAATTGTAGGGCCTGATTTTCTGTCATTAGCTGAATATTGACAAAAAATTTTATAATTGCATTATTATGCCCCCAAATCATTGTCAGATATAAACATAGCAGTTAAATCTACCAATAGCATACGCTTGAGATCAGATCCTGAGAAAAGACACACAACAAAAACTGTAGATTTATCTAATTTCTGATAGAATTAAAAAGTGTGCTATCAAGTATTTTTATCAGATATTTATCAAATAGTGTTTACTGATAAATATTTGTAATTATCTTCCTTTAAGTACACATTTATACATAAAATACATTATTTTGTGATCTAAGTATCTTCTATGATCAAAATGCAAATAACTTGTCAAGATATTTTAAAAGTAATCAATGTGACCAATTTTAAAAATTGAGAAACATAAAATGTAACCAAAAATTGAGATTTATTATGTTTTAAAAGATTGGAATAATCTTTTAAAAGATGTGTGCATGGTGGCACACATCTGTAATTCCAGTACTTAGGCAACTGAGAAAGGAGGATGACAGGTTCGAGGCCAGCCTCAGGAACTCAGAGACCCTCAGCAACTTAGCAATACCCTGGTTCCAAGGAAAAAGCAAAAAGGGCTGAGGTATAGCTCTGAGGTAGAATGCCCCAGGGTTAAGTCCTCAATATCACACATAAATGCCCACATGCATGCACCAAAAGACAGGAAAACAAGTATATACTTATACATCTAGGTATATTAAACTTCTGGTTCTCTTCATTTGTTCCTGTGGATTCAAATTACAATCTGATATAATTTTCTTTTTCTAAAACTTTGTCCTCACTCTTTTTATACTTTTATTGATGCATTATAGTCTCACATTATTTATCCACATGTTTAATATTACTTTCAAATACATTTCATTTCTACATGTTTTAGACTCACTAATAGAATTAAATACATATTATTTTATGTAGCTCTCAAGTAAGTTCAGAGAAGAAATATTATATATATATATATATATATATACTATTTTTAATTAACTAAAAATTAACCTTTAGTGGACTTCTTTGTATGTTCCTAGTATAGTACTAAATAAGAAGTACATTATTAAGTGGGACACCCCCATAGTAGATAGAATACACACCTGTTTGTATTTATAAATAAGATAATCTGGAATTAAATGTGCCAAAAGGCAAATCAGTATTATTCCCAATTTGCTTCAATCAAGACATGTTAAATAGCTGTGACCATTGAGCTGGCATTCCTGTAGATAAATGCCAAAGATAATCCTAGGGGAAATTATTATAATCACTTCAAAGTGCCAAAGGAGAAGAGCATGATGGTGCACACTTTTTATCCCAGTATTTGGGAGACCTAGACAGGCGGATCACAGGATTGAGGCCAGCCTTAGCAACATGGTGAGACCCTCTGAAACTTTGTGAGACCCTGTTTCAAATAAAAAATAAAGTAGGGCTGAGGGTGTAAGCTCAGAGGTAGAATACCTCTGGGTTCAATACTTAGCAACACACACACACACACACACACACACACACACACACACACACACACACAGTGCCCAAATAAGAAACCCCTTATTCTTCTCCCAAGAAGTTTTAGAACTGCAAGTGAAAGCCTTATTTTCAGTAAAGGATAGAAGTATTTGACCTACTATACTCTGAGTGATAGCTGAGACTTTTACCTTTCATTCAATTCCCTTTCTATAAAATTTCAATGCATTTATCCATATTGTTTTGATGTATCTGAGGGCTTTTCAATGGGTTTGATTTGTGGATGATCCATTTTTATCTCACCATGTTTTCATGTACTTCCAAAATATATCACTTGAGTTATCTTTCAATGAAGACAGGTTAATAGCTAGTAACTGTCTCAATTATATTTCTTCTCCTGTGGGTGGTTTTAATATGCAAAATGAGCTAAATAATAAGCTACCATGAAACCTAGACTTCAGAATGAGAGCATTGTTAATCTGAGGCTAGACATGGTAGAACGATATTGGGGGCACTTTTTATGGTACAAGCATAGGTCTAATTACGAGCTCTATTTTTAAGAAAAAGGACTTTGATGCAAGAGACGTCTCTTCAGAACTCAAGAAAAAAAATTAAACAACTCTCAAAAGTTAGTAAATGAGTGAAAACTAAGCATTTTTCTTCTCAAAATGTTAATTTTTGCCGTATGCAATAACTTGATTTCTCCCTGATTATTGGCAAGGCCAGATGCACACACACTTCTCTTGAAGAGAGTATTAATGAAATTGAAGGTTTGTGCCTTATCCAATCGATGCATGTACTGCAACATTTTGAAAGCTTAGCTGTGGATTCCTGTGGTGCTGACTGAAGGAAGAAAGGAAGCAAAGTCTTCTCCAGTTTTTGAAAACCAGAACCGTTTTTTCAGAAGTCATCTATGAAGTAAACTGCTTAGGAGCAAATGACTGCAATACTCAGTTTTTGGTGATAGAGGGATCTTTTTAAAACACCCTGACATAAAAAATAAATCAGCTTTAACTTCAATTATTAAGAGCTCAAGTAGCATTCTTTGATAGAAAGGGGTGAGTTTCTGGCATTTCAATGATAAATATGTATGAAAAAAGTAGTTGTGTCACCATGGAAACCAAGACCTCACAGATACATATAGAGTGTAATAGGAACTTGGGATTCTCTAAAAACAAATGGATGAAGACCAACCTCTGCTCGAGTATGTTGTTCTATTCTTGTTTTTGCATGCCTTGATTTTTTGGCATTCCTTTAACGTTCTAAAGACTATCTTGAGATTTCCCTCAAGTTGTCTTTTTGGAAATGTTAAGTTTTAATAAATCTTTCTATATAAACATCAATGCAACTACCTACTCAGTTGCATTGTTAACTCTGGGTTGGACTCTTTCAGCAGCATCACTGAAGGGATCTGATGAGTCATTTTTAGAGTAGTTCAGCCTCTCACAGGTATTTAGGCAAGTGGAGTTGATGTCTTTCTTTCTTTCTTTCTTTCTTTCTTTCTTTCTTTCTTTCTTTCTTTCTTTCTTTCTTTTGTTTTTGTGGTACTGGGGTTCCTGGAAACCCTTCTACCTCTGGGCTACACTCCCAGATCTATTTTTATATTTTTATTTGGAAAAAGGGTCTCTTAAGCCAGCGCAGCTGACTTCGAACCTGCCCGATCCTCCTGTCTCCGCCTCCCAAGCTTGGGGATTACAAGTGTTTGTCACCACACCCCACCTAATGTCTTTCTATTTATTTTTGTTTACTGTGAGTAAATTATGAATCAGAAGTGATGTCAATTCTATCTTAAAGCTGTGATTTTTTTCCCCCTGTGGCCAGTTCTATAAATACTTTCTGAAATTTCTGATAGAATGTGTCCCCTGGCTCTAGTTGCTGGGACGACCTCCTGCTAGGAACGGATGCTTTATATATTCCCTGCTTCCCTAAAAGTACAGAGTTTAATTGTTTTCAATGACTTAATTTTAAATATACGTATATTTAAGTGAAGAGAATAATGGGAAACTCAAAAGTATACCATCTTACATTTTAAAAAAATCAGTGTGAGTGACAGAAAAGAACACTGGTCTAAAATATTCAAATCTTTAATCATTGCTTTATTTTTTAACAGGAATTTGACCTTGAAAAACCCTGTATATCTCTCTAAACCCTGATTTTCATGTTTATAGAATGGGACTCATAAGCATACATCCAGGATTATTTTGAGAATCATAGTTCATTTATAATTATTTTTAATGATGTTGAACATCTTTTCATGTATCTATTGGCCATTTGTATCTCTTCTTTTGTGAAGGGTCTATTCAATTCAGTTGCCCATTTTTTTTAATTGGGTTATTAGTTTTGCTCTTTGTACATTCTGGATATTAGCCTCTATCAGAATGGTGGCTGGTAAAGATCTTCTCTGATTCTGTAGCCTTCCTCTTTAGGTTCTTGATGGTTTCCTTAGATGAGCAGAAACTTTTCAGTTTGATGCCATCCCACTTGTTAATTTTTGCTTTAATTTCCTGTACTTTGGAGGTCTTGGTGGGAAAGTTACTGCCTGTGTCTATATGTTGGAGTGTCGATCCTATGCCCTCCTCTAATAATTTCACAAGTCTCTGGTCTAATTTCCAAGTCTTTGATCCATCTCGAGTTTATTCCTGTGCATGGTGAGAGGCAAGGATTTAGTTCCATCTTTCTACAATTGGATAGCCAGTTCTCCCAGCAACATTTGCTAAAAAGGCTGTCTTTTCTCCAGCGTATGAGTTTGGCCCCTTTGTCAAAGATCAATGGACTATAGGTGTGTGGATTTGTTTCTGTGTCTTCTATTCTGTTCCACTGGTCTATGTGCCTGTTGTGTCAATACCATACTGTTTTTACTACTATTGCTCTATAGTATAATTCGAGGTCTGGGATTGTGATGCCTCCTGTCTGGCTCATATTGCTGAGGATTGCTTTGGCTACTCTGAGTCTTTTCTTTCTCCATATAAAATTCATGAATGGTATTACTAGGTCTATGAAGAATGCCACTGGTATTTTAATAGGAATTGCATTGAATCTATAGATCACTTTTGGCAGAATGGCCATTTTGATGATATTTATTCTGCCTATTCATGAGTAAGGGAGATCTTTCCATCTTCCAAGGTCTTCTTCTGTTTCTTTCTTTAATGTGTTAGCCATCAGGGAGATGAAAATCAAAACGACTCTGAGATTCCATCTAACACCAATCAGAGTGACAAGCATAAAGAAATCAAATAACAACAAATGTGGGCTAGGATGTAGAGAAAGGGAAAGGAACTCTTTTACACTGTTGGTGGAAGTGCAAACTAGTTCAGCAGCTATGAAGGTCAGTGTGGAGATTCCTTAGAAAACTGGGAACAGATCCACCATATGATCCGGCAATACCACCCTGGGTATATCTTCAAAGGCGTTGAAATCAGAGAGCTACAGTAATATATGCATACCCATGTTCATAGCAGCACAATTCGTAATCGCCAAAATATGGAACCAACCTAGGTCTCCATCAACAGATGAATGGATTGCAAAATTATGGTAAATAAATACAATGGATTTCTATTCATCTATAAAGAAGAACAAAATCATGTCATTTACAAGAAGATGGAAAGACCTGGAGAACATTATGTTAAGTCAAGCACAGAAAGAGAAGAGACATATGTTTTCTCTAATATGTCCAAACTAGGGAGTATTAGGGATACCAGAAGGATAATGGAGAGAAAATCTCAGCAAAGCTAGATTGGAAGAATAAAAGAGGTAAAGAAGGCTGAGGATGATTAATGGAGGAGCTACATTCAAATATGTATAAAAGTACGAATATAGCATGGTTAACCTGGACACTTATTGTTGGGAGGGGGGAAGGGGAACAGTGGGGTGGGAAGAGGGCACCAAGCACAGTCTAAATGTATGCCATTTTCAATATGTTCCCATAAAAATAAAATAAAATAAAATATTTCTATTTTAAGAAGCAAAAAAAATGAGCCGGGTGAGGTGGCGCTCACTTGTAATCCCAGCATTCAGGAGGCTGAGACTGAAGGATCACGGTTCGCGGACAGCCTCAGCTACTTAGTGAGGTGCTCTGTAACTTAGTGAGACTCTGTCTCAAAAATAAAAAAAAATAAATAATAAAACACAGGGCAGGGGTTGTAGTTCAGAGGTCAAATGCCCCTGGGTTTCATCCCCAGACCCACAAAAAAAAGAAGTAAAAAATATTTTTTAAAAAACAACTCATATTCCAAATATATGATGCAATAAATTCTATTGCAGACAAAGAAATCTCATCCAGTTTATAACTTTTATAATATCAGTATATAATGCACTAAATTTATAGCTCACTAAGTATATCTAGACTGTGCTGATGAAGAACCAAAATATCTGGTTTAAAAGTAAAATGTTAGCCAAGTAATTTTTTTTTTTTTTTTTTTTTGGTGGTACTGGGGTTCGTGGAAACCCTTCTACCTCCGGGCTACACTCCCAGACCTATTTTATACTTTTTTTTTTTTTTATGTGGAAACAGGGTCTCTTATGCCAGTGCGGCTGGCTTCGAACCTGAGCGATCCTCCTGTCTCCGCCTCCGAAGCGCAGGGATTACAAGCGTGCCCCACCAACACCCGGCTATCCAAATAATTTTAAAATAAAACTTCAACTGCTTATTTGCTTTTTTTATTTTTTGTCCAAACTTTTGAATGATTAGTAGTTATGTAGTTACCATTACACAGTTCAGTTTATGTCTTCAAACTTAGAATCATTGTGCTAACTTCTTACCCCGAGACATCATCATTTTTGGTATATTCGCCTGGTTGGTAAGGATGTTATTTCAGTGAAAAAGGAGAGACTTTTCACACGGCTGGACATTAGGTATTTTAAGCATGTAAGTAAAATATGAATCAGTGATAACGAGCAACAAAAATGTTCCAGTTTTGCAGAGCATCACTCTACCAATGAAGGTGTTTTCTGAAAAGCTTCCTACTTTCACAACATTCTCTCCATTCTCTACCATTCCACAGTACAGGCCTGCTGCACACGTGGAACCTTATGATTCCTAGAGTTGTGCCGTGTATTTGTGTAAAGGTAGGTGTTGCTTTGTAAGTTTCCTAGCTGATTCTGAGAGTGTAAAGCCTCTCCAACTCCAGGTGAATGTTAGAGTTAGAAAACATGATCAACACCATGCAGAAATGTTCTATCACTTCTACCCGGGGAAACCCATCAAAACAACACAGAACAACACATTGTCTATACACTGTATACCCCAGTTAGGTAGCAGCTGATTGCATCTGCATGAGGATTTTCTCTTTCCAAAGGTTTAAAGACTTTTTCAAATGAAATCATGAAATCCATACCAGAATATGTCTCCCATGTAAATATTGGCACATTTCAATACTTTAAAAATTTTTTCAGGCCGGGCGTGGTGGCGCACGCTTGTAATCCCCGCGCTTGGGAGGCAGAGACAGGAGGATCGCGCAGGTTCAAAGCCAGCCCCGTGCTGGCTTAGGAGACCCTGTTTCCAAATATAAAATGTAAAAAGAGGTCTGGGAGTGTAGCCCGGAGGTAGAAGGGCTTCCAGGAACCCCAGTACCACCAAAAAAAAAAAAAAAAAAAAAAAATTTTTCTGAGCAACATTCAAAATAAGGCTTTTAGTCTTATAGTACTGACTCTTACTGGTATTTGAAAAAAACTTAGTTTTAATATAGTAAAGAGGCTAATTAAATCTGATCAATCTTGGTAACCATTAAAAATATTGTAGAATACAATGTTACAAGAAATATTTCTGTAATCAAATTGAATAACCAATCATATTTACTCATTTTTTATGTAGTTGTATTTATTTCAAAGAATAAAATGCATTTAGTAATTTCCACTTATTAGATGGATTTATATGTTTTAAGTTCTATACAACTTTAAGTAAGTCACAATATTTTAGTTTCATAGGTATTACATTTCTGGAAAATTGATTTATTTTCAAAATAAAAAATTCTTTATTTTTCCTAAGACTCCTACTGTAAACAAAGCTGTGGATTATTGGGAATATTTAATAAAATAAACTCATAAAATGGCTTTTCCTAATAAATAAAGTCAATTTAAAAATTATCGATATATATTCACACTTTAAAGTATTGTCACTCTCATAAAATAAAGCTCAGCCACTTTCAATGAGAAAACATAATTAACTTCTTGAGCATATGCATAAATTATTACTAAATCTAACTAGAATATTATAGTTCATATATGCACAAGAATACATATTTAGATAATATAAATATAATTCCCAAATCTGGATTATTTCTTAAACATTAACATTTTTGGACTTCGTAATTATTCAATTTTTATCAATACCATTAAATTCAATCAGATACAGTAGTCTCTTAGATAATAATTTTCTACAAAGGGCAATACTATCCAATATTGCACCCCCCCACCTCAACAAACTAATTTTCTACTAATCAGGAAAGAAAACTAGTTGTACTTTTTACCCCGACAAGTACAGAATTTAAAACTTTCTTACACACCAACCTTTGGATTTTTTGTGGGTGGAGAAAGCACTAACATTTCTTATTAAGTTTGACCAATACCATATTTTCATGCTAAGTTCTAATGATTAATTCATATAGTGATTTTGTAGTATTGATTTACTTGAGAAAACATGTTAGGTTTTAAGAGATTCAAGTATTAGGCAAGAAACAACTAGCAGCCAAAGAATGTTTAAAGTAGTTCACACATACCTACTTACTGGCTTTTTAAAGATGATGACAAAATATCAAATAACATACCTATAAAAACAAACAAAAACACAAGCTCTTCCAACTATGCTTTTTAAGTAGGAAAAAATAATCCTCATGTACATATGATAAATAACCAATAATCTTTTTGACACATAATGTCCTCATCCCTACTCCTTCAATCTAGCTGTCACCCATGTGAGCACGATTTATCACAGGAGGCGAAAGTCAGGATATGGCGGGTGACTCAGTGGAAATTTGTCACAATTAAGGAGAAAAGAAGTTCAAAATATTCTGCAATGCTTTCTTACCCAAGAATGTCAGATGTCCTTAGACATTTATAGAAATAAGGGCCTCAACGCTGGGCATGGTGGCGCACACTTGTGATCCCCGCTTTGGAGGCAGAGACAGGAGGATCAGGCAGGTTCAAAGCCAGCCTCACTGGTTTAAGAGATGCTGTTTCCAAATAAAAATATAAAGTAGGTCTGGGAATGTAACCCGGAGAAAGGTTTCCAGGAACCCCAGTAGCACAAAAAAGGGGGACTCAGACTCTAATTATGAATTTATTATCTATTTATGAGCTATTGGTAGTTTCTTTTGAAGTAGCATTTTATTTATTTATTTATTTTGGTTGTACTAGGGATGGAAACCAGGGGCCTTCTACCTTGGGCTACACTCCCAGACCTATTTTATATTTTATTTGGAAACAGGGTCTCTTAAGCCAGTTGAGGCTGGCTTCAAACCTGCACGATCCTCCTGTCTTAGCCTCCCAAGTGCTGGGATTACAAGCGTGCGCCACCACGCCCGGCTTGAAGTAGCATTTTAAAATAACAGGCTGGGTATGGTGGCACAAGCTTGTAATCCCAGTACTTGGGAAGCCCGAGACAGGAGAATTACGGGTTGTAGGACAGCCTCAGCAGGTAGTGAGACTCTCACCAACCTAGTGAGACCCTGTTTCAAAATTTAAAAAATAAGATAGGGCTGGGGGCATAGCTCAAAGGTAAAAAGAATGCCTCTGTACCAAAAAAATACCATATAAAATATAGCATATCTGCTAAATATTTTTTAAATATAACATTAAATTACTCTAGTAGAGTTCTAGGTTTTTGGTTTTTTTGTTTTTTGTTTTTTTTCTTTTGCAGTACTGAGGATGGAAACCAGGGACATTCTAAATCTGAGCTACACCCCCAGCCCTATTTTTTAAATTATTTCTTATTTTGAAACAGGGTCTCACTGAGTTGCAGAGGGTCTCACTAAGTAACCGAGGCTATCCTCGAATAGCGATTCTTCTGTCTCAGCCTCCCAAATGCTGGTATTAACAAGCGTGCACCACATTGCCCAGCTCAGATTTAGGTTTTTATACTGCATTTATTTGTAGAAAACCTCTTCCCACAAACTTATGTAAAAAGTGAAGTTAAAGCCAGGTTAATTTAAGGAGCTAATCCTCAATGTTAATTTAGGGAAGTGAGGTAAAATTTTTCTAAAGTGTCAGTGAAACATTTTGACTCATTTTTTGGAGGGTTTAGTAGCCATTAAGATTCTCCCGGAACAAGTAGAAAACCTCAGTGGGGTGCTAAAAATATTTTGATTTTTTTTTCCTTTTTGTGGGAAAGGGTACTGTGGATTGAACTCAGAGGTATTTTATCTCTCAGCTACATCCTCAGCCCTTTTTATTTATTTTTTATTTTATTTTATTTTGAAACAGAATCTTACTAAGTTGTTGATGACTTTACTAAATTGCTAAGACTGGACTCAAATTTGTGATCCTCCTGTCTCAGCCTCTCAAGTACTGAGATTATAGGCATGCACCACCATTTCCAGTATCTTTTTCTTGACTCTCTCCTACTTTTCCCTTCAAGAATGCATTAAACACATTCTGATATTACACTGCTGGTTTACCTTGGGCATTCCTGGTTTATATCAACACACATGGAATACACAATCCCAAGCATTTTCTAATACACAGACAGTTACATAGGTAAATTGCTAGCCAATCATGTTTGGCTATGTTGGAGCACAGAATTAGAAAAAAGAAGATGAAATAAAAAGAGACTTTCTGACTCCAGATATCTAAAGAAACAAATATCAGTAAATAACAATAATACAAACAAGCAATTTTAATGAAAACAATTTAAGAGAACTGAGCTATAAAACTTCTGGCTCTCTTATACTATTTATCAAACTTAATGTTTATATTTTTCTTTTGTTTCAATTTTTAATTTTGTGTGTATTTAAGACTAATGTATTGATTTTCATTTATTTTACTTTTTTACATTTTTCTCCATTTATGAAACTTTCCAGGATGTAAAAAGCAACTTGTAAATAATTTGGGCTTGGCAAGACCTCATATGCACTAACAGATCACACACTGTTCTGATTAGACATGCTAAACATGCTACTCAACATGTAGACTTGTTTCAGCTTATGATGACAGCTGATATGTGATTTACTGCACTGACTGCTGAAGGCATTTGTACCAGTTCAATATTCATGTTTATTTATGCCAAAATTTAGTAGTATAAATGATATACTAGATGGCTACTGACAATGAATTTTTAAAACTGTTCGTGTGTACTTTCAGGGAAAAATCACATCAATATGTCAAAATCCTATGAAAATAAAGTATATCTTTTAAAAGTAAAAGAAAGCCATTGTACTCTATATGTTTTCAATGCCATTTTAGTTACCCGCCAAACCAAAAGAACTGTCAACAAGATGGTTCAGACATCTGTTTCAGAAAATAATCTTTGTCCATTAAGAAAAAGTCCTTTAAGGAACAAAAAGCCAGAATCTTCTTTTAAGTTCACGCAAGTCAAAGTTAATGCTTGTTGCTCGTCCTTACAGGAGCTTCCATATGATCGCACCATGAGCTGTTGCTGCCCAGGCGGGGGAACATGTGCTGTTTTTACCTTAAACTACCAGCTCTAAATCACTCCATCAAGGGAAACACTTGTTAAAAGTTTAATGGTCAGAGAAAAAAAAAAACATGCAAATTTCCAAAAGGAAAACAAGAATCCATTTTTGGATTTGGCTCACAAATTGCACCCACACCCTTAACTGGCCACACAGGGAGAGGCACAGCTTACTGCGGAGGCAATAAACCAGCAGGCCTTTTCACTGGAGGGAAAGCTCGTTGTTGATCCATATCTTCCTGGTATTTTTATCTCTAATCGGAGGTTGCTGTAATCTACAATTTAATCCTGGCAGAAAACACCTGAATAGGTTTACTTCCATGGTGCACGAAAAATATAATTTTTATATATCCATGTATACATGTGTATGTGTGGATATATGTATATATCCATTTGTATGTGTACACACGTGCCACATATACTATGTGTACATATACATTATATTTGTACATACACACATGAATTCAGAAACACATACTTCAAAAATCACTGAAACATATTTATATTGTCTTCTAAGTTGTTTTCATTGACCTCGTGAGACTCATCCAGTATTTAAAACAGAAGATGTGAAGAAAAAGTCAAGTAAACAGCTTTCTGAAATGTCATAGAAGAACAAAGGAGAAAAGAATGAAAAGGATTAGATGATAGAGGGAGAAATAATGCAGGGGGGAGAAATGAGAGAAAGCTTCTTTGAGTTTCAGGTTGCAAAATTTATTATTAACTACAATGAAGTCTGAACCAATCTGACCCAAATAAAGTGAATTCCTCTATGATTCCCCGGTAATAAATAATCAATTATTATTTTTATCTGAAAGGTTACTGAAAGAAATAATATAATGGGTCTTTTTTAAAGGTTGGATAGTATTTGTAATCCTCTGATATGTTCAGTATTAGAATGCCAATAATTTGCCTGAATCAAAGTGAGTTGATAATCACACAGAAATACAGACATCAACTACCCTGCTTGTGGAGATATGTAGAAAAAATCTCATAAGATGCAAAAGCATGTTCTTTTTCAGGAAAAATCCAGCTTTGTTTTTTTTTTTTCTAACTTACTTTATATTAGCAGTTAGCTTCTATGTTTTAATGACAAAATATCTTACTATCCTTCTTTCAAAAGTATACTTTGAAGTGTACAAGTTTGCTGGCTAATTTCCACAACATACTGCCTTGGTAAGACAAGAAAAACCCTCACTTACATAAAACCATTTTTCTTTGCTCGTTGTGTGTGTGTGTGTGTGTGTGTGTGTGCGCGCGCGCGCGTGCCATTAGTTTACTTGGGTGTTACTGATTAGGTTAATCCACCCTCTTATTAATTAGAATATTCTGAATTAAATAAAAATAATAATAACTGCCTAAAGGTATAGAGAGATGTTAGTTCATAAGTTAGAAAGAGAAACATGAGAAAAACATACCTTTAGGGGCATAGTGTACACTGATAGATTAAAAAAAAAAACCTGCTTTGAATGCCTATCCTAAAAATTGATCTGTCATAGAGATTGCATTTATTTTACATTTCACTAAAATAAGCCAATTAATATTCTGTAAAAATAACTGTTTGTATAATAAAATATTATTAGCATGTCCTTTACTTTCAGCATTTAGAATCTGCATGCTTCTCTGGGATATATATTCTATGATTTTACCAAACTGTTACTTGTTTGTTCGTTTGGTTTCTAAACAATTGTTATTTTTCTCAACTAGTCCAGTCATTCAGAGGTCCTATGGTGGCCCCTTAACCTCATTGATCAGTGTTTTCAAAGGTTAAATTAATGCATTGGTCCCCTACACTTATTTCTGAACTAAATTTCTACTTGTCTGTGCTATTATTTCAGCTATGTATCTGCAGCAGCGTCCCCTGCATATTGGGAGGGCCCATCACTAACTTTGTAAAAATACCTGTTCAGTTTAGTCCCACGAGTTTAAAAATACCCCAATCAATCTCACATTTGACGTTACTGATGATTTTTATTCATTAATCAGCCAATGATTCATTTAAAATAGTGGAAAGGGTTGCTTGTGTAGGTTTAGCTGCTGCCGTCACTAAATGTGCTGATGTATCTGAATGGGGATTGGAAGAAAACAGGTGCCTGACTGCTTAATAATTTACAGTTGGTAAAGGAGGCGTCAGGTAAACGCTTTGGGTAAGAATAAAATTTCAGTCATGTAAATAACGTATTGTCTATTTTCTGCTTTCATTATAGTACAGTTTCTGATTTTCCAAACTGTTGTCTGACAGGTCTGTGTTCTCCTGGCCCGGTTGTGGTACATTTTGAGCTTGTCAAATTTTCTTGCGCCCTTTTTCATTGTACTGTACAGCTCCGCACTTGGCCACTGTCTCCGTTCATGCCGACACACTCTGCCTTCAGTATAACACTAAAATTGATTTGCTAGGCGCGCCTTTGCTTCTTCACAGTTCACATCTTCCCATTGAATTTCTTGTGTCAAGAACACAGCCTTGACTTTCTACCTCCGTCCTCAAAAATCTGAACATCCTTTGAATTCTCCGAATATTTAAATAGCTTTGTGACTGATGTCAGTGTGCTTCATTCTATAGTACTTGGTACAGTGCAATTTTGGATTATGCTTTGAGACTCTTCGGTCCTATTTTCCATTTTAGATTCTTTCTGTTTTAAGTATTGCAACTCATTGGTCTTTTTGCATGAGTTAATGGTAGGAGACTTTCTTTTCTTCTTTCTTTTTTTGTGATAAAAAAGAAGACTCTAGTATTTCCCTCAAAAAGCATATATTAAAAGCAAAAGAAAACCTTCATAATAAAATATGGATTTTCCTGAATTTATAGTTTATTTTCTCTCCAAGGAATAAAATAGGGGGAAAATACCTTCACACAAATGAGAAAAATCTCCTATTTTCTCCCTGAAAAAGTGAAATAAATAAATGTAAAAGGGTTCAGCCTTACAATGATATGATCTAAGTTAGCATCAGATCTGGGATGTCCTTCAGAGGATTCAAAGCCCCGCCATTTAGTGCAGACTGATAAGGCACACTTATTTTAGCATATTGTTTAACTGGTCAAATTTTGAGACTTTTGGAAGTGTAGGTGAAAGTTCAAACTTCTTTCCTAAAATGTAGCCTTTGTGTAATAAAATACGTACCCAAGATGATCCATTCAGTCAAACTAGTATCTACTCATCAAGGAGGAGAACGGGCTAAGGAGGCATTATATCTTTCTCTAGCATAACATGTTAACTGCGGCATTCCAATCTAAAAGGTAGAATTGTTCCTTTGAGTAAAATAATTAATGATCCCAACAAAAGGAAAGCCGTTACGAGAGAGACCTCTAGTGGGAAAAGATGCAAGTGTCTTGGAGAAAGCTTTTATTGTTTATGCTTTATCTGAAAAAAATGGAGCTTGCACATGCTACTCTAGGCGGCGTCCATAAAGCTGCAAACTCAATCTGCTTTAACGATTAGTGCATGCTATTCGTCCAAACAAATAACAGTTTTCAGAGTGAAGCCAACAAAATACCTAAGAGAGGCTTAACTTCCTTGACAACAGATTTTGAAAAACAAGTTGCAGATATCTAAGAAGAAAGACAAGAAGATTTTTTTAAAGGGGATAACCTAAATGTGGAAGCACCAGTTTTCAGGGACTATGGCCTTTTATCTGTTTGTTGAAGCACTATTTTAATTTTAGGCAATTTTTACGTATAAAAATATAAAAAAAATCTTTTCTGAGGGTGAGGCAAGGATTAGGGAGAGTTTCCAGTTCTCAAAAATTAATAATAATAAAATATATTGCAATCAATTCAAAGTTTATTTTTAAGAAAAAATGGCAAAGTCCTATGATATGCAGAGTACAGAGGAACCCAAAGACAGATTATTTAAAGAAAACCAGTGTTTCTGTATTAGAGAATATTTTATTTGACTAATGCACCTTAGAAAAGTATTCTTTGTTCTTCATAAAACTGCATTTAATTCTTCCTCTGATGTATAATCTAATTTTACCTGCTTACTAAATTTTTTTCCACTTTAAACAGCATTAATGGTAAATATGAAAATTAAGATATTTTCTACCTAGAGATCTAGCACTAAATCCCAAATATTTTTCATCTACTTATTATATTTTCCAATGAGGTAATAACACAACTTCTAATTTGAACCGGGACAGATATCTACGTTAGTCTAGGGAGGCACTGTGACACAGAGCTATAGAGCTTATGGAAATGTTCTGGCATAAAGAAAAAAGTGAAAGAAGTCAGGAATCCAAAAATATAGTGTTAACTCAGCCCTGAATATGGGCACAATTTTTAAGAAAAGTATTACAGCTATGGGAACTAGTTGCTTATAATAACAATTTCTAAAATTCTATTCTATAATAATGGCAAATGTAACATGTTGCTTCAAAAAAAATTGATCACAATGGAACTTTAGTGTTTATTGTTCAACTGTATCATCCAAATTTAGGAAAAGAGTATTTTGTGAGGCTATTTTTATTTTCAATGTCAATCCCTATTTCCTGATCCATTTTTAATTCTACCTATTGTCTTTAACAAATAACTCTTTTCAATTTCTCCTTAGGATGATGGAATTTTACAGCCTACTTGCAAGGCAGGTTATTCACAGCCCTTTTATTTCTCATACTAATATATCTCAGTTAATGCTGAAGAGATTCTATTTTTCCACTCTTATCAAAGTCGGAGCATCTCATAAAACAGGACATCATTATTCTGTGGAAGTGTAGTTCATGAATCTCTGCAAATTTGGGCGGGTGGCTGGCAGCCACTTAAATGAAAATTGGTTGAGGGGTGGGAGGAAGAGGAGAGAAGACAGTGAGAGAATATCACACAAATTATGTACAATATTATATTATAAAGACAAAATTATATTATAAAAATTATATTATAAAACAAAGTTATATCTTGTTTCCAGTTTAGAAAGAAACTTTTTTAGAGAACAACAAAAATATCTTCAAATTTTGCAGGTTTTGAGTCATATTTTTTGTTTATATCTAAATATAATGATCATGGATTATAATGGCAAAATTTTTTCCCAAGATAAAGAATCATACAGAAACATATTTATCTGGCCTCCTTTCTGATTACATTTTCTTCAAAAGAAAATAAATTGCATTCCTCTGTTGCCCTGTGTTCTTTAACTAAAACTACACATTTCGATCATAGCTATGCCCCCTGTGCTAATGCTGGTTCTTTTTGAATTTGCACCTCCTGGGCGGTTTCTTTGCCCTCTTCCCTCTTTCTGAAAAGAGAGTCTCTTGCTCCACAAAAACTAGATGTTTGCAATCACTTGTGATGTAAGAAAGAATGAAGGTGGAAACAAAAGTCTCAGAGTGTGCTAGTATCCTCACAGGAAATCAAAAGTCACAATCTGGTCTGCCAAGGAAGCTGAGATGTAAATGGCTCACCAGTCCACAAGTCCTGATGTTGTGCCATTCTTCACACACACACACACACACACACACACACACACACACACAGAGCAGGAAAGAACTCTGAAAAAACAATTTCATTCTCTGTATGTGTGCGTGTGCATGTGCATTTGGCATTGAGGATTGAACCAAGGGATATTCTACTTGTGGGCTACACCCCCAGCCCTATTTTATTTTTTTATCTTGAAACAGGGACTGGCTAAATTACTGTGCATTAACATCGGACCTATGATCTTTCTATCTCAGCCTCCCAAGTACTGGGATTATATAGCTATGCCACCATAACCAGAATTCATTAGTACTTATATGTCTGCTATTGACATTTTTGCATTTCTTTTGGGAACAAATGATGTAGAAAAAGAAAAGAAGAGAGAAGAAAAGAAAAGGAAAGAGAAGAAAAGAAAAGGAAGCCAGGCATGGTGACACACCCTTGTAATCCCAGTACTTGAGGGCGAAGACTGGAGGATCCAGGTTAGCAACCAGACTCACTTAATTAGGGAGGCCTTCCACAATTTAATGAACCCTGTTTCAAAATAAAGAATAAAAGCCGGGTGTGGTGGCACACACTTGTAATCCCCGCATTTGAGAGGCAGAGACAGGAGGATCACACAGTTTCAAAGCCAGCCACCGTGGCTTAAGAGACCCTGTTTCCAAATAAAAAAAGTATAAAATAGGCCTGGGAGTGTAGCCCGGAGGTAGAAGGGTCTCCAGGAACCCCAGTACAACCAAAAATAAAAATAAAAAATAAAAATAAAGAATAAAATATTAGGGCTGGGGGTAAAGCTTGGAGGTAGAATGTCCCTGGGTTCAATTCCCATTACCGCAAAAAAGGGGGGAGGAGGACAGGATAGGAGTTCTTTTTGCACTAAATGTGCATTATTTTTTATTTTGCTTTTCAGTTTGGGGCTGCATTTTTGCACACTATTCTTATGGGTTGCAACAAGTTAGTTCAAAATTTATAATTTTCCTTCCATTCAATGTCACCTTTACCCTTTTTACCATTCCAACAACCATGAATCACCAAGTGAACAAAAGATGTACTAGCACACACACAAAAGAATGCTAACAGCTGGGCTCATTGGCACACATCTGTCACCCTTGTTCTTGGAAGACTGAGACAGGAGAATGGCAGGATCAAGGCCAGGCTCAGTAACTTAGCAAGATCCTCAATAGCTTAGCAAGACCCAAATTCAAAATAAAATAGATTTTTAAAGGCTGGGGTAGTAGATCAAAGGTAGAATGTCTGGGTTCAACCACCCAAAAATAAAAAAAAAGAAACAGACAAAAAACAACATAGCATTCGGATGTAAAACAAACAAAAACTACTAGAATAGTACTCAGTAGACCTGAGTTCTCTTTTCTACAGCACTGGGTAGTTGTCCTTATTCTGTCAGTAAATAGAGACCTTGTGGTCCCAAACTCTTATGTTATATATTTTTGTTTCAATGTTTACAACATCAAAATCTCAGTGTTTCCCCTATCCAAATATTGATAGAAAGTACTCTGAAGAAATGCAAACATATAGTAAGACTACATCGTAAAATGCAATGAGATACTCTTTAGAGAATACTGTGGGGTTCTGTTTAGAGAATTGTTCTGCTAACAGAATTAAGAGTTATACCTGAAACCTTCTGCCATATAGCTAGTGTCCATTGCCTTGTAACCTCAGCATAGTCAAATAAATGACAGACACTGAAGTGTGTGACTAAGAAAGACTTTCCAGTTGACCTGTTCATTTTTTTCTTCCCTTCACTAATAAAGCATTTGTAGGCAATTAGTGTTAACACAAACTTCCAGCAGATAAGTGATTTTATGTTCCAGAGGCAAATGCACCAAGGACGACTAGGGTTCTAACTCCTGATTGCTCTAGGGTTGTTGTTTTTTTCCTAAAAGAATTTCAGAGGAAAGAGGGACCTAAGAGATCATCTGATCCATTCATGCAACAGAATTATTTAAACATCTGCAAAGTAAACATAATTTCCTCGGGTTTGTCAACAAGACTGTCAGGGAAGAGAACATTTCTTGAGATAGAAGTTATTACAACTGACATTTGAATCACTTGAGATTTTTTCCTATAGTTAAACATTAGGCTTACTTCTTCTTTCTCATGGGAAATCACAAAGATCAGTCCAAGTGGGCTTTATGGAAGGTCATTGTTTCTACTTCAAATGTAGAGAGAAAGGAATAAAAGTTCTTTACACATCTTTTTAAAAAGTATATATATATATATATATATATATATATATATATATATACTATAGACTTATCTCTTCACTCAATCACTAACTTAAAAAACTCTCCTAACTTTGACTTTATTATTCTAAAAGAATAAAACTCTGACTATATTCTTCTTTGTACATATGGCCAAATTTGTAGGAATTTAAAAACAGTGTATGTTACTATGGACTTGAATTTGTTTGCTTAGTTATATAAATACACACAGAAAAGAAATAATATAGAAGTTACCAGATAAATGATAACATAACGTTGCTGAAGCTGTTTAGATATCAAGTTATGTTAGAGTATAGTGTGTGTGTATGTGTGTGTGTGTGTGTGTGTGTGTGTGTGAGAGTGTGTGTGTGTGTATCCATCTCCTCTACTTCAGTAAGAGTTTTCTGAGCATGGATCATATTGTTTTTTGCAGCTCTCTAGTATCCTGAATTTATTACCTCGTGCATTTCATTCAACATTTATTGAGCACTTGCTGTGTGCCAGGCATATTGCTAAGTGTGGAAATTTTTATGAAGATGAATATAACATGATCTGCACCTTAAAAGACCTTACAGTCCAATGGAAATAAAATAATATTATATAATTTTAGCATCTATGTAGTATGAGAAGCACATTGACTGCCATTATATCCTTTGGACCTTAACAACCATGTGAGGTTAGTACAATTACTCCCGTTTTTACAGCTGAGAAAAGTGATTTTCACAGAGGTTTGTTCTGTTGCTCCAGGTCATCTTCTAATCAATGGCAGATTCCAGGTTTTGATCTGATGCAAAATAAAGATTGCCACTAACCCAGCCTTACTGCCAATCATATAATTTTGTTTGTTGGATTATGAATGCTCTTGGATTATTAGCTGCCTTGCTTCCTTTTCTCCCGATCAAATGAAAATACTTATAAAACATTTTTCTAAACATCTGTGTTAAATTCATTCCATCGATACATCACATGGACTCAAAACTAAAACTCCTGAGCTGATCAGATGAATTGTGAACACAAAATCTTTCAAAATAAATCAAAATATTCAGGTACTCTAAAAAATTTAGCACCACAAATCTGATTCAGTCCATTTCAGCAGCCGGAAAAACTGCTTTTGTGCATAAGGCATTGCACGCAATAGAAGGACACGTTAATACTTGCCCTCATGGTTCCAGTTCAGAGAATTACTGCGCCAGAAGTTGTTTTCTCTGTTATAGGTCCAGGAAAATCTGATTCTTGTTAGTATCACTTCCTATACACAGAGAGGGGAGGAGAATGCTGCTTTGATTCAATCCAGTCTACATGTTGCACTGTGCCTGCCAGGCTGGATTTGTATTAAAGAGAGAAAAAAGAATAATGTGTGACTCAAAAGGCTTCTGTCTTACAACCGGAGGTAGGATGAAGGGGAGAAAGGGCAATGGTGGCATCCTGGCATGTTGAAGAAATATTATAAAGAATCATTTAAAACCATTAGACAACATTATGTGCATGTTAATTAGAGTAAACAACAGAGTAAACCAGATAAAAATTGCATGAGGAATTATCCCTAGAAGAATCATTGAAGCCAAGTGTTTATGTTTTAAAAATCTACATGGCAAATTGTGTTTGGTAGCACATGTAGATCGTTATGTGCATTTAGTCTTGAATTGGGATCTATTTATTATTAGGCATAGCCACACTCTAAGCAAGAACATCTGTGGCCCATATTAGAATCATAAACTTCCCTTTCTGCCTTTTTCTTTAAAATTCTCCCAAATATTGGTTTAGGGAAAAATAGTGTCTAAGATGATGGAAAAACCCTTTGCCATGGGATATTGGAACATCTCAGGCCAAAGATCAGAGAGATACAGATGACAAAAAAGGGTAATTCTTCTGCTAGCTATCCTGTTTATTAGTTTATTCATTCCTTCATTAAATTATTCATTCTACAAACTTTTGCTCAACATTTGTTTGCCCTAGGGTTGTAAAAATGATAAAGCATAGTTCTTTCCCTGGAGGAATTCACAGCTTAGTGAAGTAAGAAAGGCAAATGCAATTATCTCTTTCAGCGAAAGCCTATCAGCTAATAATGAAGATGAGAGTCAAAATGAAGATGAGGGAGGTCAAGTCATCTGATGAGTGTATAATGGTGAGATGATTACCAAACCCTCAAAGACAAGGAACTTTATGCTTCACCATTGATAACTGGAATGCCCAGCAGTATAGCTGGTACCTGGAAGACAATAAATGCTGAATGAATGAATGAATGAATGAATGAATGAATGAAAGAAAGAAAGAAATATTGCAGGTCAAATCCTCAAAGAATCCATAAAAGACTATTTTGCCCATTATCACTAACTGTTAAACTAATGATGAATGAATTAAAAATACCACAGGCCTGATGCTCAGAATATCTAGCAAAAGCCAACTATCCTGGCTCTGAAGCATGTTTGCACCCCACAAGCCCACACTGTGTTGCTTTCCTCACCCAACTACCTAATCATTTCATGAGAGGGACTGAGTGAGAAAGGAGAATAATCCAAGCATGTGACAGGGAAAGCCTGGGTTTTCACAGAGGCCTACCTAGTAAAATCCACCTAGTCTCAGTATAATATTTTGGTTTTATAGGGCTCCTTGGTGCTCTGACTTTATTTTTTCTTACCCACATACTGAAAACATCATCTGTTTTAGTGTTCTGCATATGACATCACTCAGACATACTGTAAACATGATAGCACATTTTATGGCACTGGAAAAATAAGCACGAGAAGGAAATATCTTTCATGCTTTAGTCAAATACATTTTATAGTTAACTAAACACACATATGATTTTCAGAAATATAGAGAGAGGAACTTTTTCCCTTGAATAAATCTGATCTAATGAATGCAACTATTCACACAAAACCTTAGAAATGCCTTGAAAATTCATTATTTCCTGTTCTAAAGATATATTATATCCTCTACAAAAAGTCTTTACTATAATTCTAGTTCTAGGTCACCAACACTTATAGTCAAGAGATTCGCTTTCAAGTTCCCCAAATGCAAACCCAGTACTTAAGTCTGAATATTCTATTGAGGTTGTTTTTGTGTTGTTGATTTTTGGGGGTGGGTATTTTTGTTCTTCTCAAACCTACCAATCACAGCTATCAGCTCAGTCTCATTTTGACATAACAGCTATCAGGAAGTGGAAACATTAGAATAAAATAGAAGGAATTCAATTTGGTAGAAGGCATATATGGAAGTAAGAGAGACAACTAACAGAATCCAAACGAAGAAATGTGGTGAGCTAGAAGGTTCCCTCCTGCAGAATGGAAGATCATAGTTGTTCTCTTGCTCTGAGTATTGCCTGGTGGTGTCAGAGCAGGTCAGGCACCTGATGCTTGAAAACGCCATGGAGGAGGTATAAAATTTTGAATACTATGTGTGATATTCAAAGTTATTAAAAGTATAGTGTAGTATTTGGCCATTTTAAAGGATTATTCAAAATCTCAGGTTGTAGCATTGGCTTTTGCTTCTAATTATTTCTTAACTTTCACCTTCCCTGAAAACAGACGTTTGAAAACATCATTTTGGACATAAAACAAACACATAGCCCCAACTTACTCTCCGAATATAGGTCATTTCTGTAATAAATATCAAGTGTAGAAATTACTTTTCATTATTATGATATGTAATTTGTTTTCAATATGTTAACAGAGTAAGATGCTTGGTTTGATTCCTTTTTTAAAAGTTAAGGGGAAAAATGCATATGAAGCTCAATTAGTTTAGAATTTCTTAAAGGTTTAAGAAAGAAAGTTCATATATTTACATGTAAAAATGACATAAAAGAAAAATATTCTATTGGTCAGGGGTATAAAAAAACATAACAGGCTAGCTATCTTTTATTCAGGTGACTCAAACAGAGGAATTTCATTCCATTATCTTCAAAAGGTAAAAGTAAACTGTGACTTGTGTTATTGCAAGCATACGTTTTCCTTTTCCTATATGTTCTAGCATTCAGTAAGAATGTTTAAGATAATCTTGAACTACTCCGGAGGCATCTATTTATCAATGCATTTTATGCCTTTTGTTAGCTATAGTCTTAGTCATTTTAGTACATCCAGCCCTAATCTTCAAGTCTGTCAGTCCCATTTTGCATTACAAATCATTTGTAGTTTTATAACTGTCATTCCCAAGGACATCTGGAAAAGATGGATTTATGAAAGGTTACCATGCATTCTAAGAAGGCCGAGAATTAGCATGACTTTGTAAAGGTTCTTATAAATTGAGCAGCAGCCATCACCAGCAATAAGGTGTTTTTTGCTCTTGTCAAGTATCTTTATTTAAATATTAAGGGAGAGATCTGACCTCTGGCCTTGGGGATCACGGTGACATGGCAATGGCCCAGTCTATTAGCTGCCAATGGAGTGCAATAGCCTGGCTCTCTCAAGGCCCCTATTTGTGGACAGTGTTATAATAAGCCTTCCATTAGGCATCCCCAAGGCAAATAACCTCAGCTTTAACAGAGTCAGTTTAAAACTCCTTGGAGTAACATTAAGAGACTATCTGGTTTGTGTCAGTTTAAGATCAACCACTCTCTGCATAGGTTCAGTTCTGTAAATTTTAAGTAGCCACTATTATTGAAGAATTATTTCATACATGCCTGCAGGTAAATATGAGACACATATAGTGTAGAAATAACCCCATCTGTGTCTTTGATTTCTTAACCAACCTCTTTAGAGATTAACTGAACCCAAATGGGCCTGCAATTTTTTAAAACATCATTCTTTTTATTTATATACAAATTTTTGATGCTAGAAATTTCACAGAATTGCTATACTTATGTGGTATAAACTGGGATTGAAGACCTCATGCCTTCACAGTACACAAAAATGATTATAAATGGAAGAGATAAGAATAATCATGAGGAAGGAGAAACACTTCTCTATGTGTGTGCTAGGAGTAAGTATTGCTCACAAGACCCAAAATATTTAGTCTTTTCTGATTTTCATCAGTATATTTTTCCTCTTATACTCTTTTATCCCAGGTAAGTCATCTGGTTATGATCAGATGAAATGCTTGCATATGAATCCTAAATGACTGTTCTCATCTCTAAAGTATTAGGGTATTATTAGGCTCAGACTGAGTGGGCAGGAATCTAAAGCCAAATGATATCTTTATTCTGTGAAGGATCAAGGTCAGACTACCCAAAGATGCCTTGAGAAATTATAGTTGTCATGCCAAGTGCAAAATATAACACCAGAGATGATATTAATTTTTGTTTGGTAATGAAATAAATTTAGTGTCTCCTCTAAATCCACCATTTGTGTTTCTGTGTCTATGACTTCGCTTATTAAAACATATGACCCAAATTTAGAAGATCATTGGTAATTATAGAGAGCTTCTCAAGTGCAACTTTCATTCCTTTATTTTCTTCATTAAATACCAATACATAAATTAATTCAACTTGGAAATGTTGCTTTTAGAACTAATGGAAAAGTCAACCAATATTATGTACACATGGTATTAAGATTAACATCATATCTAGATTTTTTTCATGTGTACAGTTAAAAATCCAGCCAATTTTTAAAATAAATGCTAGTTTTAAGAAAATGAGGTATATGTTTAGTACCTGATTTTATTTGTTGATGCCAAAGACATTCAAGTATAAGCAATTGTTCATTGAATTAAGTTTTGTCCCACATCAGGTTAACTGCTATAAAACAGGAAAAAATTGAAATGATATCATGTGCTAAAACCCCAGTGCTCATAAACAACACTTAGCTTTTGATTTACAGTGAAATCACAATTCTCCATTTTTTGTTCCCTCTGTCTCTGACATTGCATATGAGACCATAGGGCAATACGTGCCCTACGACATAATATAGGATGTAATTTAAAGCATTCTATTGAAGCTATAAATCACAAGTAGTTCTGCTGAAGCAGTTTATGAATGGCAGTAAAACACTAAGACTGGATTATATCATTAGAATTATGTACCACATGTAAGTATTATTATTTGTGATCAGAGATAAAGGACTACAAATGTATATGTGAAAGTATTTTCTTGGTATTTATAAGCTTATTTCATACAAAAAATGTATTTGAGGAAAAATAAGAAAATCAGGATTGTTAAATATCTGTCAATCTGGAGAAAAGATTTTTGTGTTCCAAGAGTAGATCATAATAGTCAGAACCTACTCTGACAGGTCACACACACATAATCTAAGTGTTGGAAGCACAAAAGATCACCTGCATATGGAAACCAGCCAGATTCATAATGTTTGTTAGTATTCAAATAAAAATAAATAATACTTCAATGACTATGACAGTATGCTGCTCTAAAAAAGAGATAGTTTGTAGAGTCAATCATCCTGTTAGTGTTCTTTATGAGAAAATTAAAATTCTCATGGACTCAAATATTTTTTTCCACTGAACTGATTGGCTTTTGTATATACATAGCGATTCTGAAGCTCTAAAATAGTCTGGACTTAAAATTTTGTTTTCTAAGAGGATGCAATGACAATGGCAATTCTTCAACAATTCTCAGCCCATCTTTGACGATGAAGAGGAATTCCAGTCTTCTGTCTCTTTTAGCCACATCCTTCTGTTATTGTGAGTAAATTGTCCTGATGGATGTATCTATGTAACTAAACCAGATGGTCTGGTTTAATGCCAAGACAGTTCTTCCATCTGTTATTTAATTTTTTCCTCAAGGAAACAAAAATAAAGTAAGATATAGTGGAATACTACAAGTAATGTCATACTATTTTAAGTAGGACTTTGGGTCATTCAGCTTAATTTCAGCAAATGAGGTCAAGCCCAATTAAAGTTCAAAATAGGTTAAGATTTGAGAACTTCTCACCATTCTCTCCCTGGCACTGGCCAGCAGTGGCCATCAGCCTTTTGCCTTTGAGAATATCTCTAGTTTCCTGATAATAAAATAAGGAATCTCAGAATTACTCACTTGAATTACCAACCATCAGAACCATGTCCTATTTTTTTAGGCGTTTGCTATCATACTTTCTTTTCCAAGGGAAAAAAATTCCAATCTTATTCCTTTAGAATAATGATAATAATTAACTCACAAACTAGCTGCATCCATTTGCACAGACAGCGATTATAATGCTATATAGTTTTAAAGCGACTTACTGGGAGCGACTCTAGAGTTGATTAATCCAAAGATTTAAAAAGGCAGAAATAATGAGCTCTGGTAGTTTAGACATGACAAAGATGACTTCCAGGTAGAGGTTCTCTGAAAAGTTTCTGGGAGAAACTGAAATTTTAACAGAATCATGAAGGTTAATCAGAATATAGACATGAGGATAATTCTGGAGGAGGTTAATCAAGGAATACAAACAGAAAACAGAAATTCTGGGTGCATAAAAGAGAGGACTAGAAGACACTAAAACTGAGAACATTGGGAAACACAAAAACATGTAGAGAAGAAAATAATTTTGTTATAGTTTCGCAACCAAAAGTAATGAATATTTGTGTTCTTACAGTTATACTTGTTTTATGGATATAATTAAAATTAAATAACTGATAGTGGACCATGTATATATGTTTTGGTAATCTATATTTGCAATGATATATTATTTTAAAATAATTAGATAATATTTTAAAAAATACTTCCATTTTCATAAGGATAATTTACTATCATCCCTATTCTATCCTCCTATCTAGTCTTGTCACATCATCTCTAGGGGAAATTTATAGAATTTCTCATATTCTTCTACTGTTAATAAGGTTGAATTTATACCTACGTATTTCTTAACTTGAAATTATTTTCCTAAGATATATTTCTAGAAATAACCTTGTGTCAAATATGTTAAATATTTAAAGTTTTCAGATATAAAATGCATTGCTTGACCATATACAAACAACACTCTCCAAGTAGTGATAAAGAGTGCCACAAGCCGGGCGTGGTGGTGCACGCTTGTAATCCCAGCATTCGGGAGGCTGAGACCCGGAGGATCGTGGTTCACGGACAGCCTCAGCTACTTAGTGAGGCCCTCTGCAACTCAGTGAGACTGGTTTCAAAATAAAAAATAAAAAATAGGGCAGGGGGTTGCAGCTCCGAAGTCAAATGCCTTTAGGTTCCATCTCCAGATCCCACCCCCCTGCAAAAAAAGAGTGCCACCAATACCTATTTTAATCTTTTGTTTATGCTTAACTTCACAATTTCAACAGGGATGATAGATCATTTCGTCTTACTGAGAATGTTTCCTCCTTGGGCTTCCTTATAATCATCTCCTTTCTTCTCTTAGAGGATCATTTATTCGTCTACAAGTATGTTAGGATTGTTATCACAGAAATTAAAAAAAGAATTTTTTTTTTATCACCTAACCAAAATGGTAGTTTTCAAAGATGTAAAAACATATATAGAAAGTTGAGCATTGTTGAGAGAAGATTCTTTCTCAAAACACTTGAAATTGGAAAGATCAAATCTGAAAATCAAAAACCACAGTGCAGATAGAATTCTTTTCTTTCCATTCATCCTGCATTGAGTTCACTGTGTACATATGAGTTTCATACAATTTAGAAAAATCTTGGCCTTTATTTCTTCCAATATTGCTTTGTTTCCATGCCTCATTCTCTCTCTTTACCTCTATCTCCCTTTCTCTCTCCCACTCTCTCTCTCTGTCCCCACTATTTGTGATTTAAGTAACACTTATTAATACTTCTTATAGTTGCTCTTATCTTTATATACTTTGTATCTGTGATTTTTCAACTGTCTTTTTTCTCTGGTTTCAGTTTTAACATTGTCCTTTTAACATATTTTTCTGCTTTGCTAATCCAGTATTCTGCTATGTACAGTAAGCTGTTCAAACATTCTTAACATGTTCTTAGAACCAGATTTTATAGTTTGCAGTTTTCATTTTATTTTTAGTCACATATTCTTATTCCTTATTAAAAAATGCATCTTTTTTGAATTTGTTTTTATTTTCACTATTTTATTCTTTTTCTATTTTCTTTGAAGCAAAAATCACAATTATTTTAAATTTCTTTTCTACTAGGTTTTATATCTGGATTATTCATGGATTGCTCCTATGGAAGATTTTAAAAGACGCACCATTTCAGCCTCCCTTCAAATGTCTCTCCAGTTGCAACACTGTGCCATTCTTGAGTGCCGAAAGGAAAAGAAAAATCAGTTTTACAAATGAAAAAAAAAAGGTTTTATTTGTATAACTAAAACTATGCAAATTATTTTCCAACCATGCTGTCTGTTACTTTTGTAAGGAATTACTTAAAAGACTTATTTTTATACATTTTTATTACTTGTTTGTTTTTGAGAGAAGTAAGTTAACATTTTATTTTGTATATAATTTTCAAAAGAAGGTGATAAACTCTGGCCACGACAAAGTATAGTAGTTTCATAAAAACAGACTGAATATGAGCAAAGGCAATTAGAATGGCCCTGGGCATGAGGAAGTGAAGTGCCCATCCATGGGAGACAGAATACAAATGAAGCAAGCTACAGAATTGTCCCAGCTCACTGCCCTGAGCAAGCTTCAAAGTCATGGTACAAAAGGGTAACCCAGGTGAAATTTAAGAGATGCCCTGAGTTAAGGAGACAGAGCTAAGAACAGGGGGAGACAAAGCCAGGTAGAGTCCACCAACAGAATAGAGAGACATCCAGAGACATCATAGAGTTAGTTACTGCTGGAAATCAGGCAGAGTATTCATCAGTGCACATGCTTGAGAAAACTATGCAAGGCTGGAAAAAGAACAGTCTTAAAAGTGCCTTTGCTCACTGGTCAAACTGAGAAAACACACTCAAACTCATACACAGGCATGTACATGTGTGCACACACACGGAAACACACAATTTTCCAATGGGTTGTGCAGAGTGCTTAGCAAGGTCTTGTGTAAGTGTTGGTAAATAATTAACCTGGATTGAGTACTTATCCAGACTACCCCCAAAAGAGCAAAACCAGTTCCAAAAGGATCAAACTGTTTCCAAGTAAATTATCTGCATTTCAAAAGAAAACATTAATGCGAATGAGTTAAGAATTGAATCTTTCTCAGTTGAACCTTGAGATAACTGCAGAATTGTAAAGATTCAGAGTCAAAAGATACAGGTAAATTATGTCTGTATTCCTGACCCACAGATGCTGTAGGTAATAAAAGCTGTTGCTTAAAGCCATTAAGTTTTGAAATAATGATTGTGTAACAATAATAACTGATCTAGAAAAGAATTTTCTCAACTTGGTTAAGGGCATTAATGAAACACCTACAGAAAACATATACTTAGTGCTGACAGATAGACAGAATGTTTTCTCCCCAAGGATAAGGAGTGGTAGCACATCCCTATAATCCCAGTACTGACGAGGCTAAGACAAAAAGATCACAGGTTTGAGGCCAGCATATAGTAACTTAGTGGGACACTGTTTCAAAAAAAAAAAAAAAAAAAAGCCTGGAAGTGAATCTTAGAGATAGAATGCTCATGGGTTCAATCCCCATTAACTCCCTCAGGGGGAAGAAATAAAAGTCAGAAAAAAGACAAGAATATTTGCTTTCATTATTTTTTGTTCAATCTGGACTGTGTGTTATTGCTAATGAAAGAGCTAGGCAATAAAAAGAAGAAAAAAACTAGTTCCACTATGAAAATATGCATAAAATTTTCTTTACTGATAAACAAAAGAATTTTGTATATATAAAATCTGATGGACTCTATAAAATAAACTATTAATATGAATAGGTGAGATTAGCAATGTTGGACAAGAAAAATTTATGTAAATTAATTATATTCCCATACTCTGGAAACAAAAGTAAAAGTTAAAATAAAAATTGCACTCAAAATAGCATCAAAAATATAAAATAATTAGGGATATATATGGCAGAAGATATTTATGATAAAACTAAAAGACTGACAGAAATTTCAAAAGACCTAAACTAATGAGTCTTCCAATCCTAAACTATTTTCATGGATTGAAAGGCTCAATATTGTTGAAATTTCATTTCTTCTCAAACTCTAGTTTCAAAATAATCCCAATTAAAATCAGTTGTCTATTTGCAAAGATTGACAGACCAATTTTAAAATTTTATGTGGAAATGTAAAAAACTGTGAAAAAGAAGAAAATTTTTTTAAAAATTTACACTATTTGCTTTAAATTTTAGCAATATAGAGAGTGTAGTATTGACATCAACTAGTCAATAAATAGATTAATAAACAAATCAGAAAGCCCAGAAATAGGCATCCCCATATAAAGACAATTAATTATCAATAAAAGTTTGTTTTAGCTAGCTTTTCATTGTTGTGACCAAAATATCTAACAAAAATGACTTACGGTTTTAAAAGTTTCATTCATGGTTTGCCAGCTCCAAGGTAAAGGCATCATGGCAGCAGGGCATGGCACCAGAAGCTAATCAAGGCAACTGAAAAAAAAAAAAAAAAAGAAAGAGGACCAGAGATAGATATAGACTCAAAGAATAGGCCTCCAATAACCTACCTCCTCCAGCCATACCCTAATTGCCAACAGTTACCCCCAGTAAATCCATTACAATGATTTGTCTATTAATTTATTAGTTCACTGATGAAGTTAGAACTCTGATTCAATTATTTCACCTCTGAACATTTCTGCATTGCCAACACATGAGCTTTTCTGAGGGACACCCCATATCCAAATTATGATAATATGTTTCAGTCAGCATTCTCACTGCTATGACCTAAAATGCCTGAAGACAACAACCTGGAGGAAGGAATTTTATTTACTCACACATGTGGATATTTCAGGGTTTCAGTCCATGTTAGGCCAGGTCAAATTTGCAGAGCTCAGAACATGGTGGTTCTGGGAAGCAGAGAGGGAGAGAGAGAGAGAGAGAGAGAGCTCTGTTTTCACATCATAAAGACAGGAAGCCAGAGAGAAAGAGGCAAGGGAAGGAAGAACAGATATATAGTTCCCAAGGCCATACTCCAAGGGACTTCAGCAAATGGCCCTGCCTCTAATGTGGCTGCCTTATCCATGTCATGAGGTCAAGGGGACATTATAAATTTGAACCATAGCAGGTTTGGTCTATAGGTGTTTCCATATAGAAAGGATAGTTTTTTTCAATAAATAGTACTGTAAAATTGAATATTCATATCCATATGATAAAAAGGAAAAAGTACTATACTAAAAACATATATTCCTTCTTCCTCAACACACACAAATATGAATAGATTGAATTTCCTTTACCTTATTAAAACCTACCAAGAACTTACAGCAAACCATATGTTTTGAGCATTCCTATAAAATCAAAACATACTTTTAAAAGCTAAAAGACAACTCAGACATACAATGGACTTGTATTAAGTCAACTATATGACTACCAGGCAAAATTCATTTGCATCAACATAGAGTGGGATCCACTTCTTTGCTCCAGAACAAGAATAATTTACTTTGCAATCAGTTTTCAACACTATTACATCTACCCCTTCAAAGTTGTAAAACAAATTAGTCAATAAAAAGGCAAAATATTATGATGGGAACATAAATATTTGTATCTAAACTTTATTTTATATATGTTGGCTAAAATTATATTTGCAATTTGTTTCCAAAGTTTGAAATATTTATATGATTGCATGAATTATCTTTTACTCAATTCTGCTTCTATTATTTTATATATTTAGATGAACTACTACTTATTTGAAAAATAAGTCTTAATGTCTAAAAAATAAAACATTTCAAAATTTTAAGACTGTGTTCACAGTGACACAAACCATGAACTCAGCACAGAAGCCACTGTCTTAAATTTTTATCTTTTATAAGTCTTGGTTACTGAGGCCTTAGATGTAATCCTATTTTTAACCTTGAGTATACTAATCCATCCTCTCCATCAGTAAGTTTCAGAGTGATGGGAGGTAAGGAAATCTTCTATCCACCACTGAGAAAATGTAAATTATCAAACATCTAAGTAGTATAACTGTAGATGTTGGATAAATAAATGAATGGTTGAATGTAAGCAGTCACATTTTTTCAGTGATCTGTGTATTCTGCATGCATAATTATTTGCATTTTTGTTTATCAAATGAAAAGTTCTTTAAATGATGTAAATAAATTTATTTTTATTATTAAAAATGTCATCTTCTTAAGGGTAATTTGAAATTTAATTGTGGCTAAGTTTTTCTCTGCTTGAAAATTAAAAAGAACTCTCTGACATCTAAATTTCCTCATGCACAGGTGCCAAGCAAAAGGAATTTAGCATATTGGAATCTGTCCCTAGGACATGGGAATTAGGAATTTCAATATATAAGTGATTCCATACAGTCTGTAGATAGTTCAGATAGAGAATCTCAAAGTACTGCTCTCATCTTAAACATCAACACATGGGAGTCATGCTCTGCTGCCATGCAGGGTAATGTCAGAAATTTAGGAGTTATTTCTTAGTTATAAGGGTGTTCTTTAGCCTATTTTTGTTTGACAGCAGAAATTCCCACCCAAATTGGCTGAAACAATAGAAGAGATTCGTTTTTTTGGTTTTTGTTTTTACAACCACAGAACTTAAAAAAGACACATGGTAGGTAACAATTTGGTATAATTCAATTAGAACTCCAGTCCTCTAGAATCTGTAAGCTCCTCCCTGCCCATGTATGTCAATTTGTCCTCAGGCTGACTTTCCACCAGATGAAAAGATGGACGATGGATGCCAGTACTACATGTTGCCTTGCTCACAACTATGGAAAGATAACAAGAAAATCACTTCACCATAGGATTAAACAAAATTTCTAAGCTTCCCAAAGATTTAGCTCTCCTTGACCCAATTATGTTGCCAAGGAAAACTTATGAGCTATTTTTTTGTATATCTGCTGCTCTCTAACACAATTCATATGACAAGAACCCACACCTGAAACTCAGAATTAAGTCACTCTCATCCCAGCAACACTGCTGCTGTCTATAGGGAAGGGCTGAAACTGTTGATGGCCCTTCCTATAATATTGATCAAGGTGCTAACCACACTACTTACTTCAATAAGTGATAAATATCTTGTTTATATTAGTGGGAAGTTATAATAAATAACTTCCTTATATCTTAACTAGAAATAATCTGCCATGTTAGTTTCCAATACAATAACAAAATATCTCAATCATCTTAAAAATAGAAGAGATATATTTTGGTTTCTTTTATCTTAATTTATTATTGATACATTACAATTACACATGATAACCCAGTTAGTTATGGCATATTTGTACATGCACATAACATAGCTTGATCACTTTCATTTCATAATACCTCTTTTTCCCTCTTCTCTTCCCTTCCTCTAATGCCCTTTCCTCTACTCTATTGGTCTCCCTTCTTCTTTTATGAGGTCCCTTCTAATTATTTTTTCTCTCCAACTTCAAGGAGACAACATATAACCCTAGGCTTTCTAGTCTTTCACTTGGCATGATATTTTTCAGTCCCATCCATTTTCCTATAAATGGCATAATTTTACTCTTATTTTATGGCTGAATAAAACTACATTATATATATATATATATATATATATATATATATATATATATCAAATTGTCTTTATCCATTCACCTGTTGATGGGCACCTAGGTCAATTCCATGAATAAGCTATTGTGAATTGTGCTGATATAAACATGGATAAGCATGTATTGCTATTGCATGCTGAATTTTTAAATCTTATGGGAAAATGTCATAGAGTGGTAGAGCTAGGGCATTCAGTGGATCCATTTCTTGTCTTTTGAGGAATCTCCATTATAATTTCTATAGTGGTTGCACTAATTTATATTCCTACCAATAGTATATAAGAGTTTCTTTCCCCCTGCATACTCACCAGTCACCAGCATTTATTACTAAAATATATTTTAATAATATATATATTATTTTATATATATTTTATATATTTTATATATATATTTTATATATTTTAATAATATATATATATATGTGTGTGTATGTACGATTGAACCCAGGGTCATTCTTCCTCTGAGCTATACCTCCACCTTTTTTTATTTTGAAACGAGGCCTTGATAATTGCTGAGGGTCTCCCTAAGTGACTGAAGCTGGCCTTGAACCCGTGATACTCAGCCTTTCAAGTACTGGAATTACGGACATGTGCCATGATGTCTGGCAAATGTGTATTCTTCGTGTGTGTGTGTGTGTGTGTGTGTGTGTGTGTGTGTGTGTTACTGAGGATGGAACCTAGGGGCACACCCCCAGCCCTATTTTTTATTATTTTTTATTTTGAAACATGATCTCACTGAGTTGCAAAGGACCTCACTCAGTAGCTGAGCTGTTAGTGAACTGCAATCCTCCTGTCTCTGCCTCCCAAATGCTGGGAATACAAGCGTGTGCCACCATGCCTGGGCTAACTTGTTTATTTTTTTTCTTTCTTTTTTTTTTTATCTGAGCCCCCTAGCCCTATTTTTTTTTTTTTTTATTTTGAAACAAGGTCTCGCTGAGTTGCAAAGACCTGCACTAAGTACCTGAGGCTGTCTGCGAACCACTATCCTCCTGTCTCAGCCTCCCAAATGCTGGGATTACAAACTTATACCACCATGCCAGACCTAACTTGTATTCTTGATGACTCTCATTTTAACGTGAGTAAAATGAAATCTTAGTGCAGTTTTAATTTGTATTTCTCTGAGTTTTAAAAATGTTGGACATTTTTTCATATATATTTTCTCTTCTATGTCTCTTTCTCTCACTCAATAGCTGTTTAATTCACTTGCTCATTTATTGATTTTTGTTTGGTGTGTGTGTGTGTGTGTGTGTGTGTGTGTGTGTGTGTGTGTGTGTGTGTGTGGTACTGGGATTCCTGGAAACACTTCTACCTCTGGGCTACCCTCCCAGACCTATTTTATATTATTTTATTTGGAAACAGGGTCCCTTTTTTTCTTTTTTTCTTTTCTTTTTTTGGTGGTACTGGGGTTCCTGGAAACCCTTCTACCTCTGGCTACACTCCCAAACCTATTTTTATATTTTTATTTGGAAACAGGGTCTCTTAAACCAGCGAGGCTGGCTTCGAACCTACGTGATCGTCCTGTCTCCGCCTCCCAAGCGCGGGGATTACAAGCGTGCGCCACCATGCCTGGCTGTTTGTTTGGTTTTTGGTCCTAAGGCTTCTGAGTTATTTATATCTTCTAGAAAAGTAACTGACAATGATTTTTCTCTTAGTCTGTAGACTTTCTCTTAATACTCTTACATTTTTTGCTGTATAGATGTTTTTAATTTGACACCATCCAATTTATTAATTCTTAGTATTATTTCCTGAGCTTTAGAAGTTCTATTGAGGAAGTCATTGCATAGGCTATATGTTGGAGTATTTTCCTTAGGTTTCCTTCTAGCAATTGCAAAGTTTCTGGTATAATTCATAGGTCTTGACCCATTCTTTCTTCTTTCTTTCTTTCTTTTTTTTTTTTGGTGGTACTACTGGGGTTCCTGGAAACCCTTCTACCTCTGGCTACACTCCCAGACCTATTTTATATTTTTATTTAGAAACAGGGTCTCCTACGCCAGCGGGCACCACTGGCTTCGAACCTGCGCGATCCTCCTGTTTCCGCCTCCCAAGCGCGGGGATTACAAGCATGCGCCACCACGCCCGGCCGGTCTTGATCCATTCTAAGTTGGTTTTTATTCAGGAGAGAGTTAGGTGCTTGGTTTCATTCTTCTATGTACAGGTATCCACTTTCCCCAGCATCATTTGTTAAAGAGGCTGTCTTCTCCAACACTTTTTGGGAGCATTCATAAAAGATCCGACTTTATATGTATGGGTTTCATTTTGTCCACCCCATTCCACTTATCTTTATTTCATTGTTCTACATGTCTTTTTTATGGCTGTACCACAATATTTAAATTGCAAGAGCTCTGTAATATAATTTAAAGTTGGATATTATGATGTTGCTATAACATTACTCTTTTTGCTCAGGATTGAGTTGGTTCTTTGGGGTCTTTATTCTTCTGTAGTGTTTATTTGTGTTTGTTTGTTTTAGTTCCATGTAGAGCTTAGCTCTACCTGATGTCTTGGAAGATAACGAGAAAAAGGAAGATACAGTAGTCCCACAATCCCATTTCAGGACACATCCTCAATAACTTCAAACCTCCCACCAGACTCCACCTCTTACTGTTCTTTCCAGTAGTGCCAAGCTGGGGACTCAGCATGTGTTTTTTTGGGAGATATGTACAATCAAAACTAGAGCACTAGAAATGGCAAACTTAGAGATTAAACAACTTAATATTTTCAGACACATGTAGCCATAATTATAGCCCACAAGTAACTCCAAACAGACTTGTTTTATTATATGGAAGTGAAAGAAACACCTGCAGCCGGAACATGCACAGGCGATACTTGCTTAACTTAAGGACTCCTCTTGTCTCTGTACCCACAACTCTTAATGTATTCTTCCTCTTTCTCTAGAATAAAGCACACTGATATTCTTGCTACTCTTCAGACAAGCTAAGTTGCCTCCACTTTGAGTCCTTTTTAACACTGACTCTTTCTTCTCCCTGTTCTGGTCCTTTACATGGCCTGTATGTAAAACCTTTCTTGATCAGTTCCCAAATGATCTCTCCACTATTATCACTGTCTTTCATTTCATCATACTTTGTTTTCCTCATTTTGAATCATAGTACTTCAGAACACTATATAATTTTTTACTCATCTCTATTATTTACTAATATTTTACTTGTTTATTCCCTATGTTTTCTATTTAAATGTAAGCTAAATGATAGTAGAGTCATGGTATTATTTATTTCTGTGCCTCTATATCTGTAGTAATACCTAAATAGAATGCAAACACCACCTTTTGTGGTGAAAATGGTAATTCTGAGCTAGAAACTGCAATCTGGGTTATATAATATAAGACTTGTCATTCATCACTTTAATGATGAGATTTTAGATACCTGTTATATATAAATGAGTTTTTGTATGAAAAACTACTGAAAATTACAAGATTTTGTGCACTTCAAATCTTTCTGTATTAAGGAAATTGATAAAAAGTAAGTTGCTAGAAGGATATATAGATAAATAAAAACAGAGATGGGAAAAATACTAATATGTATAACAGAAACTATGGTAATAGCATGTCACCAAAATAGCTCCACCAAAAGTTAAATATATACAAATTTGTTAGAAAACAATAATAGAAGGGCTACATTTTAAAAAATAGTTATTATAGCTATTACTTCATGGGTGTTAAGATGTATGCAAAGGATTATGCTAAATTCTTTATGCACCTAATTAGTTTAAGTCTCACCAAAAACTTAAAATATGCTATTAAATTCGTTCCCATCTTACAAAAGAAGAGACATACAGAGGGAGATATAATGAATTTTCAAGGTCACCCCACCCTTAAGTTACAGAGTAGAAACTTAAACCAAGTTTGTCTAACTAAAATGATGATGGGGCTCTCAAATATTAAAAACTGCCTCCAAATCATTATGCCAGTCTTCTAGGAATTCATCGCATGAGACCCCTTGCGTTTCCTGATTTGATAAATGCATGTGACCTGTCTGGAAGAGTTCCTGCAGTGAGTAGATTACTCAAAAAAAGTTGCTGAAAACAACAGGATCCTGCGTGAAGCAAAACAATTTGCAAAGCAACAAATCCTCAAGAGCCTCAACTTTTCTCATCTCCCCTCATGAATAATTAGTGAAATTGATAGGCTATTTTCATTGATTTTTTTTCAGCTCTGTCTCCTATCACCCCATTTCTCCTCTTCCCATTTTTCCTTTTCCCCGTTCACTTCCCTCTTTCCTTTCTTTCTCCATTAATTCCTTTTTGTTCTTGGCTCCTCTCTATTTTTCTGTTTGCCTTTTCCAAGATCCTACTTGTTTATATGATTTTAAATACCAAAACCTACTATGAACAAATTTCTCTTTGCTATAGAGGAAATGTTTGTATTCCCCTAAAACCCATATGCTGAATTCTTAACTTGAAAGTTGGTCCTATTAGGAAATGAGGCCTTTGAAAGGTGAGTAAGGAAAGCAGAGTCCTCTGGAATTGGATTCGCATCCTATAAAGACTCCAGAGGACTTGTTTGTTCTTCCTGCTGGTAAGAACACAGTAAAATCATGGCAGTGTGTGAACCAAAATGCAAGTCCTTACTGGGTATCAAATCTTCCAAAGCATTCATCTTAGACTCTCTACCCTCTAGAGTATTTATTTATTCATTCATTCATTGTGGCATTGGCAATTAAACTCGGGCATTCTACCTCTTAGCTATACTCTCATCCCTATTTTTTAATTCTTTACTTTGAAATAGGGTCTTGCTAAGTTGTGGAGGGCTTCACTACATCTCTGGGGCTGACCACAAAGCTGTGAGTCTACTGTTTCAGCCTCCCAAGTACTGGGATTATAAATGTGTGCTGCCACACCCAGCTCTAGCCTATAGCACTATAATAAATAAATTTTTGTTGTTGATAAGCTACTTGGTTTATGGTACTTTTGTTAAAGCAGCCTGAATGAACTCAGACATCATCTCCTCGAGATTTTCTATAGTGATCTACAAAAACTGACACTATCCCAGTGTACCCTCAAATAAGTTATGTATATTATTTTAAAATGGGTGATTTTAAGTCCCAGCCTATAAAGGAAATGTGCCTTTCCCCATCTTTACAAATAAACGTTTTTAATTAACTGAAAATCTTGAGGAACTTAGAAACCTACTTGTTCCATGTAATTACAGAAAAAAAAGTATTTTGGAAGAGATAACCATAAAAGCCAAATACGATTTTTCTCTACACTTACACAAAACATCACTCTTCATTTGTGTAAGCAAATAAATTATGATCTTGACTCCAGTATTGTTTGCAGAAATTTTAATTTTTTGAACATAGCTCTTATTCTATTATAATGCTTGAATGATTCACATGCAGTGTTTCCAATCCACTTTCTCTGGCTTGTGAAACTTTTTAACGAAATGTTAGCATTTGCTGGCACCAGATGTTTTGACATAAGGAGAAGCAATATGTAAATTTTAATCCATGCTAGGAACAATAGCCCGGAGGCACCTTTTTCTTATCATGTGAATCATATACTTAACCACAATGTGGTTGATGCTATCAAAATCATCATCATCAAGAAGGTTGTACTCTTATGGTTACCAATTAATGAAACGGATATCTATTTAACATGATGGGCATCCATTACATAACCAGTAAGTCTAGTACATTTTAACACTTCACCACCAGAACTCTTCAGGTGATTAAAAAAAGAAAATCTTGTTTTAGAAGATAGGTTTTACTCTTCCTTTTTATGGCCAATAAAATTACTGTTTATATTATACTAAGTGCTTTATGGCTACAAGTATAACCTATTTTAGTGAAAAATATGAAAACATGTTATGGTTTTCTTCATCTCTTTGACTTTAAAAGGAAGGTGTGTATATGGGCATATTCCCAATAAAAGAAAATTTAAAATAATTTCAAATGTTTTTGGATGTATATCTAAAACATAATAACATAAGAATGACATTCTTGTGTGCAGAAGTCTTTCTATTTATAAGTTCCATTATAGACATACACTTATGAGTATACCACACATGTATACACACATACAAAAGTCAAGTATAAAGTATATCCAGTCATTCATGTCTTCAATCCACAAAGTGTTTTAAAAAATATGACATTCTTATTTGTGTTAGCTCTGTTATTCTTTTCACACAGGAATTATTCAGTTGATCAATATTTTGGCATTTATAGTATTTTGCAATATCTATTTGTGTGGTATTAATTTTTTAAAAAAGAATGAGCCTATATTTACACATAGAATACCATCCTTTATAGTTAAGTCAGAGTAGTATTGTTTAACGTTTTTGAGGCAGGTATATAGGAAAAGAAATACAAAAACATGGTACAAAATATTAGAGTCTTAACAGAGCTAAAAATTTGATTAATTTTATTATCAAGGGATAGGTCTAGTCAATACCAATTAGCAGCTTTAAAATGTTTTACATATTAGAATACAGTATTCTATTTATCCTAGATTGTCTGGGGAACATCTAGTATATTAAAAGGTGTTTCAGAGTTTGTTAGTAATTTCACTGCCACTGTTATGCCTGTTAGCAATTTTTGCAATATTCTGATAAATATTTTCCATAAATCAAAGTCTTAACAGCATGGAGAAGCAGATGGTAGGAGATCATATTAAAGAATGTAACAATTACTTTCAATAATGGGGAATTATTGGATCATCATTTTCAGCATGGACTTTGTCATGAGCATTTGTCAATTGTGAAGTCTCAGAGCTGTTAAATACCTTTCCAGAGATTAACTCACTCAGTCCATTTTCCAGTACAACCTATATACAAAGACAGAACAAAAAGTATGTTCAAATATTTAATAATTACAATCTTTTATTTAAAATATGCAAAGAAAATATCCGTGCATTTTTAAAGTACTTGTACAAAGATTCATGTATGCATTAAAGTACACCAATGTTCTTCATTTTCTTAGAAAATAAGACATATTACTTTGTTATTAAAAATGAAAAATAGCAATAATTACAAAGTCTACAGTCTTATTACAGTAACAGTGTTTTCCTGATCTAACCAATGTTAGATTAAAATTATAGGAATGTTACTTCAGCTATTCACATATATAAAATACAATTAAAGTCAAAGATCTTAAACTACATTGTTATTATTAAGATTAAATAGCTGAATTAAGTTTAGCCTGGCATGCTATAAGCAATGCTATGCTGTTAAGATTCTTGAAGTTAGTTTGCTTTTTAACTTCAGTAGTAATATTTCAAAGAATAATATAATGTATAACTTACTGATTTTAGAATTCTTTCAGCAAAATAATAGTTACTCCACTCTTTAGTATACTTTATTTGTTATATCTAACAAGCTTTAAATAATACACAAACAAAATTTATTTATTTATTTTTGGTGGTACTGGGCTTCCTGGAAACCCTTCTACACTCCCAGACCTATTTTTATACTTTTTAAAATTTGGAAACAGAGTCTCTTACGCCAGCGTGGCTGGCTTCGAACCTGCACAATCCTCCTGTCTCTGCCTCCCAAGCGCAGAGATTACAAGCATGTGCCACCACGCCCCGCCAAAAATAAATATAGAATTTTTAAACAGGCAGTACAGGAATGGGAAAGGTATGGTTGCAGACACAAAAGTCCTTAATTTTATTCTTTAAGTCTGCTGTATAATGGAGTAAAGAGACATTTTTATTAAAAATTCATCAACGGAAAACAACAGAAATCATTTGATTATGTGGAAATATACAATTCCATTCAAGAGGATATAAGTTCCCTTTTATGTATAAATCGGTAGACAGGAGTATATTATCCTCAAATTTTTTGAAAGACTTTTTAAAAGCCCAAATAACTTTTTTAAAATAATCTTTTTTTCTCTATGAAGCTCACAAGAAGACATGTAGCACACAAAAATTTAAGGAACACAATTTTTCTCAATTTTTAATAGTTTCCTTGTTTTCAAATTAAAAATAATGCTAGTAAAATATTGTATATGTGAATAATGATGACCAGAGGGCCATATGACACAATAAATTATCACCAAATGTTTAGTTTTATTAAATAAATTTAGTAAAATTTTTGTACAGTTAATGTTGATAACACAAGCTGACATTAGCATGTAGGACATGGGGGTTGGGAGTAAATGACATAATTTCATGTGGCACATGTAGATCATGCCATTATAGAAGTGAAATCTAATCCTTCAGGTGTTTTTAGGAAATGCAGATGGTTAGTCTAGTGGTGATAACACAGAAAAATGATCAATTGATTACAGTTTTGATTCATAACTTCAGTAAATATCAGCCTGGAGACATTATAGAAAACACTGGTGAGTTCATTCAAATTCTTCTCTTCTATTTTGAGGTACTAAATTATTATTATATTTACCCTGATATAAATATTATGTATCCATACAAAATTCATTGGAACATTTGGTTATAACATTATTTAAATACCAAAATATCAAGAGAAAAGTGTCTTCATAAAGAAGGTTCCAATAAGACTCAGTCTATCAACAAACATAAAAATATATTCTTTCTTAGCTGGGCGTGGTGATGCACACTTGTAATCCCAGTACTTGAGAGGATGAGACAGAGGATAACTGTTCATGGCCAGCCTCAGCTACTGAGTGAGGGCCCCTGCCACTTAGTGATACCCTGGTTCAAAATAAAAGAATTTTTTAAAAGTCTAGGGGTGTAGCTTGTAGGAAGAATGTCCTTGGATTCCATTCCTAGTACTACATAGATAGATAGATAGATAGATAGATAGATAGATAGATAGATAGATAGATAGATGATAGATAGATCCTTTAATTTGTGAAAGCTAACTTCTCCCCTGACATTATGATAAATGAGCACACTAGATCAGGGTATAAGTGGTGCCCATTTTCTTAAAGTAAGAGCTGTTAACCATCTCATGTACATTCATGTTAGTGGGAAATTTTAGTTTAAAAAGGAGGAGGACTACTCCTCAATGTTTCTAACTCATCTGGCTATTTATTATTCAGAAAGAGTTTTTTATAAAATTAAGCTAGGATCACTGACATTACTGTAAACAGCAGAAATGTGATCTTTATACATGTTTTCCAATACATGTCAGAAAGGTTCAAGAAGAAAAAGCACTAAAAGAAAAAAAACATAAAGAGCTCTATATCCTGATATAAGATCTTCATGAAAAAGGTAGTCAACATTTTATAACAGAGAAAAAGATTGGATGGACATTAATCTTGAAAAAATAGGTGAAACGTTGAAATTTTTAATTGACTAATTTGTTTAATAAAAATAAAGGTCTAATTTTAATTGCAATTATGTATTATTTGAATATACAAGACTTGGTTATTTTTAATAAGAATTCTGTGATAATTGATATGTTTGTGTCAAAATGAGCCATTTGCCTCATTTGTTGTTTGAGAAGTTTCATTTCTGCAAAAATATTCTATGTATACATCTGTTCACAAGGGTTGATTTTGATTCTTAAATATTCAGATAATTTACTTTTTAATTTCCATTACTTTTACTTTGAAATTTATTTGCATTGTTTCCAAATGTTATGGTTCTATGTATACCACATTCACTAATCATAGAGAACTAATCCACAAATATATAATGCATAGGAGACAACTTGTTGAGTGGAGAGGACCTGTTTGAAAGCTAAATATTTCATTAAAAAAACAATTTCCTTAGTAAATAATCTAGTGTTTGGTACATTTTTACTCTTCTATACAGCCTCAATATTATTAGGATTGGAATAATGATATAAAGATAAGTAGGGTCCTCTCTCTCTCTCTCTCTCTCTCTCTCTCTCTCTCTCTCTCTTTTGATCTCTCTCTCTACATACACACACACACACACACACACACACACACACACACACACACATATATAGTCTATGAAGGAACAGACCTCATGCATAAATTTTCATTTGGGATACAAAGAGATAGGAGGTCCCTAAAATATTTTGTTCATGTAAATTATTGTCAGTATATATGATTCTATGTTTTTCTAGAAGAAAGGTCTATAGCTTTCACTAGATTCTCAAGACATTTATGACATAAAAATTAAAAACTAATGTCTAACTTTTGGCCTGTTTTCATTGACTGGGCACAGTAACACTCTTCACTCTGTCCTTAAAAACCCATTACCCATTTTATAATTCCGTATCTCATAATTAGAATAAAGCAGCATATATTAATCCTTTCTCTAGATCTCTTGTGTCCAGGTTCTACTATCCTGTGTCAAGTTTCTATGTTAGCCAATATTATGAGGAATAGGGAAAAAGATAAGTCATGGTATTCAGCCAAATAGCAAATGATGTCAGAATAATGACATATCAGTGCAAATCTTAGAATATGAAGAAAAGAGAATAATGAATAAGTTAAGAACAGAAACAAGCTTCTATGTAGAATGGTGTGTTTTCTATAGGCTCCAAAACATATTGTTTCTCTATAAATTACCAAGTTGGGTCAAATTATCGACATAAAATAAAGTAGAACTTTGTCACACTTAAAAGTATACAATATATCCTTGAAAATTATAAAGTCTATTCAGTTGTTTTCCTTCACATGGAAGGTTTTGCATGAGCACATCTATCTGCATTTAATGACTATTATAAACATTAAAGATTATTTTATGTAAAACAATTTGAATTATTTTAATTCTTCAAAATCTGAGCTAATGATATAAGCCAGTCCTGAGATGCTCATTACAATGTAAGGATTTAGTATTTCCCCATTTTATTAGCATATGTGAAAACATATTTTCCATGTGAAAAATAAACTAAAACCCTTTCAAAAGTTTATCCCAAAGTCTAATATTTATTAAAGACTACATCTCAGTCAAGTTATATATATACTTTAATGTTTAGGTTTTCTTCTCCTAGTGCAATATTTCATTACACTATATCACTTCATGCTAGATTCCAAGGGTCTCCACAATCTATTGCCCAAATTATTTTCCAGAACTCCCCAACAAGCATATTACAGTGCCCAGATCTTTCTAGTGAGTGTCTCAGGAAGAAACTTCCCCCAATTCTCACTTTTATCATTTGGCTGACTTATTTTCCTATATTTCCTCCTATTTAACCAACTTAAAGCCTTCAAAGGAGAAGTTAAATTCCAGGGTTCTAGATAATGTTGATTATTTCTGCTTTCTCTGAAAATCTTGATTTCATAGCTTAGCTTGAACTGTAATTCTTTATTCTTCTGCCCTTGGTTGTGCTTCTCACGTAGTCTTATTAGTGTTCCTGGCCCAGGAGTAAAATCAAAGCTTTCTGACTGTTTAACACGTTCACAGGACCCATTGTCATTCTGAGCATCCCTCACCAATACTGACTGATCACTCACAGAGGCCCAGCACAGAGCAACAGCGTTGGAAATGAGAAACCCAAACTCAAAACAAGCTCAGAAAACAAAATATGAATATTGTATAGATTTCCATATCTGTAATAAATGTTAACAAAACCAAAGATCCTAAGATGCTCTAAATACAAAAGGATTACATGACTGTAGCCTTCATTTGGAGCTGGATATAATGAGATACAGCTTCTGTTTATATCATCTTTTCAGTTGCCAATCCAATGTTCAGTATTTTGCCAATTTGAGTAAAACTATATCAATGACTAATCTATACCCCATATTAGACAAGGTGCTAAAATTTAAATACATAACAAATTTTTCTAGTAGGAGGACATTTTTAAATTTTATTGATGAAATTGATTATCTGAAATTTGCTTTTTTTTTTTTTCGGTTCTGAAGATGGAACCCAGGGGCATTCGACCTCGGAGCTACACCCCCTGCCCTACTTTTTATTCTTTATTTTGAAACCGGGTCTCACTGCGTTGCAAAGGGCCTCACTAAGTAGCTGAGGCTGTCCACAAACCACGATCCTCCGGTCTCAGCCTCCTAAATGCTGGGATTACAAACGTGCACCATCACCACACCCGTCTTGAAATTTATTCTTAAAAATAAGAATTGTAACTGATTTATGATGCTGTTTAAATAATAATAAAATGAAGAAATATAAAAATATATACTATCTGTATTATGTGTCATGTGTCGGGTATATGTTTATGTCAAATGATAAAATTCTAGACCATGTTTTGGAGAAAATTATTCAGTGTGTTCATTTTTCTGAACAGAACATGCAGACATAAATATATAAGAATGTTTTTAGAGTTGGTCTAATTAAACTAAGAGAATTAAGCTCTGATTCTTATATTAGGTAGTAAATAATGTTCTTTTTATTATGAAAAAATCTGGTTCATTTTTATAAAAATCTTTATTATTTCAATTACAAATGACAGAAAAATCTATTTATATTTATTTTACCTATAAGACTTAAACTTTAGACAACATGTCCACTTGAAAATCAAAAAAAGCCATGACCACAAGTGTTGTCAATTGTGATTTGTAAAAAACAGTGTTGAAAGAGGTAAGTAGCAGAATGTGAAAGTAAAAACTGAGATGAGGGTGGTATTCTTCATTCACTGTACAGCTTTACAGGCTGGTAGGTCCAATATTAATCTAGAGCTATGTCTTGAGATGTGCCTCTTTCCAGGAAAACAAAATTTAAGTAGACTTGTTTCTGAGGAAAACATCACTTTTAGTCCTCAATAACTCTTTAACGTCCTGTGTTTTTCTCCTGTGAATTCTTTAGATGCTCCTAAATGGTTTTTCATGGACAACACATTTTGCCTTTCAGAAAAATTAAGCCAAAGGGATGTATGTGAAACACAGAACACAGCTGCATAGCACCAGCACAGAACTGCCTCCCAGTTGATGAACTGAGCCCATTTGTTTCTTATAACTCATCGCCATCCTCTGAGCTAAAGCTACTTCTTCTACTGCTTGCTTTGGAAACCGCAGGAGAAGCAGCAGAGAGCAGAGGATCTGTTCCAAATGGGGATATTGTGTCTTCCAGTAGCATGTCGTTCAATCTTTGTTCCTCTTTCAAAGCAGCGCTAAATGACAAATCTGTGAAGTGCGACAAAGGATCCGAGAAGGCCATAGCTTGGTCACAGAGCTCAGGGCTGGGTCCCTGGGACAGAGTCAGTTGCTGGCAATAGTCTATGGGATTCTGCTCAGGAAGGGGCTGCTGCTTGGTGACTTGAGCACTTAAATCAACAGAGCCAAGTGAAGACAGGGTTGGCAGACCATGAGCACGAGCCTGTATTTCTAGCTCCTGAAATTTCAAACAAGAATAATTAAATAATGCCTTTGAAAGTGGACATATCTCTAAAGAATAAACCAGAAACAGAGCCAAATAGTAACAAGCATTCATAGTGAAGAGTTATAGAAATTAAGAGTTTTCACATATGAAATCTGTTACATTTCTGATACCTGGAAAACAACCTGGAAAAAATTACCCAGATTTTTTTTTTTTTTTACTTTACTCCCATAGTTCTATGAAGAAATTCATATTATGCAGTGGCTTAGACTACATGATAGCCAACAGTGGAAAATCTTCAATTTATTCTTTCTAATTAATTTCTTACCCTAATTCAGGGCTATGTCACAGAAACAGTGCAATAATGTTTTACCTGGCTATAAGCATGCTCACATTAAAAAGAGAGAAAGTCACAAAAATCCATATTTTGGTATTTTGTGTCACAAGAGCAGATGAAAAGTGACCTAATATAAATTGGCACAATATTTCTGAGGAGCAATATCACTAAAGAAATAAAAGGGAGAACTTAGCATCCAATATTTTCTAGAAAAACAAATATTTTACTTAGTATTGTTTCTTGGATGGGAAAATAGCATGTGCATTTATGAAACGAATTCTGTTTTCTGCATTTTTTAATTAGTTGTTATTTATTATATGTCTATTTTAAGTCATCATGATCCTAGATTTCTAATCAAAACCTAATTGAATGAACGCAGTGCATGAACTTCTAAAAGTAATTGCAAACACGAATATATGTGTATATATATGTATATACATATACATACATATGTATGTACATGATACCAGTGAATAAAATGGATGACAAGGAAGTCATATATTAACATGCTACACAGTTCATGGCAACACATAAAAACCTGAATCCGGAGGAGAAGTCGCCTGTTAGCCTGCTCTAATTTCTTCTGCCTGTGTTCTAACTCCCGGGCTCTCTGTTGTTCTTTTTGTAGCCACTTGATGTACTCCACCGATGCTTTTAGAATGGTTCCTTTGTTCCAGCGCATATCACTGTAGAACGGAGAGATAACCTTTTCACAATTGTGCGTGTCAGCAGAATTCATAAGAACTTACAAAATCTTTTACATTAATATGAAATAATGATTTACATGACTATTATTCACTCTTAGATATTATTGCTTCTGAATAGAAATTTTAATAGAATAGTTAAGAAGCCCTTATATAGTAAAATTAATCCCAGAATGAAAATAAGTGTCAAAAGAAAGTAATAAAGTGACTTTTTGTGGGAGAGCTAAATGCAATATCATGATTCTACCATTACAGTTTTTATATTTTTAGTGAAAATTGCTTTTATTATTAACTCTAAGATTAAAATCTATGTGCAGTATTTCTGCATTAATGAACTAGGAAATGTACATTACTGACGACTTAAGCCTAAATTTTTTAAGATCATTTCAAATGTACCAATCTTTTAACCTACTTCCTAGTAAGGTTGCTTTTGTTTCCAAGAAAAAAAAAATAATGTATCCCCTGAATGGCAAACTTAGTGACTGTGAGATATATTTGAGTTTGGAAACATAGCTTTATGCAATAAAGCAAACTTTCTAAAATCATCTGACCAATTTTCCCACACCAACAGCACTGATATTTGTTTAAAAAAACCTGAATATAGATACCTATTTTTAAATAAATTTAAGATAAATAAAAATATACATGACTGGATAATGTCTTAGGTTCTAGCAAAGAAAAATATATTTGCTAAAATATTTTTAATACAGGAGAAATCATAGATAATGGAATTATAGAACCGGCTACTGATATTAATGTCTGAAAATATACATTAATGAATGTATTGCAATATGAGAAGTAATTATTTGCCACACATTAATAGAATTAGCTAAAATATCTTGATGAATATTTAAATTAGAGTAATGAAATTAAGTATGTAGGACGATTTATATTTTTGGTTTATATGGTCTATTAAGATATTAGCTATATTTTAGTTTGTGTGACTTCTGTGAAAAATATTGAATGTAGTATATATTTACTAAGGATCAGAATTAGGAAAATAGGGCTTATGAAAGAACTGCTTTGGCAGTTCAGGCTAGGTGACAATGTCATTAGCAGTAACAAAGGAAGAACTGCTTTTCCCCTGCCTGGTGAAAATGCTTCTTAGGATCTGAGCAAGTCAACTACTTCTGAAAGACATCAAACCACTGTCAGCGTTGCTCAAGTTTGGAAATGCCTTATTTGTTTCCTAAGGCTATTTAGGGTTATTCTACTCACAAGGATTTATCTCATGGTGGAGTAGATATGAAAAGTCAGGTTACTTTTGACATCAAACCAAGAAAGTATCTGTAACTAAGAAACAGAGAAGTCTGGTGTACTAAAATTCTAAGCAGTGGCAGGGGCCTTAGGAATCCTTAATTTTGCTTCAATTTTTCTCAAGGAAATACAATAAAAGAAATGAAAGGAGGAAGAGGAAGAGGAGGAAGAGGAGGAGGAGGAGGAAGAGGAGGAGGAGGAGGAGGAGTTGGAAAAATGTAGTTAAACACTGAGGTTTAAAGTAGGCTACTTAGTCCTAAAAGTAAACCTTCAAAACAGTGATAGAGACACATCATGAGTTTTCCTTTAATTTGTACCTGATGCTCTTCATACTACTTTCAAAAGTTCACTTTATTTATAGATGATATTTCTTCTTAAAATTTTTTTCTTTTTTAAAGAATATGAGAAAGCAGTTCTCATAGTGGAATTTTGCCACTTTCTCTCCCAAGATAATTTCAAGAAGCTTGACATTAACAACACTAAGAAATAAAAATATGGCAGTACTCTACAGACACTGGACATTCATAATGGCATGACTAAAAAATGTTGATGTTGGCTTTGCATTTTCTGTAATTCTCTTTAGAGAACTTAAAATTTGGAGGGGTTTAGAAACTTGACTGAATTTAGGGCCAAATCAGGTATCATCCATACATAAACTATACTAGGAGTGTTTGTAAGCAAAACTACAGAAATATGCAATCCATTCTCATCTTAGGCATGCCCACTACACATTATTGATTTGTCCAAGTTAATAAGAAAATTCAATTTGGATTTAGGCAACTTCTATTCTACTCTCACAAATACCACTTAATAAAACACCATCATCTCTGATAATTGCCACTGTTTGCAGAGGTCATTTTCAAGTCATCATTAATACTACAGATCAGGTTGTTGTGTTTTGTGTAAATATTCTTTATTCTAAGTTGACACTTTTATTAATTAATTATTCTTGAGACAATTTCCAACAGTGTGTTTTACTTCATGTGCTGCCACAAGGGCCGGAGTGGCATCAATCAGCAGGTTTTTACAATTCCATTTTTTTAATCGTATCTCTCCAGAATTTGGGGACCTTTGAAAGTCTGACATCTCTATTTTCATGTACACATACATTTAAAATTGGAAAAATACTATAACCATAAACAGTATTTGAGTTGACATCATAGATTTTAATATAATCAATTAATTTGCAAATATTGTTACTATACAGAATGGCTGCATATGAACTGAGAAGTAGTCATTTACTCATTCCTTATGCTCAGAAGAAAAACTCTGGGGATATACTTTGTGTCTGATAAGGATCACTCCTGGAGAAGATAGTTTAAATTGAGGCCAGCCAATGACCAGTTTTCTAGCCATTGTTTCTGTTCTCCCCTCTTCCCTCCCACCCATTTTTTGGGGTACTGAAGCCATAACATTATTACATAAACGATTTTAAACTCACGGATCATTAGACTTTGGAATAAGAGTGCCAAGCTCCTTGATTCGGTAATTAATATTATACCTTCTTCTTCTTTCAACTATTAGAGAAGAAATATTATTTATTATTCTCATTAAAGCACAGTTCATTTTTGGCTAGCTGTAAACTTTCTTAATAATCTTCAAAAACAGTGGGCAAAAATATTTTCATTTAGTCAAAATTACTAATTTTCAATAATAAAACATGAATTTGAACCTATTCTATTCTAAAAGCAGATGCTACAGTATTAGAATTGTGAATATATTATTTATAAGATATTAAACATATTTTGTCTCAAAAACCCTTTCCCTTCTTTGAATTGGTATTAGTTACATATGCACATATATATATTTATCCTCTTTTGATTGTTATACATTTTACACATATGCATTTTGTCTTTCCCTCAAAAGTGTTACCGTTTGAGGTTATTCACTATGTTTTATTTTTTCTTATCTACACTTCTCAATGTTTAGCACATTATAGGTGTGTTTACCCAACTAACTATGATTAACTTGAGAGCAGAGCTTATATCTTACTCATATTTTTTTTTATCTCCAGAGACCTTGGAATTTCTACATAAGATGTTGATGAGACTAACAATTACTTTTTTAATTTCAAATTTTAATAACCTACAGATCAGTGGGTTTTAAATCATGGTAGTCTTCAGACACGCCTGGAGTAATTGTTAAATAGATTTGTTCCTGAAGACTGATTTGGTAGATATGGGGAGCAGTCCAAGCACGTGCTTTTCCAATGAGTTAACAGGTGGGGATGAAGCGGTCTGTAGAAGGTCTATGACTTGAGAACTACTGCAACTGAGAATTGAGACTGTTCTCTCTGTATTGCCATGCATTCAGGACTTATGACAATTTTGTTTATGTAGTTAATGTTCAATAAATGTCAGTTCAAGGATAACACATTGGACTTTTCTAAAATTGCTATATAATTAATTAGAAATGTTTCCTCTCTTCATCATCAACTTTAGTTTTCTTGTGCATGTGATTAAAAAAAAACAGCTACCTGATACCATATAAAAACACTGAAGAAAATATAAACAAAAAGGAAGCTATAGAAATGCATGTGAATTTTACAGTGAGAATTTGTTAATAATTCTATCTTTACCTACATTATCTCCTGTATCATAAACTAGACTTTTAAGTATGAGATGAAGAACAGCTATAAAGTTCACAGTTTTATCTCATAATTGGTGACTAATTTAAGTCCAACAATCTTTCTTTAAAACCCATGAGTTAGCCGGGCTGGTGGCACATGCTTGTAATCTCTGCACTTGGGAGGCTGAGACAGGAGGATTGCGCAGGAGACCCTGTTTCCAAATAAAATATAAAATAGGTCTGGGAATGTAGCCTGGAGGTAGAAGGCCCCTGGGTTCCATTCTCAGTATCACCAAAAATATAAAAAATAAAATAAATAAATAAATAAGCCGGGCGTGGTGGCGCATGCTTGTAATCCCCACGCTTGGGAGGCGAGACAGGAGGATCGCGCAGGTTCGAAGTCAGCTGCGCTGCCTTAAGAGACCCTGTTTCCAAATAAAAAAGTATAAAACAGGTCTGGGAATATAACCCAGAAGTTGAAGGGTTTCCAGGAACCCCAATACCACCCCAAAAATAATAAATAAATAAATAAATAAATCCCATGATTTAAATTCACCTTATGAATAATATCAGATGCTCCTTTTCTACTCTTCTTAAATTATACATATGAATTTTTAAATGGCTAATTATAACGTTGGTTTCTCAATGTTGTTCATATCTACTATTGGTTATTCTATAAAGTCATGCTTTAAAAAAATTAATAAATTACTTCATGCTATGTGGTTGCACTCTTCACAAACTTTTTGATATATTCATTCAATCATAGCCTATAATGAAGGCCAAAGAGGCTCCTACTCCAACTCAGACTAAGAGGACACAATTTTTTTCCTCTGGCCACAGCTTTCCCCACTAAGCAAGGTAGCCACAGAGCCAAGGAACTCCTTTCTAAAGTACATGCTGGGTAATTTACACCAGGAATTTCCTCTATTTCTCTGGACCCAGTTCCAAGCCTGTGCAGGCTTCATCTCGAGATCCAACCTCCTGAGGGAGGAACATGGCACTTGTGTGCTCACACGGGTTCAGCATTTGGCTGATGGGCAGTCATTTATTTACAGAAACCCATATGGAGCTTGCAAGTACCAGGTGAAGTGCTTGCACTACTGTATGAAGCCATTTGCAGCACAGAATAGAATAGAGGAACATGGGGGAGAAAGTAGAGCCAGCTGGGAGCGGAGGGATGGCCTTGCCTGTTCTGACATCCCCACACCAGACTCTGATGACCTGAGAATTATGAATTCATTCCTGGCCTTCCAGTCCTTAGGAAAGATGGAAAAAAATTAGCGCTTTCTACCTTATTTTATATGTTAAATGAGACTTTTTTTTGTATTTGTGCCATGACCTCACAGGTTTTATCATTTCAAGAGTTGTTCTAGATCCATTATACTTAAAGTTTATGGTATTACTTTTTTAATGTTGATTTTCCCGTCAAAAGCAAGATAACTTTGCAAGAGAATCCAAAGTAGAAAACGCTTTAATAACATACATCCCAGACACCTACCACACTCTACATTAAATGACCTGTTGCAGAAGTGGCAGACATAGAAGAGATAAAGGGAAGAGTCATGATAGTGTTTATTAGCAGGTTCTAAGAGGGGCCTCCATAGTTCATCAAGGTACTAATTCCTTCTGCCAACCATTAGCTCTCGTCATCGATAGCCACCTTGTCTCATAATCTGGACCAAAGTTGTCTGTTCTCCTACTAGAGACTACAGGGATCGAGGACCACTAGGACCAGGTGTCAGCTCTTTCCTCACAGTCACACAATCAGCCACCTGTTATCACTAAGTGCCTTATCATCAGCAGGTGCCTTATGCATAGATGCAGGTTTCATGAGTACATATAGAATCCATTTCAACTAATTGCATGTAAAAAAAATTACTGATTCATTGTAGAGCTTTAAAAACTTTTATTCTGTTTTAGTCTTTTTCTCAGTTTTTGATTTGGCTTCACACTCAGTTAATCAAGCTCACTTGAAATAGCTAAGCACTTAAGACATGACCAAGCACTCAAAGCTCAGCCTTGCTGTTAATCTACCTCTTTTGCCTGCATTTTTCCATCTCATGTGACTCGTTATCAGAGTCAAACTGACCCTGAAAAAGGCATGAGAGCTTTTTTTTCCCAGGGGTGGAATTCAGCTTTACAACATAAGCAATGCCTTTCAGATAACTTATCATTAAGAAGGAAGAAGAAAATCGACACAGGAAAATGAGAACCTGGACTTGAATTTCTGACTCTGTAAGTGGTGTACATTTTCTGAAGTCACTTTATCTCTTTAAATCTTTGAATCAGTAAGTCGTGGCACAGTTCAACAGTGACAATATGCACTCATTTCAGTCCCACTCTGCCTCCTTGAGAATAAACGATCAAAAAGAGAATTTGGGATGCTTCCCTTTGTGAAAATACATAGCTTTCTTTAAGAGTTCACATGCCTTACATTTCCCAAAATATCTTGATTTTGTGACAATCTACAATTAATTTTGGTCATCTGACTTCAAGTTTTTATGGAGTGATTATAGAAAACTACTCATTTTAATTTCTATGCATTTTCTCTTGTATAAATTTTGTCTGGAGAAAAAAGAACATATACTCACTGAGGTTATGATTGTCCTTTTTTTGTCTCTCTTTTGCCAATGCTCTAGTGTCCGTTTCTGATCAAAGGAAAAATAATTGAAATAGTGCTTAGCTCTACTTTTTTAGGCAACATAAAACGTAAAGCCTTTTTAGGCAACATAATTCAGAAATACTAGGTAAAAATACAATATTTCTCTCAAAATGGTACAATAATATTTTCGATGCAAGTATTCAGAAATTGGGATGAGAAAACTTTTTAGTAAAAGGTGATAGAAAAGTTTTTAGTCTCTGGAGTAGATAGACCCAGATTGTTTTCTAGCTCTCCAAATAACAGCCATGGGATCAGTTACCAAATTTCTCTGTCTCAGGTTCCTCCTTGGTAAAATGAATATAACGCAATACTTACCTGAGAATCACTGTGATGATTATAAAGAGGTATTGTGCACAGAAAATATAAAATGGATCAGACTGTTATTATTGTTGAGATTTTGAGATTCAGAAAAAATATTTTCCCAACCTAAATTCTTCACAGATAACTATGATTTCTATCCACCAAAAGTTGAAACTGAAAACTTTTCTCTGATATTCACTGCAACCTGCATTTTCTGTCAGTAAATGACACTGCCCTCTGTGTGCTCTGTGGTTGTGTGTGGTCGTCGGCCCTGAAGATGGTCTACAATGCTTCTTATACCCATTAAGTTCCCTCCACCAGTGAATGGTGCTGAGCTGAGAAACCAACAGAACATTGTGGGAGTGTCTACTGTGACTCTCAAGTCTACAAGATAGAGGGCATTTTTAGCTTCCCCTTTGGTACCTCTGGGATCTCCAGCTGTCATGTCATAAGGACACTCAAGTGCTTTATTAAGCTCTGTATTCTATTTACTTCACATGTTACTATTAACTATCTAAAGTTATTATGAGTTAGTTTTTGAGCCCCAATCTAAAAGCTTGCTCTAAATTTTTCAGATAAATTTTATTTTCATTGTTAAAAAAGATGGAACACTATATTTGTAAGTCAAAAATCCTTATATTAATACATTTTTGTATCTTACCAACTATATAACTTTGGAAGAACAACTCATCTGATCCTTGATGCCTCATCTACATACGCTGAAGAATTTTATTATGTCCCTACGATTCCTTTGAGTTGTAAGGAAAATTGAGGGTTTTTTCCCCATTGAGGAAGTTAAATAAGTCTGCAGAAAATCCATAAAACAAAAGAAAAATACCTCTAGAAAAGTTTTTGTTTAGTATCAAAAGCAACATACAAAGAGTAATTTATCTAAATTTAATATATCATTTTGCAATCAAATTAATAAATTGCATCTATTCAATAGCAAATGAAGCTGTTAAGTGAAAGTATGTGTGTATATAGGTGTGTTTAAAGCAAATGTATAATTAAAATAATAACTCAATTAAACCATGAGATTTATTAGCTTGTGTCCTAATTATAATAAAAATGATAGGTTGATTCTAAATGTCTCCCTCTTTAACCAGCTTCTAAAATGTTCTTAAAATTATATTTAGATGATGATATGTATCACTTATATCCTATTCAGTTGACAAAAAAATTTAAAAGGACAAACATATAAAAGAAGCATTACCTGTAATTTCTCTTTTCATTGGTAGGCTGCTTGGACAGGAAGCACTTGTGAGCCCCATATTAAGTGGTGAGATCCCTGGATCTCCACTATACACATCCAAAATGCTTCCAGATAACTTTACAGGGAAAAAAGGAAAAAAAAAAGATCAATTAATCCTTCTGTGCACATGGACATACTTAGTTTTAGATTTTAAATTATTAATTTCAAATTTGTCACATTGTTAATAATAATAATGGTATCATACAGCATTTTTATTTTAGAGAGAGGCGAGTGTACACTGACTATTTTAAAGTACATTATGGAATGCTGTGGATATGAAAAAAGTATGTTGTACTTAAAAAGAGAAATCAGGTCATGCATGAAGAAGAATTCTGATTAATATTTACAAAGGTATAGAATTTTAAACCATCCTATGACATGGTTATAAATGCATAAAATTTAAAATAACATTTTGGACAAAAATCAATATACAGTAACACTGGAAAGTTGCTTCCATACCACAAATTAGGTACAATGGGTGAACATCTGGGAGCCTTCCTAATGCCATCAGTACTACCAGCTACTCACAGTGAAGAACTACTTTATACTGTTAATTAAGTGAGGGACTTTCCCTCCTGGAAGGCATACATTTTCTCATTGTACACTTAATGTTCTAGATTATTATAAATATCCCAGCTGGTAACCAAAAGTACTCTAAAACTACTTTTGCCTCTAGTGAATATAGGGTACATCCAATTATAGCAATGCTGAAATTGTCAAAGTACTTCTTGGGAACATTCTTTCCCCAAAGCTGAGGTGCTTTATGCACAGTTGAAAATTGCACTAATTCATTATTCAAAACGTGCTTACTGATTTCCCAAGAAAATTAAATTTAAATAATACTGACATTTTAAATTATTATTATTATTAGAATATTATTCTATTTACAACAGCTATATTTATAATGGAGGATTTGAGATTTTAAAATATTTTCATTCTCAGTGACTTTATTCTGTTTCTAGGAAGTTAACCAAAAGCTGAATAAGAAGCAACTATTTTTTTCCTCAAGAACTAGTAACAATACGTACAATCAAACATAGCTTTAACAAGGTTACTGTGGAGAATCTAACTTCCCATTTATACTTCTTGTAAAACTTTAGCCTGAGAGAAGTTTTTGACTCTTATAAAATCAGACTGGAAATAAATATGAAGAAAGGACATTTTAAGAACAAAATTAGTTACTGGGATTAAAAAAAACCACTATAGTATTGTAATAAATGTATATTTCTGAGTAAAAAATATGAAAATACCTTTAAAATTATATAATGTATAAATTTATGTAAATATCAACAGTGATAATTTTATGCTACATATGAAACTCATATATATGAGTAAAAACTTTCTCTAAATATATTATATATTTATTATATATGTATATTATATGCATATATATCATATATATTACATACATGTGTATTACATATATTAATGGGTTTTTACTTTATGGGTCTTGGAAGTAAGCTATATATACTATATATATATGTGTGTGTGTGTAATATGTACATATATATATATATATAAAGAGAGAAAAGAATATTTATTTATTTATTTATTTATTTATTTATTTTACTACTGGAGATGGAAATTTGGGCAAGTATTCCAACACTGAGTTATATCCCCAGCCTTTTTTATTTTATTATTTTACTTTTAGACAGAGAGACAGAATCTCACTAAATTGCCCAAGCTAGCCTTGAACTTGCAATCCTCCTGCCTCAACCCCCCTAATAACTGGGTATGTCACAGTAACTAGCTATGTATTTTTGAAATTATTAACTTCACTAGGACTTCTCACCCTTTTTTTATATAAATGAATTGTTTTAAACTGGGTTTTTACAACCGGGCGTGGTGGCGCACACTTGTAATCCCAATGCTTGGGAGGCGGAGACAGGAGGATCGTGGCAGGTTCAAAGCCAACCGCGCTGGCGTAAGAGACCCTGTTTCCAAATAAAAACATAAAAAAATAGGGCTGGGAGTGTAGGCCAGAGGTAGAATGGTTTCCAGGAATCCCAGTACCACCAGAAAAAAATAAATAAAAAATAAGTAAGTAAAATAAAGAAAATAAAATGGGTTTTTACTTTATGGACCTTGGAAGAAAACTACTCAAGTCAAGCATTTTATTTATTCCTTCTCAATTTCATCTGCAAAATAGAGACAGAGTTATCCAAATTAGAAAGATCTATGTGAGTATCAAATACAATTAGAAGTAAATCCAAAAAGCATCCTTTTCCACAGACAGAAGTCATTTAGTCATAGTTTTAAGAGTACATTTTCTTTCCAAGATCATTTTTAGAAAGCTTGTTGGTTATGAGCTAAGGAGTCACCAGCTTGAATTGTACATTTACGCTGTGCTTTGGAGAAGCATAATGGACACGCTGAACAAAAAGACAGGGAGTGAGGGGGAAGGAACTGGAGGAAAGGCCCTTTTCTCTGAAGAGCTTGAATTCAGATGGATTTCAATGCAGAAGCGACAAATTGCAGAAATGTCAAAGAAGAAAAAGAGCTATCGTACATATACACTGTAACAATAAAGTGAGAGGTTCCTAACTATAGCACTTCATTGCTTCCATATTACCTGGTCAGACAGTACCCAGTGCATTGTTCCTTACAAATGGGGCAGGAATTCTGATAATGAATCCAATGCTGCTTAACTGTAGCTATATTACATCTTCACTTGACCTTGGTTATTGTCTAATTTATGCCCTAAAGCACAATGATTAATAACCTATTTAATTTTATGCTGTAGGTACTATTCCATTTCATGTAAATGGCTAATCACTTTTTGAATATCATTAAACTGTTGGGCTTCAATTTCCAAGCATGTAATACACTTCATGTAATCTAAAATGGCTTTTTTTCTATTAAGAGATGTAAGAGTACAATATTAGTGAAAATTTAACAATTACATACACATCTGGAAGTGCTTACAGAGCAAATTTATATCTACCTTTATCAAAGATATAAGTTACTTGGGTAATAAGATCTAAGTTTGAACTTTAAAAGATGAACATATCGTTACCAACAAACACATTTTAACCATATGAAATTAAAAAATCATAAAATCTATCCCACAAGGTAGAGCATTCTTCTCTATAAAATAATACTTCTCTCTGGCTTTAATAAAAACAAAATTAAGTCCTGATCTGAGGAGCTGTTTTGACTGCGGAGTGATTGCCAGAGGTTTCCTGGTATCTAGATTTTATTAATCTTCTGAGCTATGGGAACCGAAATGGACTGAGCCTGACGTTTCCACATATGTACTTCCACTAACAACATCCAGTAGTTCCTTGAAGAAAATGAGATCAAGATGAAGACTTCTGAGGAAAGCTGCTATTTCAGAAGTAAAACAATGCATAGAATTTGAAGTAACATAAAATAAGAAAATTAAAAAATTAACATGAAACCAAGATTACTGAATTAGCTTAAAAGTATTTGTAATACTTTTTAATGAAAATAATAATAACAATAATCAAGGTGGCCAACAATGACCAAGGAGAAAGAGGGTGTATAAAAAATCATAACTGCAAAAAAATCTATAAAATGAAAAAATAGTATGTCTTAATGTGCTCATTTGGAAAAATATAACAATTAATAAAGGATGAGAACAGATGAAAGTATCTCCCAGGAGAGTGAAGAAAAAGATATAGAAACGGGACACATGAAAACGAACCTAAAATAATAGGGAGGGTAGATTTACTAAAGCCAAAATTTAGATAACAGCAGTCTTACGAGGATGAAAATAAAATTGGAAGCTAAATTAGATTAGCCAGTCACAAAAAGTAAAAAAAAATAAAAAGGTGTTCTTCTTAATATTTGGAGGCTAGGGAGAAAATGGTCAAAGGAGGAACTCTAGATGAAGAAGGAGAAACCTTAAATGAGCAAATAAGGTGACTAACTGAGGGAGATGGGAGAGATGGGAGAGGGGAAGAGAGAAACTTCCTAAAGCACAAAGATAAGCTGCGGTTCTATACATGAATGATGAACACATGAAAAAAAAAAAAACCAAGAAAACAATTCTATTTAAAACAATATCAAAAAGCCAGGCGTGGTGGTGCACACTTGTAATCCCAGCATTTGGGAAGCTGAGAGAGGAGGATTGTGGTCCTCAGACAGCCTCAGATGCTTAATGAAGCCCTTTGCAACTCAGTGAGACCCTGTTTCAAAATTGAAAAACAAAAATTAGGGCTGGGGATGTAGCTTAGAGGTAGATTGCCTCTGGGTTCCATCTCCAGTACTGGAAAAAAAAAAAAAAAAACATCAAAAAGAATGAAAACTTAGGAAGAACCTTAGCCAAGGAAGACTTATGAACTGAAAACAAAACAAAAATACTATGTCTGAAAGAAATTAAAAAGGACATAAATAAATGAAAAGACATTCAAATTTTATATATGGAAAGACAGATTTTTTGATGGAAATACCTCTCAATGTACAGAGTCAATGCAATACACATCAAAACCTAACTGCATTTTTTGGAGAAATAGAAACATGCAGACTAAACCTCATATGGGTCTCAAGGGACCCAGAAAAACCAAAACAATCTTGAAATGTATTACAATGCCATAGTAACCTAATAGTGTGATTCTGGCATAAAGACAGATACGATCTATAGAGCATAATATCAAGGCCAAAAATAAACCTTCTAATTATATGGCCAAATAATTTTTTACAAAAATGACATGGCCATCCAACGGGAAAGGACAATCTTTCTAGACAACAGTGTTAGTTACACTGGATATGCACAAGAGAAAGAATAGAGTTGGGTGTTCATCTTACTCACATATAAAAATTAACTCAAAGTGGATCGAAGACTAAATATAGGAGACAAAACTACAAAACTCTCAGAATAAGACATAGAGTAAAAGCTTTATAACATTGTATTTACCGATGATTTTGTGGATACCAAACTCACTGAATTTTTTCTTTTGTTGCCCCGAATTTTGGTGTCCTATGATAGTGAAATCATATATAAATATAAATATATATTCTAATATGTACCGACATATGTATACCTTCTACAACTCAAAAGAAATAACAAAAAACAACCTAATTTTAAATATGTGCAAAGCACTTAGACATTTTTCTCAAAATGATATACAAAAGGCCAGTAAACACATGAAAAGATGCCAGACATGACTAATCATTATGTAAATCAAAACCCTATGATGGTACCACTTCACACTCATGATGGTTATTATCAAAAGAAAAAGGGGAGAAAAGCAAGTTTTGGAAAGGATGTGGAAAAATTAGACCATTGGAGCATTACTGTTGGAAATGTAAAATGGTTCTGCAACTTAACATTGTGGTGATTCCTCAGAAAGTTAAACATAGAATTACCACATGCTCCAGCAATTCCACTTCCAGATAGGTACCATAAATAATTGAAAACTCGGCCTCAAACGGATAATTGTACACTAATGTTCACACTTACGATAGCCAACCCAAACATTCAAGAGATGGACAAGTAAAATGTGGTATACACATAAAATGTAATATTAATCACCCTTAAAAATAATTATTGTTTCCATTGTTGTGCAGAAGCTTTTCAATTTGACACTGTCACATTTAGTGATTGTCAGTTTACATCCTGAGTTTGAGAGTTCTTATTGAGGACGTCTCTGCCAGTGCTTCTATATTAGAAGAGATCATCCTATGTATTTTTTTCTTAGTAACTGCAAAGTTTCTACTTGAATTTCTAGGTCTATGATATACTTGTAGTTGACTTTTGTGCAGTTTTAGAGGAAGGGAACTAGCTTCATTCTTCTATATATGGATATCCAGTTTTCCCAGCACTATTTGTCTAAAAAGCTGTTTTTTTCCCCCAACATATACATTTGGCACCTTTGTCAAAAATCAGGCAGCAGTAGCTGTGTATATTTGTCTCTGTATCATCTATTCTATTCCCTTGGCGATGAGTCTGTTTTTGTGCCAATACTATGCCAGTTTTGCTACTATAGCTCTGAAGCATAATTTGAAGTTAAGTATTATGCTGCTTCCAGCCTCATTCTTATTGCTCTGAATAAAGAAATTGTGGTATGTAGACACTGTGGCATTTTACTCAGCCATAAAGAACAAAATTATGTAATTACCAGGAAAATGCAGATCTATGGAGCATAATATCAAGGCCAAAAATAAACCCTAATTATATGGCCAAATGAAAATATCATGCTAGATGAAATGCACCAGAGAAATGAGTGTAACCAGAGAGCATCATGCTAAGATCAACCAGACTCAAAAAAATCATGAGACACGTGTTTTCCCCTCACTTAAGAGAAAAAATAGGAAAGAAAAGGGACTTTGTCAAAATGTGGTGAGAGACCAATAGAATAGTAGAAGGGGACTGAGGGAGAGAGGAGGGGAGGAGGAAAAGGAGGCTTGGGGAGAGAGCACACCAAGAGATGTTGTGTGGAGGAGGAAAAGGAGGCTTGGGGAGAGAGCACACCAAGAGATGTTGTGTGCATATTTGAATGCATCTCTTTGAATCTCATTACAATGTGTAGCTACTATGCATCAACTTAAAAAAAGAGCAATAGTGGAGAGGGAGGGAGGGAGGGGAGGAGGGAGGGGGAGAGAGAAAGAGAGAGAGAGAGAGAGAGAGAGAGAGAGAGAGAATGAGAATAAAATTCTGATGCATGCTACAACATGGATGAACCTTGAAAACATCATAGTAGATGAAATACACCAGACAGGAACGCACAAAAATTGTGAGTCCACTTATATGACGTACCTAGAGTAATCAAATTCATAGAGACAAAAAGCAGAATAAAGATTACCAGGGGCTCGGAGTAGGGAGAAAGAAAAACTATCCTCTAATCGGTACAGAGTTTTTGTTTGGGATGCCAAAAATGTTCGTGAAATACACAGTGGATGCTGATACATAACATTATGAATATATTTAATGTCATAGAATTACACACTTACAGATGGTTAAAATGTTAAATTTTACACTAAGTATATATTGCCACAGTAAGAAAAAGATGAGATCCTACCAACGATAGTTTGTCTATGCTTGTGAGTGCTTAAATGAAATGCATAAATTTTCAGAAAAATGTTATTTGGTAGAACTGACTAAAGAAATAATTAATAGCTCAAATGATTTTATGATTTCCAGAGAAATAAAAGTAAAGTAAGCATGTTTCACAAAGAAAATATGTGTATTAGATATATTTATGGGAATATGTGTCATATTTTTAAGAAATATATCATGTCACTTTTATATAAACACTTCCAAACAGAAGGAAGCAAGATGGAATGTGACCTTGTTCATTGAGTCTGAAACCATACATAGCCTTTATGAGGAAAGGAAATCATAGGCTCATTTGTCTCATGACTATAAATTGTCCACATGTATTACTAGCAATTTGAATCCAAAAGTACATAAGCAGGATAATTTTCTGTAATTAAGTTGGGTTTTCCATAAATATACTTTGTGATATTAAAAGAGAAAATACATTTATGATCATCTCTAAATTCAGAACAAGCATTTGACAAAAGTTCATCTAATTATATGACTTTTTTTCTCTCTAGTAGTAGGAATTGAATCCAGGGGCATTCTAACTCTGAGATACAATCCCAGCCCCTCTACGTTTTTTGTTTGTTTGTTTGTTTGTTTGTTTGTTTTTTTGAAACAAGGTCTTGCTAAGCTATGATCTACCTATCTTAGCCTCCCAAGTACTGGGATTACAGGCCTGTGCCATCATGCCCAGCTAAGATTTTTAGTTTATTAGACAAGAGATCTTCTTTAAGTTTATAAACAGTATATTTAAGAATTACAGCAAATATAATACTAATTGAAAAATATTCGAATTACTCTCTTCAAGATCATTCCTTTGGACATTCAACTTTGTATTTGAAATTTTATCCATGGTAATTAGGTCACAGAAGAAAAGTGACATGTTAACAGAATTGAGTCTACTTCACATAGAATATAATGTTAAGAGAGGGCATGAAGTTACCAAATGCCACACCCAGTGCAATATGCTTTATAAGTATAAAGTTAAAAACAACTAAAATAAAAACAAGTTAGCTATGCTTTCCTAGCCTAAAGCGTGGCTATTCGCAAACAAGAAAGAACAGAGAAGGCTATGCTATCAACTGATAACAATCATAGGAATAACAACTTAAAAGTAGTGTAAGATTTTAAAAGGATAGAAGAAATTCTAATTAGTATCTTCTTTATGTTGCCAAACAAATTTAATTGATATTAACATGAAATATTTCTACCCATAAAGTATGTGTTTCATAAACTTTTTGGATAAGACAAATAGTAGTTTCACATATTTCTTTCCTATGAAAACTCAGCACAGAAAGTTTCCTAAAGGGAAGTTTCCCTACCTCTTCTGACTAGGACATTCCAACTTATTCACCAACTGTGTTACTTTTTTTGTAATAAATGGCATAGACACTTATTTTAGTTTATTGAGTGGCAGGCACAGGGGAGATAGCCAGTTCCAGTGTAGAAGCGGAGGTGACAGGTCATGCCAGAAAGTGTTACTCTTAGCCTCCAACTCTGCTATTGTATAAAAACATGAACTTGATTTCTTGTAGCATAGCTTGTGCTCTCTATATTGGGTTGTATATAAAATCGTGAAACAGTTTACCATCTATCTCTTTGTCCTCTGAAATTTCTAAGGGGTCAAAGTTTTAATAAGACAATTGTTTTACTGTTACCATAAACTACAGTGTGCATTCTGCCTCACATTTTATAAGAATTGTGTATTTTCCTCAATTGAAGTTGTTCGTGCCTCCAAATTACAATTTCAAGTCTAGAAGGAAAGACAGTTAACCTTCTATTGAAATCAGTGCAGTGGGGCTATGGATGAGAAGACAGTAACTTTTCATAACCCTAGAAAGATATAGCTTTGCCTACGTTTGAAATTCATGTTTCCCTAAAAACATAAACCTGGATCCAAAATTATTTTAGAGGCATCTAAACTATGAAAATGTGCCTCTATCCATTTACTCTTAGCAGGATGACTATTATATATATATAAAGGACAACACAAGCAATCTGACCTGAAGGCAACATGACCCCTCTATTGTTTCTGTCTTTTTCCTCTCTACACATTATATCTGACCTGTCGCCTTGTAATGATTTCTCTTCTTTTAAGCAAAATTCCGTATAGGCTTTCTTCCTCCATTCTCATTCATCAAGATCTTCAGTGCCCTGCACCTAAATTATGCATCTCTAGGTAGTATTATTTCATCCCTCTCAACTCGCTCTCATTTGCCTCTTTTAGACCAACACATGTCTTAAAATGTAACTTTAAGCTCTATTCATAAATCTAAAATCTCTCCAATTTAACTCATATATTAAGCCTAAATATTTGTGTCTAGCTTTCGAAACCATGCTAATGGCCTCACTCTATCCATTTAACATCACTTCCTAATTACTCTCAAGTTTTGAAAAATTTATCTTCACCACATATGTTTATACTACAACCATGACTTCCAATGATAGATATGAATCCAGTGGGAAAGCAATGAGATTATCACAGGAATACATAAATCCATATATTAGAGATATTAAGCAAAGATAATAAATTCATTATCATAACAGATATACCATGACATAGACAGTTGAATATTGATTATATACAAAGTATTAAGGAAAGGATGTTTCATAATAACAATACCTCCAGTAATGCTTAAGATAATTCTATGGGCTAAATATTACAATCGCCATTTTAAATACAAAACAAACCTGGATCTCGTGCCCTGCACCTGTAATCCCAGTACTTGGGAGGCTGAGACAGAAGGTTTTAAGTTTCAAAGACAGCTTCAGCAAGGTAGGGAGACTCTTAGCAATTTAGAAAACCTTGTTTCAAAGCAAATAAATAAGTAAATAAGGACTTGGAGCATAGTTTGTAAGATAGAATGTCCTGGGTCCAATCCTCATACCAATAAACAAATAATATAATTAATTAAAAAATTATAAGTAAGAAGTGAAGTAATCATCTCAAGATTATATATAGCTTCATAAATAAGTAGAATGCTTGATTTCATACCCAGGCTAGTCTAACACAAAGGTTGGATTCTTTACTACATGCCCTATTGTGTGGAAGAACTCTTACCTTATTACATTTGCTCTTAAGTGTTTTGACTATTCAAGAAAGTTGAAAATTATTGGACTATATTTTTCTCAGTGTTATCCTTTCCCACTGCTATCTTCTGTATATCACGCTCTCAATAAGTATCAAAATGCCATTTTGCCTCTGATGTTCGATACAGGGTAAAAACACACTTTCACAGCATCCGGGCTTAATTTCTCTTCACCAAATACTGTAGTGCTAATAAAATTGAATGCAAATTTTCTAGTTGAATTTTTCCTTATTGTTTTATCACTCTTCATTTACTTTCACTCAGAAAGAGAGAGGGCACTATAGTATATACTGACCATGTTCCTAAAAATGGATTTCTTTTGTTATTCCTGAGATGTTATTTTCTGAAAATACATGCATATGTATATACATATATAAAAGCTTTCAGAAAATCTAATTATAAACACCAAAGAGGGAAGAACATGTTATGTGGTGCCGCATGGTACAGTTTCAGGTAATTTCTCAGTATAAACTGCAAAAAGAAAAACAAGCCCCTTCATTCTTATAGTTTGTGTGTATATGTGTGTTGGTGGCATATAAAATACATAGTGTAAGTTTCGAGGAATACTAATGGAAAATTGTAAGGTTTTTCCTCAGATTTCTGTTTTGCTTTTCTGTGAAGCCATTTCATTGTGACCTTATAAAAGTGAGCAATCAACTATTAGAATAACTGCAGACATAAAAAGAAGATAGACTTCAGGTAAAAAGAGGAGCACTATAGGGAAGTGTGTGCTATACAATGTGTGCACACATGAAAAACTGAAATTTGAAAGACATTGCCTTCCTTTGGGGGAATTTATTCATTTAGATGCAGCAAACCAGATTTTTCTGGTTTCCCGATGCACACCACTGGCTTCCCTCTAACGTTATTTGTTAAAACATCACCATGAGCCTTCAATGACAAACATTGACCAAAGAAAGCCCACTGTGTTGTTATTGCTCTCGTTATTTTTTCTCTATTATGAATAAATAAAGATAATGAGTGGGGTTGGAGTAGGAGATCCCTAGTTCTTGGCAAGCTGGCTTATAACACAAAAAAGATAAAATACAAAAGAGAACAGTGACAAATATTTTTGCATCGCACATTTTATATGCACATTATCTACCTGGTACTATATTAATAATTGTTAATGTAAACACTGCAATAATTAGTGGAACCTTCACTTTGTATGTAAAGGTCACAAGAAAACATTCATAATTTTACTAAATAGACTATAGCAATACTTTTAACACAGCTCAGAGCACTAAAAGCAATCCTGTAAGTAAACAAACTTGTCATTCCTTAGAGTACATTTGACACATTTCAAAGCTCAATTTCTACATACCTTATTGTATCGAGTATAAATTTATAAAATTTAAACTCAGTATTTAAGCTGGATTCATCTCCAAACACTGAAAGAATTCCAAAATGCACTCGCTCACCAGTTTCAACTTTGAAGGGTCTATAACCTTCACAATAGCAATGGTTCTCTCTTTCTTCTTCATCATTTTCTTTCCCTGAAACTTGCAAACAATAACCAGGAGAGGTGTGCAGAAACCTCTGCACTGAGGTGAACTTTGGTTCTTCTTTGGACTTTAAGACTAATCTGGTCTAGATTGTGATTGACAAAAGCTTGCTCATTGATGTGATTCAGTCCTTTCAAGTTCCAACCAAGCGTGGGGGTTGTTAATATTTACTCAGTCCTCGTCTCTGGAATGGTCTTGAACTATCACAGTTTACTCAGATTGCCAAATGCCACCAGCATTTGCAGACAACTGATTGAAAAATACCTATGTGTGTTAGAAGAAATAAGGTACACCATACACCGGCCGCTCTGAAAGGAAGGGGTAAAACTAAGAGCAATGGGTGGACATTAGAGAAAGAGAGTTTGAAATTCAAGCTAAACAATCATTCAGCTGTGGCATGGCAGACATCAGATCTGTCTCCGGTCCTTTCAAAGACTTAAATTCTACAGTTCTATGAAATGGCTCCTCTCTTGTGTCCTCTAGCACCGCAGAGTGGGTAGGATCATTGTACTATGCTGCAAATCACGAAACCTATGCACTTGAGCACATCATGAAGGAGAAAACACCTTTCTCTTCCTTGAATCCACTTTACAGACTAAAGAAAACTTCCTAGCGGTTCTCAGTAACCTAGTCAGTATGCCAAAATTGCAGCACAAGCCCATTATTTAAGCAATTTCTGGCAAGAATGATAGGACCACCAGGATAGGTTTAAATTAAATAGAAACTTCTCTCTTATGACTGAAAACAAATCAGGGTTAGTATGAAAAAATAAGTGTGGCTGGCAAAAGGCTCTGGTAGTGTCCACTCAATAGCTAAAGCCAATATAGAAGAAAACAGGAAAACTTACGGAGGCTGATAACATGAAATATTTACTTAGGGATTTTTAGATGGTATGAACAAATAAATTCCCCTCATCCCTGTTTTAGTCAGCTTTCCTACTGCTGTGATCAAAGTACCCAACAAGAATAACTTAGAGGATAAAAGGCTTATTGGGGCTCACAATTTCAGAGGTTTCAGTCCACAGGGCTGGCTCCAAGTAAAAATAGCAGCTGCAGTGCCATTGAACACAACATCATTCTACCTCTGGACTACAGCCCAAGCACCTATTTTATTCTTTTATTTTAGAATAGGGTCTCACTAAGTTGTGGAGGGCTTTGCTATGTTGTTGAGTCTGACGTTGAACCTTCAATCTCCTTTCTCAGCCTCCCAAGTACTGTTATTACAGGCCTGTAGTACCACACCTGGCATAGGATATAAGTTTAAAACAATCTCAGAGATCAGTGTTTCTCATTATTCCCATGATGCAATATCTAGATTAAAACTGAGGCTTAAAGCAAAAATCCACACTATTTTCTTTTCTGACTCCCAGGCATATTTCATTATGCTATCCCATTATGATGTTATCTCTTGATGTTGGTTGAGAACTCAACTTGTAGTCTTATGTAGTATAAGTATCACACTTTGCATATTAAAATTGTCAACTAAAATTTGGCAAAATGAACTGCTTAGTTTAATATGATGATCTAGAATTATCAATGATTAATGATTGATTGGTTTTAGTAAATACGTTCTTTGTCTATTCAAAGCAAATTTCCAATGTTTATTACCACCAATTTGCTCTAAGTAAGCCATTCTACATAGCCTTTACAAAACAAGTAAGATAATTTGACGAAGAATGTTTCAATATATAATTCTGAGGAAGTAAGTACCACATGCAAAGAAGGGAAAACTGCAGGAAATTAATATCATTTCCTCAAACGTAGAAGTTGAATACTGGTTAAGAAAATAGTACTCTCATGCTGTGAACTTAGACAGGGAGAAATTAGCATTAATAACATTTATCTAAAGAATTAGTCGGTTTTCATGTAACGATGCTACTTGAAATCTGAAGGAAAAAAGGTTGAAAGAGTTTTCCCTCCATCTTAAAAATAAGTCTGCAACAAAACTAAATTTTAAGCTTCATATGAACTTTGACAGTTATTATTAATATTATTGACATTTTATACATGGAGTTCTGCATGCCAAGAAAAAGGAGGAATGAGACTTCTCTCATTAATTTATTTAGGAATTAGTAAAGTAAAAAGTAATACTTTCAACAAGTGTCTTTAAGGCCTTGAATTAAAATCATCCATCAGAACTTAGTTAAGGCTCATTGTTTTACTAATGTAGAGTCTATTTCAATATACAAAATACAGTCATTCCATTTAAGTGAAAACTTTAAGGTAATTAAAATCTTTTATGATTTTTTAATCTTCTCTAAAAGGTCTTTACCGTGCCCAGCGTGGTGGCACATGCTTGTAATCCCCACGCTTGGGAGGTGGAGACAGGAGGATCATGCAGGTTCGAAGCCAGCCTTGCTGGCTTAAGAGACCCTGTTTCCAAATATAAAAGTATAAAAAATAGGTCTGGGAGTGTAGCCTGGAGATAGAAGGGTTTCCAGGAACCCCCAGTACCACCAAAAAAATAAATAAAACAAAATAAAATAAAAAGTCTTTTATCTATAAATAAATCAATGATAACCTTTCAAAATGTGTGAAAAGAGCTTACATACTCCATATATACCCTTCATGGATAACACTTTTCTGATTAATTAATGAACAATGAAAAGGTAACCACAACTGAATAAGAGATAAGATACCATGCTTTCGTTGAATGTTATTCTAGGAATTTGTACTGATTTCGACACAGATGTCTTTCTACATACTTTAAAGTGGGGTAAGGCCTGTTCTATTTTTTTTAAGTTCATATTTAACTCTGGTTATTAACTGAGAAATAAATGTATATGTTTTATTGTTGTTATCTTTTTCTGTCTTCTACAAAAATGCAGAACCTCTGAATCACACAGCTACTAGTCTGTGGTAAAACAGTCAAAACTGATTCACAACCTCATGAAGATGTTTGATTACATACTGTGCTTAAAATATGTAAATTTCTCATGGAAAAATATTACCACAGAGTAGATATTTAATATGATGTATATATAGAAAGCTTAAACAAATATATGATAGAGACAGATGTAAATAGAAAAAGAGAGAATAATACAAGCCTTAAAATTTTTCTCAATAACATTATACAATCTTTTGTCTGCAGAACAAATATTTCCTACTATCCCTCTTTTATCTTGTATTTGTTCAAAAGGGCATAATAAAACACCATTTGCTGATCCAATGAGATTTCTTTTTTTTTCATCAGCAGAGGCTACTATTTGAGACTGTTTTGATGACCTCCTTGGGTCTGGAAACACTACCGTTCTTTGCCTTAACAGAGGATAGTCTATTCCTTCCTCTTTAAAACTTGATTCCATACAGATTATATTCTCATTAATGTTCTCCATCTAGCAAAATATATTTAAAATATTGTGCATAATAATAAAAGTGTAGCTTCAATCTGAAATTACAGAAAATCTAGTAATCTCTACAAGATTTTTTAGGCTATATCAACTGAGGCCATATGTATACTGAAGTCCAGAATATTTTAGAACTGAAAAATAAGGTAATCCTGATCCCCTGGTTGGTTTTCCTTTCATCTGTCTCCACGGGTGAACAGGTGAGAGCTGGGCAAAGCACCTTAGGCCACTCACTCCCTTGGAAATCAGTATCTATATGAATAGAGAGCTGCATAAAGTATTTTGTGCCAGACCCCACAAACTGAACATGTGGAAAGATGGCTTCCTACAAACAGAATTTTGTCATTTAAAACATTCTGATTGTCTCAAACAAGTAGATTTGTAAATACTCAAATTTTAAACAACTCATCCACATGGATGTAGGCTATATGAAAATAGATTATTCTACCTTCTCTAGTGACCATTAATAATAGTAACAGCAACAATTTAACAACAATAATCATTAAACAGTAAGGAGACTCGGCAAGCCTTGTTTTTAAGTGCTTTGCAAACATCAGATTATTTAATCTTCACAACATCACATGGTGGATAATATTATTATCTCTATTATACAGATGAGGAAAGCAAGAGAAGCTCAACAGCTTGTCCAGGATTAGATAGTTAGCGAGTAGCAGAGGCAGGATTGAACTCCTGGAACTCTGGTTCAATTGTCCAAGCCCCAGTCAGTTTCCTATTCTTCCTCAGTTCCTTTTCAAAACAACATTCTACCCTTCTGTAGAGAAGATTTAAGCTGCAGAAGATTCTAAAAGCTTACATTTTAAAAGCCCATGTTTGCTTCTCCTTCTCTCTCTGTTCTTTCTGTTCTCCTTTCTCTCTCCTTTTTCTCTCTGCTCTAGTTTTAAATCTCTTTTATCCCATTATATTCTCATTTGTGAAATTTTAACTATAATTTAAGCTCAAAGGTACAGTGAATGCCAAATTTATATAACTCTCGTATTGTGGATTCCTTATGAAACAAGTAGGAGCAAATCCTGGTAGAGAGACAAAGGTACCTTATGATTCCATTACTGTTATCTTCTAAGCAAGATTTTTTTGGCAAACCTAAATGAAGTGTTGAAAGATTTCTACTAAGATACTCTCAGAGATGATTCACCAGTAAATCAAAAACACTCCATATATTACTAATTTAATAAATATTTCTTTATTTTGAATTCTTGTTATAGTAACTGGAGCTACAGCAACCAACAGTATAAAGTCTCTGTCCTCCTAGAGCTTGAGCTCTCTAGGAACTGCAGAACCACGGCTGCAGAAGGCTGACTGACTCATTATTTATTGACTTTTAAACTTGCCACAAATTTGCACCAACTACTATTTTTCAGAAATTTAAATATGAACAAGGTGGTGTATCTATATCAAAAGGTGAAAAAACTAGAGAATAAGAAAAAATTAAATGAACACTTAGGATGTGGCATATGCTGTGAAAATACTCTTAAGTACAGTTTTACCTGTATCATATGTGTTACCACCAAAACACAGAGAAGGCACCAAATCCAGGCAGAACCCCCAGAGAAACATCATCGAGAAGAAACCGGAAGTCAGTTTTCAGAGTGAGCTGGAATTGCTCACACATATAGTAGAGATTAAATGAAATGGAGGTAAAGATGGAAAAAGGAGAACCTGCCCAATGTGGCAGCCACTACTGAATCCACATGGCTGGAGCGCGGAGCATCTTGGAATGCACATGACAAGTCTCGGCTAGGTGAGAGGGTTCTGGGTGGAGAGACCTATGCATGGTTGAGTACAAATTTGATTTTATCCCCCCACCCACCCGCAGAAAGACACATGCCACATACAAAATGCTTCAAAATGTGTCAATTTCAGAGACCTTTACTATACAAGTTATTCTTAATTTCAATCACTATATCCTGAATCCATGGATACGCTCACATACTTATCCTGTGATACTTAAGATTTGTGAGGTCCTCTTTGAATTAATGGAATGTTCCCTATGGTCCTCTTTGAATGAATGAAAGGTACCCTGATATCACAGGAGCACAGTGCTTAGAAAAAAGAAAAATCAAAAGTTGGTACCAGATGCCATCTCCTGAACTCCCTTTTCAGCTGAGCATAGTGACATATGCCTTTAATACTAGTACTTAGAAGAGGGAGAAAGGAAGACTGTAGATTTGAGGCCAGCCTCAGCAACTTAGTAAGACCTTATTTCAAAATAAAAAATAAAAGGGCTGGAAATGTAGCTTAGAGGTATAATGCCCCTGGGTTCAAATCTCAGTACTAAACATAAATAAACCATCCAAACAACTCTTCCAGGTATAGAAATGTGAGTTTGAAAGACCTTAAACAAAGAGACCCCATAGCTAGTGGGTGATGGTTCTTTGCTACACTCTGTTTCTAAAGACTTGTTGCTTTGAGACATGGACTCCTTGCACCAGTCAAAAGATACTAGGAAATTATAACAGCACAGGATACATACATTAAAGATATTAATTCTGCAAATGATGCCAGTATATGGCAATGTGTATATGATAAGGCAAATTCAAAGAGACCTCACACTGATCAAAATTATTTCAGACTAAATAAAGCTATAATTAAATGGGCATCAGTGGTGAGTGGAAGGTACTCTTGTGTACCTAGTTTAAAATGCAATGATTAAAATAATAGAAAAAATAAGTTATCTTCAGCCATTGCTTACATTTTCACCAGGCAACTAACCCCCTTGAGACGTTCAAACCTTTCCCACCACACAGCTCTCTTTGAGAGCACCTAAAAGCACACTAAAAACAACAGTCTTCCTTTATATGCCCATGACTATAATCAAAGCAAAGGTAAGATGTGCACCTAAGGAATCGAAGCAGTGGAAAAAGAAAAGACAAAACCCAGAAGATTGATATGTTTCATATCCTTCTAAATTTAGCAAGCATACTATATAACATGTTATAAGAATCACTTTCTGGGTTTTACATAAAATTGACTCATATACTAATATTCTTTGAGATTTTTTTCTTTCTTTTAGAAATCAATCTTTTACGAAAGAATATGAATTCTGGAAGAGGTGGCTGTACGAAGAAATGTATTGGTTGGAGTTCTAATACTTACTCTATAGATGATTTTCATCCTACATATATTTTTATGGTCTTCACAAAGTGGATAGAGAACCTGGTTCTACATTCCATTTTTAAGTTACTTTATATACCCATTGTTGAAAAATATATGTAGAGATTTACAGCCAGTCTTAGATATCAGAAAGTCCTATTGTGTGGTTATTTTATATTTCATTAAATTGTCTACCAGACCCTTATTCATTTTTCTTTTTCAGATTAATATGAAATTTGTTTTTAAAACCTTCCTATATCATTTGCATTCAGATAATAGGATTCTGAGCACTATACTTTTGTGCATGGAGGCCTCAGGCTTAATAGCTAAAACATATTGACCTGAAATCAGCTGTAATCATCAGGAATTTAGATTGAGAGATAAAATTGGAGAGATAATAGAAATATGGTTCTCTCTAACAAATGAAATGGGTAAGAGGAAAGAGAAAAAGAAGCTCAGTTATCAGTGTAGTTTTTCTACACTGAGATATTAAAAGTCTTCCAGGTTTTAGTTGTCTCCAAGTTCTATCATTTCCTCAGTATTTTTTTTTGAAATTTCACTTAAAAGCAAACAACATGAAATCATGAAGCTAGACATTCTTACTTATTTTATATCCTCAGCATCACTAAAAAGTAAAAATCCAGATATAATTCCATGAAATATATATATATATATATATATATATATATATATATATATATATATATGTACAATAAGATTGTTAGTCTTATTCTAATGAAAGTTTTAGAGCATAAATTCATTGCTAAATGATTTATGCCTGTTTTCTATTAGTGGTTATTTAAGATATTATAACTACTGATAAATATTTTGACTAAAGTCACTCAGGAAACCTTTAAAATTACAGTTAAGTCTTTCAAACCCATATTACTATTAGTGCCTATGTTGGCTCTCATTGGTATCTAATTGAAATGAATCCTAAAAATGAATTGTTTCAATGTATTATGCATATTAATATATATAATCCATGCATATATATTAATTTATTTAAAACACATTTATCTTGTTTAATTAACTTGCATTTGGAATGTTTAACGTTGAAATGTTGATTTTTCCCAAAAACCAATGACACAGCTTCCACAAGCAGCCATTAGACATACATGCCATTCTTCGCTGCCATCTTCATTCCCAAGAGTTAGTAATTTGGTGAGCGGATTTCCTGTGAGGCCAACATCACTGTCCGGACTCCTGCTTCCATGCTGTGCGAGGAGCACGCAGCTTGGCCCTGGAGGGTGTGGCTGTTTGATAGTCTGGTGGACGATTTGGTGGTCAAGGGTCATGAAGGGTTTTACTTGTTGTCTCTGGCCGTTGTGTAGCTGAGGCCTTGTAGTACTTTCCAGGTGTGCTGGGACCTGTGGAATCAAAATCAAACAAATACAAAGTGGGGCATCATCTGGTAAATCTGAATTCTCCTTCCATCTGTAGAATCTTAACAGTAAAAGTGCTATAATGACCAGTTTCTCCTAGATCCATGGTCTATGCTTCCGTACTAAGCCCCAAATATTTTTAATGGGTTGTCGTTTTTAAAACATAATTTAGACTTTACTGAATTGTCTTCAATGCTAATCAGACTTTTAAAGTTAATACTCTAACAACAGTAAATCAATATAGAAGTAGCAATACTTTTTAAGGGTCTAAAAAAACTAATATAACACAAGGAAAATGTAGCTGATTCACTAATATGATTTTTATATAACATACATTCATTTGGGTTTCTTTGTATTATACATAAACATTCTGTGAAATACAATAAAACTTTTTTCTAAGGAAATTGTAAAATTATCCATGAATTAGCACGATGTAGAAGAGTATGTATTCAGTATTAGGTGTAGTACTCTATGAATGGTGAAAATCTAAGTAATTTTTTCTACTTTTCTGTTCCCTAGTTTTACTTTGTAGAAATCTTGTTTTTAGACCATTCTATAGTCTAATCTGTAATAATAATAAATTTGTAACATCATTACTATAAATAGACAGATAAACGCATGCAAAAAAAAGTCTAACCATTGCCATGTGCTGTCTAAACAACAAATGCCTCATCTTTTACAAAGCAAACATTAAAATTCTGGGCATCACTGGTCTAGTTATCATAGTTAATGTTATAACATTGTCCGTAAAAGGACAATTTTAAGCATCTCAAGCTTTCCCTTTAAAAGCCTATGAATGTAGGATTGCTTGCCAGTTGCCTTTATATTTACTATGCTGTGATGTGGCTTCTAATAAATTTTCCTCAAGTGGCCTATATATAAACCTATTTAATATTTCCCTCATGTTAAACAATACCAAAGATTGCTGTAGAGTGCTTATTTTTCTTTTTATTTCATTTATACAAACTACTCCTTAAATCCCTTAACGTGCATTAGCCCAGATAAATAGCCTTCACAAAGTATTTTGCATTTAAATTAGCTGGTTTGGGGTACAATATTGTAGTAGTTACTTTAGTTTAATTCTGTTATGCTGACATTTTTAGCATTATTTTAATTGTACTACCATAAAATAATTTTTCAGTCATATAAAAAAGATTAAGATTGGTAATAAAGATTACACATATTACTAATTATATTGCTATGAGCTTTAAAGTTGTAACATAACATTTCATTAAAATGCCAGTGGTGATTTTTTTAAAGGTTTGCTAGCTTATCCCACAGTTTTAAGTTAATCTTTCCTAATCTGTGTGCATTTACAAAATATATGTTATAAATAACACTTTCCATTCCACAAATCTGAATGATCTTTTATACTATGTAAATGAGTGCTAAAGAACATTGTATACTGACAAATGAAATGGCAAATGAAAATATACTTTTTATTATAATAAAAACATGTTGAATCAGAATTTAAAACATTTATTAACTCATTCTTTACTATTTATATTGACTCTAAAAGCATGCATTTGAATGAGTACTCTCATGTTACATCAAGAGTACAAAAGAATTTGTAGATGTGGTCCCAGGGTCCTAGAAGCTTATTAAGCTATTAGGCAGTATTAATGTCAGGTATAATAATAACAATAGCAGTAAAAAAAAAAGAAGGTGATAGGTACTATGCTAAGCATATATTATTTTATATTATTATTTAATAAACTTCTAAAATAGATACCATTAGTATCCCCACTATTCCATATATGCAAAGCAACTGAGATTTAGAAAGGTTACGTGGTACAACTATTATCACTCACGTAGTGAGGGATGGAACTGGAATACAGAGCCTGCCTTCCTAAAAAGTTTACTAGTAATGCAATGAATTTCAAATGCCAACTACAAGGTGTATAAAAATATATTGAAGACAAAATAATTATAATCCAATTGTTTGAAGGATTATTTTGCACAAGGAGCAAGGGAAAGAAAATCTCAAGTAGGAAAGATCAAGATAAAGCAAGACGAGATATTAGAAGACAGTCACAAATCTTCACCATGAAAAGAACTCACACAAAAAACTTTCTTTTTCAAAGCTAAACTAACATTTCTTCTTTGGGTCACTGAATATATGGATAGAATAAAATGTAAAATGAAACCAACTCTATTCTAACCAAACTATTGGCTATTTATAAGAAATTACAAAAGCTTAACAGGAAAAGTGAAGACCTTCTTAAAACCTAAGTATATGACATTTACAAACTAGGAAGATTTTAACAGCTTCATGGAACAGGGTAACATTCAATGAAATATTATTACACATAAAAGCTGTGATGTTTCCAATTATGGATTAATATTAGCATAGTGAACAACTTTATATAGCTAATTTTAAAATGCTTTAAAATTATCTACATTTTAAAAGCAGATATTCTTTGTATTTCTTTTTACTGAATATTTCAATATTTTGTGAGATAAATTAAATTTTAGGCCTCTGTAATCTTTTATTCACTTAATCAGGAAACACTCTTTGAGTGTCATTTTATTGTGTATGTGAGCTCTTGAGCAGTCACTGAAGATAAGAGAGAGATGCATGGTATCTGCCCTCAGGTGGCTGACAGGCTAGTCAAGTTTAAGTGAGGATGAAGAAAATGAATTCCCCAAAGGCAAGAACTATATTTATTTTGCTGGCTGCTCCGCTGTCATATTTTCTGTATAGAACGTCACATATGCCAGACATTAAAAAAAATAGTTTCATATGTGTGCAGTTAAAGAATGAAAGAATGAATCATTAAAATGCAGTATAGGAATACTATAGTGACCACAGAGAGCATGGGGAATCCCCTGGAAGATCAGAATAAGCATAATCAGAATATCAAAGTCTACTTATAAATCTACTCAAAGTCTATTTAAGAGCAGCTATAGATTTTGGGTTGTTTCATTGGGCTGTCAAAAAGATTAAGATATTTAAATAAGGAAAAAAATTGATATTAAAAATTAGTAAATCATGTCTCCAGAACTCTGAATTATGTTTTAACATTTGTCCCTGAACTAAAAGTATATTGAAAGCTTCCTCCTCATGCAGCTTACCATCATATTGCTAAAGGCATCGTGTCTATATATCAAGAAAAAAATTGCAAGGCATACTAAAAGGCAAAACACAAAGAAACAAAGAAACAAACACAAACACACAGTTTGAAGACACAGAGCAAGGATCATATTCTGACTCAGATATGAAAGGGAAGTAATTATAGTTAGTTCAATGAAACCATATTCTACATTAAAAAGAAGTGAATGACTCGGTCACAAAAAGTCATGAAGGAAACTTAAGTGCGTATTACTAAGTGAAAGAAGCCAATCTGAAAAGGCTATATAGTATCTGGCAACATATAAAATATGTAACATTTTAAAAAAAGATATAACTAGCAAAAACAATTTTTTTGGGTGGTACTGGGATTCCTGGAAACTTTTCTACCTCCAGGCTACACACCCAGACCCCTTTTATTTAAATATTTTTATTTGGAAACAGGGTCTCTTAAGCCAGCAAGGCTGGCTTCGAACCTGTGCAATCCTCCTGTCTCCTCCTCCCAAGAGTGGGGATTACAAGCATGTGCCACCATGTCCAGCTTCAAAACAAATTTAAAAGATCAGTATTTATCAGGGATTGAGAGGTGGGAGGGGTTAATAGGTAGAACACAGAGTGTTGCATTTTTAAAGCAATTAACCTAGTCTGTATGAAACTATAATGGTAGATACATGTCATTGTATATATTTTTTCAAATCAATTAAATGTGTAATGCCAACAGTGAAACTTTAAATGATAACACTTTTGGGTGATGCTGAGGTATCAATGTAGATTTACCAAATGAACTACTCTGGTAGGGGATGTTGATGGTTGGGAAGGGAATGCACTTGTGGAATAGAAAGTATACAGGAAACCTCTGTATTCATTGCTCAATTTTGCTGTGAACCTAAAACTTCTTTAAAACTAAAGTCTTTATTTAAAAAAGGGATGGTTATAATCATTAATAAGAGAATTATGTATTTATATCTGATTTCATTTTTACGTCTTTTTCTTTTTCTTATTTTAGAATAGAATCAATGCAGGAATTCTGACTACTAAGCAAACTAATTGAGATAAATGAATAAACAGTTTGGGCAATAAAATGAAGTCAGACCTCATTCTCTGATAACAGCAGTTGAAACAGCAGTAAAAGATAATTTTAAGGTATGTGGTACCTGACTTAAAATACCAGAGTCTGAATCAGTCATGGGAGGGTTAAAGTCTATATAACACCAAAGATTTAGTTATAAATTAATTAAGATTAACTAAAAGCTATTAAGTGACTTTTACATGCATTTTAAGAGCTGTGGAGTAATGCAGGTCAACCAACCAGTGCTGGTTGGAAGGCCTCTCTGTTCCCAAATGAAATACACTTATTTTCACACAGTAGTTTTCAAATTATTCTTTAGATGAACGCATTCAAATATAGTCTTTTGTCTTAGTTCCTATCTGGGCTTTAGCTCTTTAGAGCCTTATTAAGTAGCTGAGACTGGCCACGGACCTGTATCCTTCTGTCTCAGCTTCCCAAGTACTGCGATTACAATTCCAAAATGTTCTCAAAGACTGTTTATTTGTATCATACATCCTTAAATATTGCTATACATCATATACATGTTTTAAATATAACATTAATATAGGCTGACATTTATTTCATCTTCTTCATAAATGTTAACTTTTAGTAGGACATGGTGGCACACACTTGTAATCCCAGCATTTAGGAGGTTGAGACCAGAGGATCGCAGTTCACAGATAGCCTCACCTACTTAGCAAGGTTCTTCACAACTCAATGAGACCCTGTTTCAAATTAAAGAATGAAAAATAGGGCTGGGGGTATAGCTCAGAGGTAGAATGTCCCTGGGTTCCATCCCCAGTAATGCAAAAATAATAATAATAAAGAAAAGTAAAGAAAATAAAAAAGACTAAAAAATAGGGCTGGTGGTATAGCTTGAAGGTACAATCCCACTGAGTTCCATCCCCAGTACCACCCAAAAAATAAAATAATAAAAATAAAAATGTTAACTTTTTAATAGAGAAGGTATAGGATAATGGTAAAAATTCTCAGCTAATTCTTTCCACATTCACTTGGCAAACATTTAATGAGAGCTTGCTCTTTGGTAAAGTCAGTCCCAAGGGAAAGTCATTCCTTTCTATAAAGAAGGGCTGGGACCCACGTGTCACTATTTACCTCAGCTTCTGATATTGACCCTTAGAAATTCAGGACTAAAAAGTTGATGGCAAATATCATATACACACTATTATTGCTCCACTAAAACCTTTCATCAGCATTCTTTTGACTACCCAATCAAATTAACCAAGCAAACATATATGTCTGTGGATATCCAGTATGTGGATATGATAAAACCCTCCCATGAGTAATTCAGACTCTGGGATTTTAAGTCAAGTACCTGCCTACCTAATATGCTTTATCAGATTATGGGTACAAAGAGGAATAAAAACATCTCCATCCAGAATACATTTAGTTTAAATATATTACTTGGTTCTAATAAATTAAACTCATAAACTGTCAACAAATATATTCACACATGCATATATGTACGCACACATACATATCAAAAAGACACACAATTCTGCTCACTACAATTTGACAACTCTGATTTAATTTTGTTAATTTTATACTAAGCTTGAATTTAACAAATGAACTAAAAGCTTTGGATTTCACAATGAATAATAGGTAACTATTAATTATGTTCTTGATATCAGAGGTATATAAGAGGAAATCTATTTTGGGGGACTTATGAATCTACTACCTCCTAGGTACCAACTCATAAAAGCCACATGACATTTGTTAATGTTCTGCAGTAAAGATTAATAACTCATTTTTTTTCAAATCTTACTTTCCTCATAGCAGTCTGTGGATATGATATTGCCATAAATCTCATCTTGACTAAACCTAAAATTATACAGTCGAGCTTGTCTGATTGAGCTATAACTACTGAACTAAAGTAGGACTCAGTTCATCAAAAGTTTGACTTAGGTTTCTGAACAACTGTCAGCATATTTCAGTCGAGTATTATATAATCCAAAGCTATTTAGTAGATAATATAAAGTGTGATTATAACATATTCCTTCAGTCCCAATCATTTGAATTTGGATAATTCCAGTGGTGTGTCATTGAGGAGAGATCCACATTCAAAAGATTTTAGAAAGACATGAATATTACTAAGCAGAGTTATCCTAATTCAATAAAGTTCTCATGGAAAATTCTTGTATTCAACAAGCACTTGTATTTAGACTATGAAGTCTAACTTCCCTTACAACCTCATCTAGCTCCATCTGTGTTCATTTGCTTTGTTTATGTTAGTTTCATGGTAAAATTGCCATTTCACATCATTAAAGGAAGCAGAAAAATATCACATATAGCTGTGGTTTACTTAGTCTTATTTAAGAGTATGTGTACTAAAATTTTTGAGCTGTAAATATTAATCAAGAATCACATCAGAAACCACTTCATGGTGGCTTCAAAACAATATGGCCATACAGACACTACAGTGGACTGCCCACATCAATAGCCAAAAAAAGTTAATATGAATCATTCAGAAAACATAAGACATGATACTTTAAATTACATTTAACATGGTGTTCACAGGCATAGCATTCATTAATTCTGTAAATATTTTGAATGCCTACTACACAGCAGGTTTTATGCTACTATGATAGGTTCTGAGGATATAATGATAGCAAAATAGATTTAACACATTCTGCAGAGTTCACAGTCTGTTAGTGGAGATCAATATTTAAACATGTAATTATAATACAATGCGATAAGTCCTATGAAAGAAGTTATCATTAAGTCAAGCAGAAAGACCTAGATTAAACGTGAATGACTTTGATGTGTTTCACTGAGATGAATGGCATTTTGGTTAAGACAGGGAATCATGCATTTGATTCTGAATTATATCGCATTTTTGATGCCTTGAAGGTGTCCTAAAGAGATGTGAAGTAAGTAAGCAGATCTATGTGCCTGGAACTCAGAAATAGGCTTAATTATATTAAGGATATAATTCACATCTACCTAAACTTAGAAGAAAAATGATCAGGTGAAGAGAGGACATACCTAATTAGAAAATAAGTGGGCTTAGAATCGAACATGGTAGACTTCCAACTTCTAGGTGCCCACAGATAATTCTATTCTGATCATTTTTTTCCTCAGATCTGCTAAGTTTTTTGCACATTTTAAAAATGCTTTTGAAGTTTGTATGTATTACATTGTCAGGTAATAGTTCCTTAATTATGTAAATATTAGTTTTCTCCATGTCCAAAATTACACATTCACCCCTTTAATATAATATGGCTTTATTTTATTATTCCAATTCTATTATAACTTTCATATGGACAGTTTGCAACTCTTTATCTGCAATTCCAAAATCCAAAATATTTTGAAAAATCAGAGGGCTTTTTTTTTAAGACTAGCATAACCCCATTTGTAACAAAATCATACCTGGGCCGGGCATGGTGGCACACACTTGTAATCCCCGTGCTTGGGAGGTGGAGATAGGAGGATCGCGCTGGTTCGGAGCCAGCCTCTCTGGCTTAAGAGACCCTGTTTCCACATAAAAAAGTTAAAAAATAGGTCTGGGAGTGTAGCCCGTGGGAGTGTATCCCGGAGGTAGAAGGGATTCCAGGAACCCCAGTACCACCATAAAAAAAAAAAAAATCATACCTGCAATGAAGTGTGAATACTTATAAAGTCTATCCCATGTAGAGTACATATTCGTATGATTTCCTGCAAATATATTAATGTATTTGATTATGGAATGCTGTCTTGAGCCCCAAGAGAGTGTCAAATATTAAATGTAATAACTAAATTACCTTTCTAGATTTGTAGAGAATTCTGAAATACATCTAGCCTTATGATTTTTGATAATACATTTGTGTTTTTGTTGTATTTTGAGTGAGCAGCATGTGCATAAAACTATTCTACATGTATTGTATATATTATTCTACCTTGACGATATAAAACTTACATTATTATAAAAATCAAAGGAGTATATACAATGATTTTTTTTTTGTATGTGGTACTGGTTGTGTGTGGTACTGGGGATTGAACCCAGGGGCATTATACCTCCAACCTACACTCTGAGCCCTATTTTTTATTCTTTATTTGAAACAGGGTCTCACTAATTGCAAGGGCCTCACTAAGTAGCTGAGGCTGGCGAGAATCTGAAATCCTCCTGTGTCAGCCTCCCGAGTACTGGGATTACAAGTGTGTGCCACCATGCCCGGCTTGCAATTTTTTTTTTGAATCTTCGGTATAAAAAACTGAAGGTGCAATAGCACACACCTATATTCCCAGCACTTGGGGCGTAAGGCAGGAGAATTGTCTGAGGCCAGAAATTTGAGGCAGCCTGAGCAATATAGATTCATCTTGTCTCTTAAAATTATATATACATAAAATCATAAATCTCTGTAAGACACTTAATTACTTATTGTTTTTAGAAAGTATAAGGTATCAAAAGTAAAAGGCAAATTGAGCATATGTCTCTCTTGGGGAAAAAATGAGATGAGGAGCTATCCTTTCTAATTCAAAAAACTAATTGAATAAATAAGAAAATTTATTCTTTATTTAATAATAATGCATCATCAAAGATTAACAACATTTTTGTTGGTATTAAACATGTTTGTACAAACTAAAATAAGTTAATATCAAAGTTTTTATGCTTTTTAGCAGCTTAACATCCCCTACAATTCAATAATGTCCTACAAATGTGGAAATATGTAAATTAATTACTTAAGCTAGGTGTAGTAATGTGTCTTAATTTTTTTCAAGACAGTTATCTGATTGTATTAGAGTTTAAAGATTAATACTTATTAAGAAGACTTTTATAAATTAAAAAAGTATTTTGTTTTAGAAATCAACAATTGTGTTTAGATGATACTTCACAGTTACTTTCAAGTTAAAACAAAGCTCTCGTATAATGCTTAAATATACATTTTCACCCTTGATATAGTGACCTTTTGATATAATTTTCATTATGAAGTTGTGACTGTTCTTTCAAGGATGCAAAGAAGAAAAGAGAAACAAAGCTGACTTCTTCAAAAGGTCATATTTCAAATATCTTGGAAACTCATCAATGCATTTTTAAAAACTACATATTCTAAAATAGATCTGAAGCCATAAATATGAACATCTGTAATAAAAATTCAAAACTTATTTTGCTTGCTCTCTCTCATATCATTCTGTTATAAAGGCACATGTTTATCATTTTTGTTATATCCTAATGATTGGATCTGAGATGACACCAATATAGTATCAACCTACTCAGACCTTATAAAATAAATCTGCAGGCCTACCTAGTGTATTTGTAAATGTAATTTTAAAATGTGCATATTTTTACAAGAGTAAAGGGTCATAAAGTTTTATTCTTAGAAAATATTCTAAACAATTCAAATGATTTTTATACTATCTTTGGCTTGAAAACTTTTTATCCTCTATCCACTTACCACTTAACTTTATGAGTTGATATATGATCATCAATTAATGAAGTCATTTCTATCATAATAAAATGTCATTATTAGAACTGCAGTATTCTAGCCTAACCATTTTCTAAAGAAAATGATTGGGGCATTTTAAGTAGTTAAATATTAAAATAATCTAATTGAAAATGAGACTTTGATATTATTCATTTTGATTGACAAACTGCAGAAAATGGCTGTTTCATAAGTACATTTCCATCACTCCATTTTTGTAGACATTGCTAATATGCCTGAGAAAAGGGGAAAACCTATGTTGCCTTTGTTTTACTTAACCAGTAAGCATAATTGGTTTGGGCTTTCCACGTTTTAAATGTACCTGTTATTAGAATATGTATATTAATCCAAGTCCTCAAGTATCGTGCCACTTTGTAGGAAAGATCTTCACTCATACGGTTGTCATAGTTTCATCTTCTTCTTATAATTAAAGTACAATGTTCTTTTAGAACCAAAGAAATGTACTTCTGCTTTAATTTTTTATGGTTGTTAAAGGTACATAGCTATGAAACATTAATCAATTAAAAAGAATCACAGGACCTCATGAATTAGTTGAAAGCTTCAAAATGCAAAATACTAGTCATAGTCATAAGTCAAATATTCTAGTGATTTAAATAGAGACATTTCTCTCTTTCCCATAGATGTAGAAACTAAAGCTCTATCAGGTTATCAGACTTGCTAACAATTAACACAGGTAACCAGTAAACTCAATTTTTATATTTTGTTTACAGCTAGGAAATTCTTTCAAATGCAAACTATTATTAGTCCACAAAAATGATAAAATGCAACTCTAACCTCTGTTATCAGAAAAAAAGTGTATCCTACAGAGATATATAAATATGAGTCAACCTACCCCACTTTCTAATGGAAAACTGTGGAGTTTTTCCCAACATTAATAGAACTTGACTTGATTAACTCATGTTTTTGTTTTTGTTTTATTTTGTGTCTTACTAAGTCCATCTTGTAGACACCAAGATGCAAAATTTGGGTTCTCCATACAGAACAAAATTGTGCTATAATTCAAATCTACCACTAGAAAATACTAGCACTAGAGAAGTGTTTCGTTTTTCAAGGTGCTTTGTTCACATCAACCTGTAGATCTATGTAATAAAAATATACTCTATGGAGTCCCAGACCTCTTCCCCAGGAGAAATTTTAGTTTCCTTATATTAGCTTCACTCTTAATCTTGATGTTTTACTTCCTGAAAATTGCTAAGTCCTTTTCACAAGAGAGCAAGGGTGGGTGGGGAGAGAGAGAGTAAGAGGAATAAATAATTTTATTTTCAGCTTGGCTTATTCTTTTTTTTTTTTTTTTTTTTTTGCGGGTCTGGGGATGGAACCCAGGGGCATTTGACCTCCAAGCTACACCCCCTGCCCTATTTTTTATTCTTTATTTTGAAACCGGATTTCACTCAGTTGTGGAGGGCCTCACTAAGTAGCTGAGGCTGTTCGCGAACCGCGATCCTCCAGGTCTCAGCCTCCCGAATGCTGGGATTACAAGCGTGCGCCATCATGCCCGGCTAGCTTGGCTTATTCTAACCAAAAATATTCTAACCATTAGTATCTTTAAACTTCTCAAAGGAACAAATTTAAGAAACGAATAAATGCATATAAGAAGTTGGTAAAAATTAAATAATAGAAAATTTATAATATCCTTTTATGTCAACTGTCTTTAAGAAACCAAAATATTAGGTAAAATTGAAGTTTTTGAATATATGGAACAATTTTACTGCAATTTTAGGGAGTAGGACTCAAATTTTTTTTTCCATACTGACTTGTATAGACAAACCAACTTAAAAATTTTTGTTGAACACTAAAATGAAAAACAAAATATTTCAAAAATAAGCTCTTTGCAATGACTCTGTAGTAAGTACAATAATGTCTTTCCTACCAAAGATGCCCACATCTCAATTCCTGGAACCACTAGATAAGTAACTTTACATTACAAAACAGACTTTATAGAGGTGTGTACACTGAGGATCACAAGACCAATGCCATCTCAAGGTCCTCAAACAAAGAAGGCAGGACAGATGGAGTCCAACAGAAGGAGCTGTGACTATGGAAGCAGATGTCAAGTAGATGCAGAGCATTGAGCCAAAGAACACAGTATTTCTCCAGAAGCTGGAGAAGACAGGAAACAGAGAATCCTTTGAGGCCTCTTGAAAGGACCTAAGGCTTTTCCCAACACTGATTATAACCCAGTGAAACTCACTTCAGACTTATGTCCTCTAAAAATTTAAACTGATAAAAATTTTTCCTGATTTGAAAACACCAAATTTATGAGAAATTTGTTATAGCAGCAATAGGAAAGAAACTAATGTAGAGTTTTTAATTCTCAGGTTTGTGTTTTCCTGCAATATAACATTATAAATTTTGCTGATGACTTCTAAGAAACAGCCTGCCTAGAAATGCTGATAAGAGATTTCCTAACTCATAGCTGAAATTATTTGAGGAGAACTCAAACAAAGATCAGTTCCCCAAACCTAATGCCTTTGGTTAACCTCTAAATCTTATTAAAATGCCCCAGTAGTAGAAATTACAGAAGCAAAATTTTCTGTCTCTCCCTATTTCAAAGTGTAGGTGAAACCAAATGAAAATAGAGAAGAAGCAGAAGACAGCAGAAGACAGCTCATAACAAGGTACAAGCTTAGTCTAAGCTGTGTTCATAATGCCCTATTAAGCTACTAAAGGCCATTAGTAAGATACTAACATGATCATTCAGGATCTAAGAAATACCCCTCAGGCAGTGATATGGAAATTGAGTTATTGCAAGACCATGGTCTGCTCAGACAGGAACAACAAATAGGAATTTTGGTGATATTCTGGGAGAGAAAAATAGATAACTCAAGCTCAGGCAATAGCATGTGGAATTGTAAACTATAACTCAAATATTACCCATAATGTAGAGAAATTAAAGAAAAATATGTGCAGGAGTTCCGATTGATTTATGCTGGTGGTAAAGGTTTGCACAAGATACTGTAATATGAAGTGGTAAATGGTAGAGAAGATGACTTTACCAAAATAAGAAATAAAAGCAGAGGCGAAAGTTGAAAAAGAGATGATAAATTTAGCATTGACTTAATAAAATTCAAGAGCTTATGGAACATCCAAGATGGAGACTTAGCATGCAGCTAGATGTGCACCATCAGAGATATAGATCTGGTGACTAGTTCAGAAGATACTGAAGCAGGGTTTCAGATGAACTCACATAACATAAATTATTAAGATTAGAAAGAAAAAATATTGTCAAGAACATCTAACGGGTGGGAGAAACTGGAAAAAAAAATCTCAAACGAGTATAAGGAAAAGGAGAATAGTGCAATATCACAAAGCCAATGTCAGATAGAGTTTCAAGGAAAAGAAAGTGATTTACAAAGCAAAATGCCATAGAGATGAAGGAAGAAAAATAGAAGGTACTGCCAGCTGACTAGGGGGAAAGTGGGTCACTGGTGATCCTCAGGAGATACTGTGAGGGATGCATGGAGAACAGAGGGCAGGACTGGAGAGACTCTATGAGTTGTGAGTGAGGCAATCCCAGGGCTCAGAGGCATAGGCTCCTCTCTTACTACACTCTCCTCTGCAAAGCTCATTTGTTTTCATGGTCTGAAATACCACCTACCTGAGAACGACTCCCAAATTGGTATTTTTGTTCCATCTCTATGTGTGAGGTAGAAGCTAGTGGCATGAGAAGGGAACTGGAGGTGCCACAGAACTCTCACCACCAGGCGGCCTCTCCCCGCTCTACTTTATATGTGTCAATAATAGCATCTATTCCCGGAGCTAAAAACACCATTTTCATGCTAATAAAATATAAACCCCAAAGTTATGTTTCTGCCCCAGAATGTTCTTATTTTTTCTCAGATACCCAATATATGTATAGATGAATGTGTGTATGTGTGTGTGTGTGTGTGTGTGTGTGTGTAGATTTATGCAGCTGGTCAAAGCATGAGAACATGGAGTAGTCGGTATATTAGAAGACTTCATCAGACCAAACAAAAGGTATAAAAAGTGGTAGAGGAAGAGAGCTGCTAAAGACTGAAAGCTATAGTCCAGCCTAGAACATTGGATCATCCATGAAAGCTCCTGATACTGAGAAACAAGATGCTTCTCAAACTACCTGCACTGACTTTTACAAAAATTTCATTTCTTGCATATATATATATATATATATATATATATATATATATATATATATATATAATGTTAGTTATAGATATCATATATAGTGAAAATATATAATATATTCAATATATTCATTTTATTTAGAGAAGGCCAGATTCACATACATGATGGACTTTGTATACAGTTTACTATATAAATATTTACAATCACAAATATCACCAAATTGAGAATTTACAAGCATGTAAATCATTACCCCCTAAAATCTGTTTCTCTCTGATCTTTCTCAGTTTAGAAACCGTAGTCTTCTCTATTTCTTCATTTTCTCTACCCCAACAGTCAACCTCCCTATCCATGATAGCTCAAATCACATCTCAGATAGATCCATCTTCACCGTTACTACAGAAACTCTAGCCCCAGCCACCACTGTTCTGAACTGCGAATCCTTCAGTAATGATCTTCCAGTTGTCTCCACCCGTCTCTCCATTCTTCATGCAGCCTACAGAATGAAGGTCTAAAATTACAAAATGGATTCTCCTCTCTCCTGTCTAAAATCTTTCAATTGCTCTCCATTTCATCTAGAATAGAATCTAGTTTTCTTATCTTGGCTTAAAAGTGAGTTGTCTTCGAACTACCAATCCAATAGCATGCTTCAACTCCCCCATGCTCACTATGGACTAACCACATCGGGCTTTATGTTTTATTTGGTTTTATTTTTCAGTTACTGCAATAAGTGAGGCATTCCCACTCTCAGGACCTCCAGATGTGCTTTTTCTTCCTAAAGAAGCATGGAAGGCTCCATCCTGAGTTCTTTTAAGATGAGCTCTCGCTCTCAGTGTCTCCTGACTACTATTTAAATAGATGTTTCTCTAATATTTTCCTTCTAAATGCTTTATGGTGTTGCTTTTTTGTACTTAGTAATTCATATGTTGGTTTTTAACTTATTATCTATCTTATTAGCTACATTCTAAGCTGCTTTAGGACAAGCTATTTGTTTTGTTAATTATGGGAATTCAATGCTGTGTGGTGCTGCACTTGGTAAATGTAAATTCCCAATAAATATTTTTAAATAATCAAATAAGTGAAAGAGAAGAAACAATGACAGTAGTGACTACCACAAATTGAATGCTTAGTATATATCAAGAACAATTTTAAGCATTCTACATGTATTAATCTTTTAATCATCACAATAAGCCTATTGAGGTAGAAACTAACTTTATCCCTCTCCAATGATGAGTATAAGAAAAATAAAATGATATGCTAAATGCCAAACAGCTAGCAGAGTAGCAGAACCAGTATTTATGAACAACACTTTCCCTCTTTTTTTTTTTTTTGGTACTAGATATTCAATCCAAGGGCATTCTACCTCCAAGCTATACCTCTAGTTCTATTTTTTAATATTGAAACAGGATCTCTAAGTTTCTGGGAGTCTTGCTAAATTCTTGAGGGCCTGCTAAGTTGCTGAGACTGGCCTCTCAAACCTGTGATCCTCTTGTCTCTGCCTTCCAAGTATGGAGATTATAGGCAATGTCCACCACACCTGGCTTCAGAGCCAGGATTTGAATCCAGAAAGTCTGGTTCCAGAGATCACACTCTTGGCTTGCTCTAAATATTTCATAATGTCTAACCATAAACGTTGGGGATTTTAGCTATTAGGAATGCTCTAGTGTTAGTACATGAGTAGTTGTGTACTGATACTTAAACCACCATGTTTATGTGCTGAAGTTAATTCTTTTTAGGGACAGAAGATTCAAGCAAGAAATAATGAATAGGTAGGTAGGTGAGTGAAAAATCAGATGTTGGGCCCAAGCAAGGAACCTAGCTTTGGAGAATTATTTTCTTTCCATAATACAGACCTAACATTTTAGATTTTTTTAAAAACTTACATTTTCTCTGAAAAATTATAGGTGAATTCATCTACTCATAGTGTAGAAAGAGGTGATAAGGCTTAAGGTTGAATGATAGAAGTAAAATGTGCATACTCTACCAAATGGAATGGAAGAGAATGGGCTATGAAGACAGAGGGCTCAGCTGAGACTGAAGATCACTGACTCATAAAAGCACCAACCTGCACATTGGCCTGGTCCTGTCTTCCATAATAGCGCCCAGGAGGCTGAGCTTAGAGGACTGGCCAAGGATGATCGGATGTAACATAAGAATAAGTAAGACATGTGACTATAATTGTGAGACCTAAATCTTCAGGACAAAGGAGAAAGTCTGGATGTATAGGGTAGGAAAAGCCAGGCCAAAAGTTAGAAAGTGGAGTGGTCAATGGATTAGAATACCATTAGACCAAAAAGTGTACATAAAGTGTGAGCCGTGGCTCAGCCTAGATCATAGTAGCCCCCTCTGAAAGCTCCTGAACCTGAGAAGCAAGATGCTCCCCAACCTGCCTCACTTTTACAACAATTTTCTGTACATTCAGTTGCTCACTAACTCTCTCTGTTTAAGAAATCAACTCAATATTGCAATAAATGCTCCTGCTTGTTAGTACTGAACATTTTCTTTATGGTGGTGGCAACAATTCTACCTTAAAAGATTTAGTGGCAAAATAAGTTTGTCTATCAACTATGCCTTCTCTTCTCAGTGGGAAATTATTTTCAAAAGTTGCAAGGTCAGCCGGGCGTGGTGGCGCACGCTTGTAATCCCAGCACTTGGGAGACTGAGACAGAAGGATCGCACAGGTTCGAAGCCAGCCTCAGCACCTGAGTGAGGCTCTCAGCAACTTAGTGAGACCCTGTTTCCAAATAAAGTATAAAATAGATCAGGGAGTCTAGCCCGGAGGTAGAAAAGTCCCTGGGTTCTACTCCCGATACCACACATACACACACACACACACACACACACACACACACACCAAAAAAAAAAAAAAAACACAGTTTCAGGGTCAAACATGGTTTTCATCTCTTCTTTACTGATCATAGGGTACCTTATAATGATAAAATGGTGGCCATGTTTTTAACTTTAAATATGATCAGTTTCCAACGGGCTTAACAAAAAAACAGTGATATATTGCACAGATAATTTGGGTTGTGCATGTTTCCATCATTTAAGAAATTTCACTATTAGTGGTACAGTTTTTGTGACTGTTATAAATTATTAAAAATGAATTGAAAGTGGCATGTTGCAGCATTTGACTTTCTAAAATAAGATGTCTCACTGCTTGTGTCTTCTGACTACTATTTCATTGAAACTGAATTTCTTAATCTGTACATACAAATTATAAGTAGTCCAGTGACATTAAATTTAGGAAATGAGTATAATGAAATAACCTATATAGTATTTTGCTATTTAGAGAACCTTTCCTATTCAGTGGCTTATTTAAACCCTTGTATGATTTCTTACTTGATCTGTTATGAGTCTTATTCCTTATTTGTTAGATTTCTCAAAGAACTAGCTAAGGATCACAGAGACCAAGAAAGCACACAGAGTTAAAAATTAAGCTAAGTCGACATACTTCTATCTTTGAAAAGTTAAAATTATAATAATAATCATAATAGCATAAATTTTTAAGTGTTTTCTTTGAATCAGGCACATTGCTGGGAGCTGTACCCAACTTGTCTCCTACAGTCATAACATCAGGCAGTGAGACAGGCAGCCTTACTCTCTATGCCCTTTATAACCCACAAATAAGCAGGGATGCAGGACAGACCAAGTGCCATGGATCCAAGCACAAATTTAAATCCACACTGGTTTCACTACTCAACCTTTGCAATAATTAAAGCTTAAACAAATATTTTTAAAGAGAATTGGCAAATACTTTAATATGCTTTTATTGGTGCATTGTAATTGCACATCCTAATGGGCTTCAGAGTGATGGAAAAACACATGCATGCGGCACGGAGTGTGTTTACATCAAGACCCATCCCCAGTCCTTCCTTCTTCCTAGACATACGAGTGGGATTGCTATTAATAACTTCAGATGTAAACATAGCATTATTTAAACTGTGTCCTTCATAAAGTCTCCTTTTTCCTCTCTTTACCTCCCCAAATCCCTTTTCACAATTTTGCTGATATCTCTCCTTATTTATCTGAAGCCACTTTTGTTTCTCAATTTCTCTCTGACTTCCACATATGAGAGAAAACATATAACCCTTCACTTTACCTATATTCCCAGCATGAGAATTAATACTTTAGTACCTGGTACTGAGAGGGAACAGTACAACAGGCACTGTCCCATGAGCTGCCACAAAAGGGGTAAACAATATTGTCTATGAAGATTGTCCTAAACATATAAAAGATTTGAAGCATAAAGATGATCATGGGAACATTATGAATAATTATTCTAGAATGTCAAAAAGACATAAAAAATTATATACAGATATACATATATATAAATCTATAAATTAAATAGATATGTCTGTATACATACATAATATGCCTGTACACACACACACACACACACACACACACACACACACACACACATATATTGCCCCACTATAGCAGTCATTAAACTGTAGACTTGTACTTACTCAGGTCGAGGGGGCCCATCACTAAGAACACTTACTCATAAATGACTAAAAAGCATAAACTTGGAAAGCAAAGCTAATATAAGCTTCCTTTCTCACTATTAATCACAAAATTAAAAATATAAAAGGATACATTAAAGTGACCACAATACAGAGAAAATATGACTATGAAACTATTTTAAGAAACGTGTCATTATTTTAAAGTCATTACTGACATTCTACCCTAACTTCTATTTAATTTTACCATTGAATTTACTTTTAAAACACATGAGATAGCATCTAAGTCCTAAATATTTACAAAATGTTTTCACAGGAAAAGTCAGACTTTTAGGAGGGTTAAGAAGCAGCACATGAATAAATCTTTTAAACCATAACAGGATATTTCAAAGTCTCAATGAAAATAACATTAGGATACTCAACCAACATAAGCCAGACTTTATAAAAAGAAAAAAAATGTGGCTTACAGGAGACAGTAACCTCGTTATGTTTTCCCCTTAAAAATCAACACCAAAAGGTAGGCATAAATCACTTTTTCTATCTTTATGATGTTATTTTTGTCTTGCCCAAATGTAGGAGCTATTTCAAAATGAGTTTTCAAAAGGAATATGATAATTGGTACATAAAAAAGCTTTTTGCATGTATGTCACCATCACTATGAACGTTCTGATGCGAGACTAAACTGTACCAATCAAAGTATGAAAATAAAGTTAAAAACAACACTTGAAGAAAAACAGAAAAGCAGTTCAAATAATAACTTCAACAAAATCTCCCTGCTTCTCCTAATATGTTGCATTGGTATTTTGTTTTGTTTTCTCTTATAAATTCTTCTTACAGGGACTACTGTGACTGGCAAGATCAACTTCGCTTACACAATCACAATGAATTGGTAATCCAATAGCTAAGAAGTCATTCACTATTATATAGCTATCATCATCCCTTCAGAATAGTAAGAGTATACGAAGCCTTGTTAGGATGCTACCCAAGGTAGGGTAGAGTTTCAATTTTATTGAGCTCTCTCTGTGCATAGGGAATGTGATTGTGTTGTAGCCTATAAATACATTGCCCTGCCGGCTCTATCAAGCAATGTGAGACATCTCACTCTAGAAAGTCAAATGCTGCGATGCGTCACTTTCAAACTTTCTCCCTAGTCCCAAGAAAATAGGTACAGATTTAAATAAAGTTATTAAAAGTAGATTCTGGTATACAGACACCCACGTCCTCCCAAGTTAAATTTTTCCTGTTAGACTGTCTCCAGTCAATCTGACCACTTCAACCTGACAGGCAAGTCAGTCAAATAAGCAGTGAGAGGGCCAAAAATCTGTCAGAATGGCTGGCTTCACTGGCAACTGCGATCTGGCTGACTTGAGCAGTCAAGTTAATCAAAACAGTCAAACCAGGTTTCCCATGTATACACAGTATTAGCGCTCACTGTTGGCTATGTGTGTCCTGTTTATATATTTGAAGGAAGTTTTATTAAGCTACATTGTTTAAGAGAAACAAGGAAAAAGAAAAAGTTGTGAGAAGCCAGTGTGACAATTAGAGATTCCCTCATACTTGTTCCTCAGCTTCAGCACGAGGGAGAAAAGGCTCGTGTCCTTGCCTACGAGCTATGGAAGGAGGTGTGAGGGGACCGCTCACATGCCCTGTTGCTAATATCTCCTGGATAGGAGACTAAGACCCTATCCTAAAGAACAAATTGGCTCAACATATTTTCTGAGATTAAATAAAAACACTTAGAAAGAATCCAGCAGAGGGTTTATTAACCCTGATGCTTCCTTTACCAACAGTTATATATTCCTAGTGTGAACCACTATTTTTGTCAGAAAACTAATAAGCTTAGAACAACTTAGTAAATTAAAATATGGGGGTGAAGGTAATTTAGTTTCTTAGTCACCCCAAAAGAAAATCCCAAAATACAATCTGGTGTTTTCAAAGCACTGCTACAGCCTCAGCTAAAACCACAGGCCTTGGAATCAGTCTATCCAACCTCAAGCCCCACAGACAGGCTGTCTGCACCAAATATTTTCCTATCAGTATGCAAGTACCCTTAACTGTACAAGAAATGCAAAATACTACTTAATTCCCAGCACTGTTCTAATTGCTGGATGATTTAATGTGGGCAGAACATTTCCAATAGGGTAGGGTTAAAACAACTTGCTATGGGTCAGAAGAAGATGATGCAGCTCAAATGCAGCATAACCATGAGAGTGTATTGTTCAAACAAAGTATTTTATAAAGTATTGGACAGTTTTTGTATGAGCATCTTGTATTTGTTTTAAGTTTTGCTCCAGTTACTGGTTCAACCATAATCTCTAATGATGTCACTAATAAGCATAATGGCTAAAGGTGGAGGACCCCCATTCGGCAGAGACATTGAGAAAGGTTTAATAACCATGAAAGTCCTAGGAAGTAGATCAGGTTTACAGATGAAGAAATTGAGTACCAATAAAATTACATAACTTGTCTGGGATCAAACAGTTGATTGTGACAGCTGGTTTTGAAACCTAACCATGTCTCTTTAAAACCTTACATCAACAGAGTGGGCGTGTTGGCACATGCTTGCAATCCCAGCATTGGGAAGGCTGAGACAGGAGGATTGCTTAAGGGCAGCCTCAGCTATTTAGTGAGGCCCTTAGCAACTCAGTGAGACCCTGTTTCCAAATAAAGAATGAAAATAGGGCTGGGGGTGTCACTCAGAGGTAGAATGTCCCTGGGTTTCATCCCAGTACCACAAAAAAATAAATAATAAATAAAATAAAACCTTACATCATGTTTCTAAGAACTCATAATGCAATAAATATATAATTAACTGTTACTTATATTTATGGTGGTTCTAGCAAAGAATGGCTGATCTTGCAGGTGTGTAACTTCCTAAAGAGAAACTTGTTTATTGGACCTCAGAGGTATTGTGAACAAATCACAGGAGTCAGAATAATTTGGCCCTGATCTGTCATATCTTGAATCCTTCTTATGTTTTCCTATTCTAAATTCCATCTTTCAGTTCCAAAGTAATAAATGTTTAAAAGATGAAGCTCACATATTCCAAATAACTTGAAGATATACAGGATTTCAGACTGACCAATACAGGAAACACGAAGTGGAATGTTTGTTGCATGAATTCATAGCCTGAACACGAAAAATTTCTTCTGACATCAAAATGATTTTGTAATGTTTTTGTGGGTGATTTTCTTTATGGATAGAGGTAGGAATCTCATATAGCACCATACAAAAATCCTAAAGACTCTGAAGGAGCATGAATGAAATGCTACTGCTAGGAAGAGCCCAGGCTTCCAACTAAAACTCAACATCGGAGGAGGGTGAAATCTAACATCCAGGATTAACATCTCAGGAGGCTTGCCCTAGGTCAGCTCATCTCTCTGTGATGCCTTATCCTCTAGATGGAAATAAAAACAGTGAACTCTTTTAAATGTGCCCTATGGTCTGATTAAAGATTGAAAAGGGCTCTAAAAATCCACAGTACTCCCAGGGAAAAATGCTAAATATCATTATCATTATTACACCAAATGCCATAATTTGGTCTCCTCAGATTCTCTTTTTATGTAGATTCCATCAGACTCTGACTTTTGACTTTTCGCCTCTCTGACCAAATCTCCAATGACAAAGCAAAGGGAAATGTTGAGGCAATTAGTGGGAAATGGAAGCAATTAATTCCCTTTTTTAGTGGAGACCTGGCCTCTGTGAACCAGTTTAACCAAAAATAATCAATGACCTTTCTCTGCCCAAACCGAAGCAAATCTACTTGATATTTGTCACTGGTTATCCATCCACTGCTTCGACATTAATGAGTCTCTTCACTTTGCCCCTTTCTTTTATGAAATAGAACTACTATCTCTTCTGGTCCCTTGTTACCTCTGCATCTGCTATTTTTGCAAATCGAATACAGTCAAAGGCCTCGTTATCCATGTGTAAGCCTAGGAAACATTTTTTTTTTTTTTACCATTACCATAGTTTCTGAAGTCCTCTAACCCTTCTCCCTTGAATTGTTTCCTTTCTCTGATATAAAAAGGTATTTTGTTCAAAATGCACAAAAAGAAATGGCAAAGATAAAGTTTAAATTTAAGTGTCCCACAAAAAAATGCATAATTTACCTAGATCTAAGCAAAATATAGAACTATGCCCCATCATTTACTCACTGTCAACTTGGGGGACATTTGCTATCTTTTATAACCTTTGCTTTTCTTTTTTGAACAGTAGAGATAGCAGCACTTGCCTCAAAGGTATTGTTGGACTCAAATGAGGTGATAGACATAACGCCTTAGTACATGAAGAGCCCCTAATCAACATCCCCTAGTATCACCTTAAGAAGAAAAAAGTAGGGAAGGGGAAGGGGAAGGGGAAGGGGAAGGGGAAGGGGAAGGGGAAGGGGAAGGGGAAGGGGAAGGGGAAGGGGAAGGGGAAGGGGAAGGGGAAAGGAAGGGAAGGGAAGGGAAGGGAAGGGAAGGGAAGGGAAGGGAAGGGAAGGGAAGGGAGGGGAAGGGAGAGGGAAAGGGAGGGGAGAGAGAGGGGAGGGAAGAAGAGGAGAGAGAAGAGGAGAGGAGAGAAAAAAGAGAAGGGAAAGAAAAGGGAAGGAAGATTTTATGAAATAGAGCTGATTTTTATATACACTAGAAGTCTTCCAAGATGACTGCTACGCTGGCAGGAATAGTTAGCATTCAGAGTCTCCCTTTTATCCTATAGTAAAGGACTTACAATTTCACCTTATCTACCTATATTGTAAATTATTTCCTCCACACAGCACATTCTGGAATAACTTTGTGAGTTTTGCTGTTGCTGTTCATTGTTTCATCTTTCATTTTTAGCAATGCTCCAAGTTTCCTCCTACATCTCACTGAGTATGTCCAGCCGGGTACAGTATTTCAAATGCAAACCAATGGAAATGCAAAAGAGTTGATGATACATTTTGAGTAAGTATGGAGAAGGAGAAGTGTCTATAAAGAAGAGGCAAATTAATAGTTACTTCCCAAATTATGCAGAGACGTTACTTTCTCTACTTCATTTTGCTCCTCGAGCTCTGTCCTAAGGCAGAATCCTCTAGCGCTCTTTGAGTAGGAGTTGATACAGAGGGCACAAAGAAGAGATACAGGAGACAGTGGTTCATTGTTATGTTTCATGCTATGAAAATCTGTCAGAAACACGGGATGGGGCCCTCATCGGGAGGAAGAGAGAAGTCCTTTTTCTGCTGTGATCTAGATTTCCAATTTTATAGCTCCTATGTCTAATGCAAGTTTGATCTCCTATGAATAAATTGAGAACTTTTCTTCAGGTACAGGAGTATACTTTAAGTACTACTAGAGAACATCTATCACCCTCAATCCCAGCCCCCTTGCTCTCCACACTTGAAACTAATTCAACTTAAAACCTTCAGAAAACATGCATATACACTCAGGGAGACTTACTGAAAGTCACATGGCAAGTGAGTAGCAAGCTAAAAATGCTGAGCTCCTGACTTCCCCATTTCACAGTGTGTTCCATTAACACCAAACCAAGCAACCACAGATAAATCACTTAATCATTTGCATTTATTTTCTTGGTTCTCTGGTCTGGAAGTTAATCCATTTTCAGTTTAAATGATCATTTTTACAGTGGAAGACATCACTGTATAGCACCTCTAATTCTCTCATGAAGTAGGTTCTATCATAGTTTCAGAAAAACTTTTACCCTCTGTTCTTGCCAAAGTCATAACTACTTTGCAAGTTATTACCCAAAGACACAAAACATTTTTTGCTCTCTTGAAGCAGATACAGGAGCACTCTATAAACAAAAATCTAAAACTAATGATTCCAATCTTTCATCCTCCAGTTGATCTTCCAATAGAGACAATCGTTCATGTTAACGTAAAATCAGATCAAGCTATTCTTTTTTAAAATCCTACAACCCTTAAAATCATAGCACTTCATGGTCTGTCTTCTACTTATCTCTTCAAAATTACTTCATATTACTCCCCAAACGGCCCCGTGCTCTGCTCAAAGGACTCTGAAAGCAACTTGCTTTTCATATCTCTGCACACGTTAGTCCTTTGGACCCATACCTTTCTCCCAGCCTTTGCTGCCTAGAAATAGTTAAATATTACACTTTAACCAGTATCTTTTTGAACCGTTTCTATACTCTCAGGCTCACAGAGAATTCATACATAATTTTATTATAACATCGGTCTCTACAATTAATGGTTAAAATGTCTGAACATTGGCAGGCTTATGCATCTTAGCATTCTAAGAACCTAGCATGCCACTGGGTCTACTCCTTTACCTATACACCTTCAGTGTAACCAAATTTGCATGGATAGTAACTAAGTTAAAAGTCACATATTCTCTCCCTCTTCATAAAATAGTGTCACATTAGTTATCTCACTAGGCTGACTCACCCACTGGCTTGTTTCTACAATTTTTTAAGGGTAGTAGATATGCTCAGGGCCCAAGTGTTATGCCATCATGTAGTCAGAAGATATGTTCAAACATCTAATAAAAAATTGATAGCAGTAAAACAACAGTGGATGTTTTAAATTTTGAGAACATAAAAAAATTTAAAAGGTTGAACATGCTTACTGAAAGACCTTTAATGGTAGGTATAATTTTTATGGAGAGAGAAAATTATCCTTCCTGTGAATAATTGCTTTGCAAACATTAAGGATAATTATAATTATGGAAGAGGGAAGGTTGCAGACTACATAAAGAAATATTTGAGAGTATGAGTAAAGTATCAGATGCCTCTGAGCTAAAGATTATTAAGGAGAAACCTATAGGTTTACCAAAATGTAAAGATAGACGGTGAAATCACTGCTGACAAAGCTTCTGTTGCAAACCTCATATGGTTCAGTAGAATAAAATGTATTTGTATCTGAAAGGGCTCGAAAAAAGCAGACAGGTAAACATCTTAGCTGCTGAGGAATTATCTGTGGACACTAGCAGGATTCATTTCCAATGTAGTAGGTACTACACTAGATTTGGAGGGAGTGATGAAAGATGTGTGATAGAATGAGTACTGGCAGATTGAGAAAAAGCCAAATATCTGATTAAATGAAAGATACTGGCTTACATTCTTACATGAGTGGATTTATCTCTAAGGAAGCTGAACACACACACACACACACACACACACACACGCTTACAATCTACTGCATTGGAAACATATTTGTAAAGAATAAAGAAAAAAAAAAGAAGGAAGAGATGGAAGAAGTTTCTGGTCCAGTGGAAGAAGAAAGAAAATTAACAGAATCTGTTTTAATAGACAAGTAGGAGAATATTTTTTAAATGGTGAGAGATTATTTGAAAATATTTTTTTTGCGGTAACTCTTAGTAATGAACTTTAGGGCATGGGAATCCTTACCAAAAGTCCACCTCTATTTCCTGGACTCAATTCTTTCAATTGCCTTTTTTAGAAAATAAATCAAGAGGATCTTTTGGAGATCAAATTCTCACCTACTCTTTCACACCTAAAAATAGAAAACTGCAACCTAATGGTTCTATAAGGTCATGAGGCTCAATGTCCTCCCTCTCCTGAGAGAAATAAAATAATTATAAAAAAAAAATTTTCTCTCCTTGACCAATCCATTCTTAAAGATGGTTACCTCAGGAGATTGGGCAAGCTATTTTACCTTTTTGCATTATATGGATTCTCCCAGTTTTCATAGTGTATGGCAGAAACAACCTCTTGTCTCCTACTGTTACACTTTCATTTGAAAGTAGCCAAGGCATATTCCAATGAATCCAATTTAATGGAATCATGAAATCAGCTCTATCATCAACTATACCCACAAAGTAACATTTGCCAAATTTTGATACTTCAAATGCTCACTACCCAACTCCACAGGCTCCTTCATCAGCTAGTAATTCACAACTATGTAAAATAATGATAAATTGTTAGATTCCTTTCTTTGCTGTTCTTTTTCCTCCCCTACAAAACTGTTAATCTCTCACTCCATAGGTTTTATTTTTGCAGATGTTTGTCATTCCTGCAGCTCTGTGCCTTACAGATTCTTCTCCCCAATCTTAGTAAATATCACTAGTAAAACCTGAGCAGGAAACTACATTTTTTTACATTATACATGTGTTTAATTTTGTTGCCAAATGGTTCAAAATAGCAATAGGCTGCCCATAAGCATTACATTTATGTATCGTGCTATTATTCCACTTCTTAACCCAGTTTTTTATTTTTTTTGCCACAGGAATTTAACCTCATGAAGAATCCAGAATGTTGAACTGATTTCAGATAGTTATACTTGTACAATGATATATAATAGATTAAAGGATTGTCTTTCTGCATATATACAATGTTTAGTATACAAATATCCATCTTGATTGCATTTGAATCGTATTTTGGTAGTTTACTTGAAACCACTGTATAAGAACATTTTGTTTCTTTCAGTTTCTCCTTTCCTTATTTCCTTTCTGACTATCCAAATCTCTGATTTCAAAATAGTTTTCTACTCCTACTATGCTAGGTTCTGAAAAGTTTACTTATGCTAAAAATTTGCACTATATTTAAACTTCTTATAATTATTTGGCTATTTAGAAGTTAAACACTTGTGCCTCAGTCACTACAATTAAGCTGATTTTTAAGAAATGTTTCATTTTTACTCAATGTTTCAGCGCAACAAAATGTATTCATATGCTGCTTAGGAATTCTACTGACTAGGAATGAAACTGAAAGTTTAAAATTATAGCAAGAATCGAAATCAATGAAATATATAACATGAAAATTATATTCGATTCATCTATTTTATAGCTAAAGAGGTTTTTTTTTTAATTATCAAGATGAAAACTATAACGTTTGGCCTACTTAAGGTAGCTTTCACCAAAACATAAAAGATTTAATATTCATTCAAAAGGTACTTTAAAATGTATAGCTACAGTCAGAGTCATTTAAAATCCAAGTGAAGCAGAATTTTTCTGAGTAATCTTAATAATGAACTCACAATCTGCTTTACTTTATTTTGTTGACACAGTCTCTGAACAGGAAAGAATCATCAAGGTTATTTTAAAGTACCTTAATGTTAAATGAAGTTTCCAGTAAATAAGTTAAAAATAAGTTACTCAAGATAAATTAAAGGTTACTTCAGGTTTAGTATTTTTGTTAAAATGTCTATTCCTATTGAAACATTTTGTGACAATGTTGAACGTATGGAATAGTAATTCATATAAACAAATATATATGACATGTGAATGAATGTATTTTTATACTTAACGTGAAATAATCTGTAAGTTTACTATAAATCTTTTCATTATTTCAAGTAAAAAGTATTAATTTAAAAGGATATTGTTTTAGGATATTTTATTCTAACAAGTTATTTGGATCCATATCTGCATTAACAAAACAAGAATAATGTTTTAATCCATGGAAAACAGTACATATGCTAATATACCTGTGATATTTCCGCTAAGAACAAAACTCATATTTTCTTACCTTTAAAAGCCAATAACATACATATTGCTATAATGTAAATAGAAATTAACATTTACTCATAAAATAACATATGAAGCAATAAAATGTGAAATCACATTCCAGTTTAGTAAATATCTGACAATATTACATATTACACTGGAAGAAGAAGTTCCTTCAGTTACCATCAACCAAAACAGTGATTCCTACATCTTGATTAAAATAAGACATTAATAAAATTTCTGTTCTACTCTACCCAAATTATATCATATCACAGCTTGACTACTCTTAAATCCTGATACCAGTTATCACACAAGATGAAATCATAGTTATAAGCAAACTACACATATCAAAGTAAAATAGGTATTGATTAGACTTGTCTTCATAGTTTGTTTAAAAATTTTTTTTAAATTAACCTAGCACTTTAGTTACCTACCAGCAGTGATTGGATTCTATCAGTGTAATTACCTCTACAAACAGCACCAAATTACATTCCCTCTTCCCATCACACAAGCGCCAGGCCCAGAGAGACAACCAGAGTAAACATCTGATCCTGAGTAATGAAGAGTTTTAGGCTGGTTGGAATCCACTTAATTGAGGAAAGAGAAAAGAGAAGTGGCCCATTAGAGCATTTCCTGAACCCTGGTTGGAATTTCAGTTAAGGAAGAAGAAATGACACAGCAGTTTCAAGTTAAGGCGACTTCCTTTCTTTATCTGAAATATGCCACTAATTTGAGAAACAGCACTCCAGCAAAACTACCCCACAGTGGTGGGGCCACCGTTAAAGCTCTCGTTGATCCCATTATTGCCCCATAATTAAAATTTTTTCCCAGAATATACACAGGCAGATGGTTGTTATCAAAGTGGACTAAGGTCCCACATTGATTGCAACATGCTTCGCTTCACACTGATGTGCATCATTTTAAGAACTGCAATTTTATGTAGAGTATTAATGGAATGATTTGTGTTTTTGCTTACCATCATCAGATTTCCCCTATTTCACAGAACATACATTTTCTTGTATATGATTTTTCTCTTGATATGACTCCAGGATAACTTTTATCTTGCCCAAGAATATTTCATCTATATTTTCATATAGATGAAAGATACACAATTCAGCTTTTAAATTTATAATTTTTACTATTTGTATTCTAGTTTCTGTTTTTAAGGGACATAAGCACTGGTTATTCACTCCCTTTATACATACTAATGAGGTCTTATTTCATGTATTATTAGTTATCTGCAGAAACTTAAAGATATATAACTTTGATGCCACCAGGTAATTTTTGCTATGGAACTCTGCACTCATTTTTATAACAGTTATACTATTTGCTTATTTTACCACTTTAAAAATATAGGAAGCAAGGTGTTCAAGATAATTTCTCAAGTTTCATATAAGAGTTACATTCAAAATTCTCCTGCCTTTGTATTTTAAAAACTGTGCCATTAAATTGACATTTATGGTTTCCAAGGAGTGAAGATTACACGAAAATACAATTTTGATAACTTTAAAACTGTTTCTTAAAAGAGTTCTGACATTATTTATAAAATATTTTAGTCATCCTAATACTTTCTGGTTATTTTATCATATATCTAAATCTCAGCTGTTTGAAAATAGTAAACACTTAATTAAATGAAAAAATTGCTTATTTAGGTTAATATTAAATAATATTCATATCAGAAACATTGTTAGGAAAGAAAACATTTTAACTCATTAAAATTTGATTAGCATTTAATACATTTATCTGATACAAAGCATTTAACACAGTACATTTCTTTAAAATATGTCTGTGAAATTCAGAAGGGAAGTTTTAAAACTATGTTACTAAATAGGGGTATGTTTTGTTTTACAAAGTTAGAGCTCTCATGACTTATATCACACATAAGGAATCAAGTCCTCATGAGTTAATACTGGTTATCTCTTAATGTTGATCCAATGGGGTATTTGTGATTTTTTAAATATTTTGTTCCCTATTGCTTCTTCTATAGTTTTTATAACAAACGTATACATCATTTATAATAAAATATACTTTAATCTTTAAAAATCATCCATACATCAAAACTTTCAGTGATATTATACCACTTACCAGAATAATTTTACCAGAAATTATCTGATTCTTTATGACCAGAATAAGGAAGATCTTGTAGAAAACATGCCCTAATTCTCTTCACATCTTTGTTGTTACCTAGTAGATATTTATAGGCTCCCTGTAAGCAGCATTTCAGTTAATCATGTGACATAGAAAATGCTGAAGCACCTTGTCATATGTCATCAAAGTTTCTGGTGGAGGGTATCGGGCATTTTTACTCCTCATGTTCAAAGAGTCAACAAGTCTTGGCAGTCCTACACCTCAAATAAGTCTTCACAAGGAAGAAATATGACATGGTGCTTAAGATGAAGAACTCCTGCCATGGCCTGGATTTGGAAGGTTCCCCAAAGGCTCATACTTTTAAGGCTTGTTCTCCAGTACAGTGTTGTCCAGAGAAGAGATTTTTAGAAAGTGGTTGGGTCATGAGGACTCTAACTTTGTTTGTGGATTAATCCATTCAATAATTTAATTATTTAATGGGTTATTAGAAGTGAGACCTAGTTGAAGGAAGGAGGTCACTGGGGGTTTGCCCTGGAGGAGGGGTTATATTGTTTGCAGCCCCTTCCTCGCTCTCTCTTTTCCTGACTTTTCTCTGCCACACCTACCCTACCACCATGATGTTCTGCCTCACTGCAGGCCCAGAGTGGTAGACCTGACAGGCTGTGCATAGCCTATGGTGGTGAACCTTCACCCTCTATTAGATCAGTCCATCACAGTACCAACAAGTGTCCTTCTCCCCTCACCTAAAAACAACAACAAAAACAACAGCAACAAAAAAAAAAAACTTTCTTCTTAAACCTACTTTTCCCACCAGAGATCATACCATTTCTTTTTCCTTTTTTTTTTTTTTGAACTCAAAAGAGTTGTCAGTACTCAGTGTCATATATTCTTTTCTTCCAGTTCTCTCTTAAACACCTTCCAGGAGGCTTTTTAAAAACATTTATGAGACCTTTAAAACTGACCTTATCAATATTATCAGTGACTTTTATCTTGCCAATCAATGGTCAGTTCTCAATTCCAAGTTATTTTCTCTAGCAACAACCTCTGTTTGATGATTCCCTCCTCTTTGAATTCCCTTTCTTCATAGGCTTTTAGATCACCACTCAGATTTTCCCCTGTGTCACTGGGTGTTACTTCTCTGTTTTGCTGTCTTTCCCCTCATTTAATACTATTGAAGCATCCAAAGCTGAGCCTTTTTACCTCCGTAGCATTACTCATTTCCTTGGCTACCTCATTTACTCTCATGACCATATAATCTATATGCTGATGACGCTCTGCTTTTATCTGCATGCCTGACCTCTCCCCTGTACAACATACACATATGTCCAACCACTTCTTTTATATCTGCCTTGTCCTGTGTAACAGTCTACCAAAATTTTCCATCTAACTTACAGGCTTCTCTAATGGCTATGCTGCCATCTTGATTACTCAAGTTGCTCAATCTTAAACCTTGGAGTCATTCTAGCCTCCTCTATTTCTCTCCTATCCCTTAAGCTATCCACCTATAACTCCTGTGAGCTTTACCTTCAAAATAATATAGCATCTTTCTGTTTCAACCGACTCCCATTGCTACCATACTGGTCAAAGATAAGTCATCTCTTATCTGAATATCTTCAAAGACCTTCTGTTTTAGCCAGTATTTCTCTTGCAATGACCAAAAAATATCTGACATGAACAGTATTGAAAAGGAATTGTTAATTTGACTTGTAGTTCCAGGGATACAACCCATGACTGGCCCACCACAAAGCAGATGTCATGGTGGTATGGCTTGATAGAGGAAAGCTGAGCTCAACTCAATGGCAGCCAGAAGCAGAAAGAAAGACAGAAAGTGACCAGAAATAAATATATTCCCCAAAGCCAAATCCCTGGATTTACTCACGGATGAAATTAGATCCCTGACTCAATAATTTCACCTCTGAACATTTTTGTATTGCTGATTGATATCTGAGTTTTTCCAGAGGACATTCTATATTTAAACTATAACACCCTCTACTTGCCCTCTCTGCTGCTCCTTTGCTATCCCTTCACCCATCAACACATATGGTCTGTTCTCAAAAGGAAATCATAATGGTTCTTTTAAAACCCAAAACTAGTCCTATAGCTTTCCATGCTAAATCTCTCCTAGCATCCTTCTCTATTCAGAGTAAAAACCAAAGTAATTACAATTCTTTAAAATGGCTTCTAAAATTCCAAATCTACCTACCTCCCTTAAGTCTTTGTGAAATATCACTTTTTCGCTGAAGTTTATCCTAACTCATTTTAAAATTTACCTTTATCTCTTCTCTACCTTTTCCTTCTGGCATCCTACATTCTCTTGCCCTACACTGCTTATTTGTTTTTCTATAGACCCTATTATTTTCTTTTTTAATATAAAATGAGATGAGATTGACACACTCAGCAGCATGGCATATAGTTGCTAGTCAATGCATGAGTGTTGAATAAAAGAATAGAGACCAAATTACAAGACTAATGTATGCATATCCATGTTATCTATGTTCATAGCTGTACAATTCACAACTGCCAAACTATGGAACCAACCGAGATATCCATCAACAGATGAATGAATTACAAAACTATGGAATATGTATGCAATGGGATATTATTCAGCCATAAAGAAGAACAAAATCATGTCATTTACAGAGAAGTGGATGGAACTGGAGAAGATTATGATAAATAAGATTAGCCAATCACAAAGAGTAAGAAGTCAGATGTTCTCCCTAACAGGCAGGAGGCTAGGGAGAAAATGGGAAGTAGGAGGGACTCTAGAAAAAGAAAGAGAAACTTTAGATGAGTAAAGACACCATAACTTAGGGAGATGGGAGGGCCAGAGAGAAGTACCCTAATGCACATGATATATATTCACAAATATCAAAGTCAGTGAGAGAATGGGTTGGGAGTTGGGGAAGAACTAGAGTGATGTGTGCCTGTATGCCTCTACCGTCCTGTACTTCATAATGATATATGATTATAATGCATCAATAAATACATAAAAGAGAAACTTCCTATTGTCTGAACTTTAATTTCAAATTCTCTGGAAGAATTTATGAGTATTCAAAACTAAATCTGATCTCAATTTCCTTTTTTTTTTTTTTTTTTTTTTTGGTGGTTCTGGGGTTCCTGGAAGCCTTTCTTCCTCCGGACAACACTCCCAGACCTATTTTATATTTTTGAAACAGGGTCTCTTACGCCAGCACGGCTGGCTTCGAACCTGCGCGATCCTCCTGTCTCCGCCTCCCAAGCGCGGGGATTACAAGCGTGCGCCACCACGCCCGGCGTTCAATTTCAAATTTCTTCGTAGCATATTATCCCTTTTTCCATTTAGATATCCTGTTGCGACTCTCTTCTTTTCAAAGTCTAGATTATATCTGACCTCTTATCTTTTTTTTTTTTTTCCTTCCTTTGGTGGTACTGGCATTCCTGGAAACCCTTCTACCTCCGGAATACACTCCCAGACCTATTTTTATACATTTTATTTGGAAACAGTTTCTTTTAACCTAGCGCAGCTGGCTTCGAACCTGCACGATCCTCCTGTTTCTGCCTCCCAAGCGCGGGGATTACAAACCTGCGCCACCACGCCCGGCCTGACCTCTTATCTTGAACCCTTCTTGAAAGATAGAATTCGATATTCATCTGTGTGCACACACGTGTGTGTGTGTGAGTGTGTATGTGTGTGTGTGTGAGAGAGAGAGAAAGATTTGATAGTACTTTGCACATATTTCTGTCAGAGGTACTAATGTCAATATATTTTAACTTCACAAAATATTATGAATTCAATATAATAGTGATCAAAATTCTACTTGCATTTTGTTGAGTATACATGTTAATATTTACTGAAAAGAAAAACTTAAAGGTCATAGCCCAAATATTTTGAAGGTTAAAAAATTATAAGGAAAGATTTGAGCATCAAGATATTATATATACTGCATATGTGTAGTAATTAAAACAGCTCACTACTGGCAAATAACAAGCAGAAAACTCAAACCTTTGTATTTTAAGAAACTATGTATGCTGAAGGTTGTTTTTATATTAGCAAGAAACTGATTTAAACTGTTTTAAGACAAATGGCTAACACCTTCATGTGAGATACAGAGGGAGAAAGAGAGAAGGAGAGGTAATGTTTAATTTTAAATTATTAACAAATTTTATAAAAAATGCTTGCCAAATGGCAGTTAATGCACTGTTTGGGATGGGCTCAAAAAGCAGTTTTATAAGTATAAGAGATGAGAAAATCTTATTTCAGTGCTTCAAAAAAAAAAGAAAAAGAAAAAAGAAAAAACAGTCCATTCATTGTTACTTTAGGTTGATTTCATAGAAGTCTCAAAACTAAAAGGTCATTGGTAAAGATGGTTTTAATGGCAATTGATTTGTTCATGGGATGTTGAGAGCCCTTATGCACATAAGAATGTCTTTTTTTAACCAAAGGTAACTCAGTTACAGGCAATCATTACAGATGAAAAACTTCCAATATTAAGCAGTGAAGTAACCTAGTCTCTTAAAATGTGCCTAATCAAAGTAAAAGATATGTCTCTCATAAGAAACCTGGAACAGAAGTCTAGAATCAATATGACCATAATAAATAAGCAATTGAAATCAGATGTATGTCTATAGAACTAGAATTTTATGTTACCTGTGAATAAAGGTTTTGTCTTTAGAGAGATTAATATTATAATCGAGGCTCTTGGCAAATAATAGATTTTTCAAAACTTGGTTTCATTAACAATTTTGAGAAATGCAAAAGTTAGAAAGTGAGGGTTCCCTGTCTTTATATGTTAAACTAGATTTTGTCTGGATAACACTTTAAGATAAAGTATCAAATCTGGCCTTCGAGTCTAATATCATTTAAGAAATACATACCGTCTTCTAACATAGAAAATATTATTCCTTTAAAAGATTTAAAGTGAAACTTATCTGGATTTCTACTATTTCAGTACCATGCTAGTAACATTTATATCTGTAAACTTTTAAAATATCTTTAAAACTGTACTTAAACTTTCTCTAACAAACTTGCAATATTCTTAACTAGAAGTACATCAGACAGAAATGCTGAAAAACAATTTTAAAATGTGTATATTATTATGCAATTAAAATAGCAATACTTTTTAACTCCTAAATGATTTTCCTCTGCCATGCAAACTTCAGAAACAACTCAACTTCTCTCCAATTTATCCGAAGTACACATACTTATCATGAGGAACAGGTAAAATTAATCAAAATAATCAAATGACTTTTCAAAATTTTCTGTCCCCCAACAACTCAGTATTGAAGAATGAAATTTTAAGGTATTAATGTAATTTGATTCTTCTATGATACCAAAGATTTTAAGATTTCTCTAAAGCTTACATTTAATCTTGACATAGAGTATTAGATAAAGAACCAGTCCATCTAAAATTTTCGAAATAGTAAATGTGTCTTTAGCATGCAATCTCTGTGTCCTTGTTCCTTTTGTTGGACAGGTGCCAGGGTCTCTTATCACCTCCCCATCTTGTCCAACATCAATAACTATTTTTAGAAAACACAGTAACTCGTGCTGGGCATGGTGGCACACGCTTGTAATCCCCATGCTTGGGAGGCAGAGACAGGAGGATCATGCAAGTTCAAAGCCAAGAGACCCTGTTTCCAAATAAAAATATAAAAAAATATGTCTGGGAGTGTAGCCCGGAGGTAGAAGGGCTTCCAGGAACGGAACCCAAGTACCACAAAAAGGAAATAAAGAGAGAAAGAGAGAAAGAAAGAAAGACACTGTAACTCTTTACACACTTTATTTACTAAAGTATAAAGGACTGATAAGACTTAAAATATCCTCCCTCTCAAAAGCATTTATATTCCGTAGTTAATGGCACCTCAAGGTAAAGAAGGGACGATACATTTAAAAATTGAAAGGGAAGTTATATACAAAATTCCAGAAATTGAGAATATTTCATGGAGTCTGCCATCTAATTTGAGCATGCTATATTCAGACTTGACAACATATTATCCATAAAATAAATAAAGTGAAGTTTCTTCCTTCATAACATTAGGATGTTCCAAAGGAGATGGCATTTCCCGTGATTGACACTGAAGCTCTCTAGAGATTAGAAAAATGACAAGTCTTCTATAGTCTGCTGAAACTGTACAGTTGTTCTCTGACAGACAGGGTAGGATAGGATATGCTGTCATAACAAACAACTCCAAAAAACACAGTGCTTAAAAATAAAATGTCATTTCATACCCTCCATGTCCAGTGTGTATTGGTGGGGGGAGGCTCTGTTCTACGCAGCTGAACAAGGACCAGGTGATAGAGTATCCACCCACAACTACGCTGTCAGCACCACTGAGATAGGAAGCAGGATGCAGAGAACCATGGACAGGTTCTTTCAGTTGCTGCAGAAAGTGACATTCATCACTTCTGTCCATCAGATATTGGCCAAATAAGCCCATGGTTGTTAGGCTTACTTCAACAGAAGTGAACACTCACTTCCGCCATGCTCTATGAAGAGAGCACTTGAATTACTTGTTACTAGGATCAATGCCTATGACACTCTGCTAGCACTCTTGAACATATCACCTTTTTCCTGGGAATCGTTCTTTAATAAAGATAAGTTCTTCTATAATGTCAAATAACAAAAAAGGTCCACTGAATAATGCTGTGAGTGTTATTCTTAGCCATTTTACTGTAAACATAAATTAGAAGAAAGAGACAGAGACACAGACAAAGAAAGAGGAAGAGGAGGTGAGGAAGGAATTCTAGGAGAAGAGTGGGTAGATATCTGAAAATGATAATTTTTATAATAATTTTGATAGTCAATCATAAATTGGTGATCAAACTAAAAGAAAAAATTCTGTGAATATGTGAGAATTATGGTTTTCATTGGTCAGATCTATGCTAAAACTCCTGTGAGAAACTTTCTGAAAGGGGAGATTGTCATCTTTCAGAGGAATATAAAAATTAGTGACAGATATTTCACAAATTCAAATTTTGCTACAAGAAAATCGAAATTTCACCAAGAAAACTATGATAATTATAATAAATGACAATTCATAACAAAGGAAAATCTGGAAAAGGTAATAAGATCAGAGATAAATATATGTAGAAATATTTTCTCATTTTTTAATATTTGTATTTCTTTAGAGGTTTAAAAATGCCCTTACATATATAAGAATCATCAATGCTCAATTAACATTTTGCTTTATAATTTTTGTTTGATATTTTTCTTTGTGCTTCTGGGGATGGAATCCAGAGGCATTCTACCTCTTTGCTACATTCCCATTCCTATTTTTTTTTTAATTTGTAACAAGTTGTCATTAAATTGTTGAGGATCTCACTAAATTGCTGAGGTTGGCCTCGAACCTGTGATCCTCCTGTCTCAGCCTCCCAAGTAATGGGATTGCAAGCATGTGCCACTATACTTGGCTACTTGATATTTTAACTACAATAAAACCACAATGTGACAAGAAAAATTAGAAGGCAGAGGAGAACTGGGATAAGACTCCCTTATTCCTCATGTAAAGAAGATGTCATCTGCAATACTCTTAAAAATTTATATGTGACCTTGGCAAAGAGTAGAATAATGCAAAGTATAAAATGCTTTCTTGGGGCTAATCCATACTTCCTGTGATGAGCTATGTCAATGGCATCTAGAAACACTTTGGTCAATAGGTGATTATTGTGTGGGACTAAAATAAAAAAAATTAAAAGCTCATAGAATGTCAATGAAGCTTGTGAACAAATCCCAAGAAAATAAGTGCATTGGCAGAAATTATCTTTTTGTTGTTGTTCTTCCTTATTTATTAATAGTATCTTAGGAAGTAGTCAACATGATTTATTCTTATTTCCTAACTTACAAAGTAAATATAAAGAGAAAGAAGAGGTTAATATTTTCTATTAACAAGTTTTTATCTCATGAAACATCTTCTTTGAAAAGAGAAGTCAAAGTAAATATCTCAAAACCAACATCTGAGATATCCTTTCCTTAAACTCTCTCAGGGATTCATAAAATAGAATAGCAAAATGATAGATTAATATTATTTTTGCTTTATGATTGCACTTTATATTTTATTTACTGTTATTATTTATTCTTTCTCCCCAGATTAAAAACCTGTTAGTCAGGCGTGGTGGCTCACGCTTGTAATCCCAGCATTTGAGAGGCTGAGACAGGAGGATGGCGGTTCGAAGGCACCCTCAGCTACTATTTAGTGAGGCCCTCTGCAACTCAGTGAGACCCTGTTTCAAAATAAAAAATAAATTATAGAACTGGTGGTGTAGCTTGGAGGTTGAATGGCCTTGGTTTCCATCCCCAGTACTGAAAAAAAACCAACTTGTTAAAATGGCTCAATTGTATAGTGTCTGTATGGTCATCTTTGAGTGTCTGGGTCAAAGACATAACCTGGAAAAGTGCAAGTAAGCATTTTCACATTCGTGATGTCTCTCGGGACTATTGGAAAGCATCTTGTGCTTTTTCAGTCACTTTCCCAGTCAAATATCACCACTTGGGATTCATTTGATACTGTTTAACCCTGAGTTCCCACGCTCCATATATGGTCTCTGTGTTTGAATTGTGAATCTCACGCCAAATGTTTAAAAATTAACATTGAAGCCGGGTGTGTAATCCCCCCGCTTGTTATCCCTATGCTTGGGAGGCATACAGGAGTACGATACAGGAGTATCGTGCAGGTTCGAAGCCAGCCTCAGCTACTTAGTGAGGCTCTCAGCAACTTAGTGAGACCCTGTTTCCAAATAAATCGAAATTAGGTCTGGGAGTATAGCCCGGAGGTAGCAAAAGCTACTGGGTTCCACCCCCAGTACCACAAAAAAGAAAAAAAGAAAAACATTAACATTGAAGTGTTCACCTTTGTTTGGAAAGAGTTCAGATATCAAATTAAATTATATATACTGTCATGGCTTAGGAAATTTAAAATGGAATAAATTCTTGTCAGGTGGAAGCTTTCATCAAGGGAATATTAATTCTTAATTTATCAGAATATTTTTTACTTACTTTTTTGGTGCTGGGGATTGAACCCAGGGATAATCTACCTCTGAGCTCTATCCCCAGCCCTATGTTTTTATTTTGAAATAGGGTCTTGCTAGGTATTAAGGTCTTGATAAGTTGCTGAAGCTGGTCTTGAACTTGCAATTCTCTTGTCTCAGCTTCCCACATACTGGGATTATAGGCCTGTGCCATCATGCCCAGGTCAATTTCCCAAAATACTTATTTCATGTGCCTCTTGTATCTAGTTCCTATCCTGATACAAAGATAAAAAATATCCATTAAATGTGATAACTGAAATATTTCCCAATATATAAATAAATGGTTGTATAACTAGCATTAGTAAACATACTAAGAGTGAACTATGTAAACGACCTTATCTTTTTTGTTTTTCTCTTTTCTTTCTTTCTTTCTTTCTTTCTTTCTTTTCCTTTTTTTTTTTTTTTTTTTTTTGTGGTACTGGGGTTCCTGGAAGCCTTTCTACCTCCGGGCTACAGTCCCAGACCTATTTTTTATAGTTTTTTATTTTGAAACGGGGTCTCTTAAACCAGCACGGCTGGCTTGACCCTGCGCGATCCTCCTGTCTCCGCCTCCCAAGCACGGGGATTACAAGCGTGCGCCACCACGCCCGGCATGACCTTATCTTTTAACACAACACATATACATATTATGTTCCTGATGTGATTGTGTTTCTCTTCATTTTTCAGATGACAACCAATACAGAAAAGGAAAGAAAGCATAAAAACAAAAATGAAAGAAAAATATAACCAACAAAAATGTGAGAGTAAGTAAGCCAACTATGGTAGAATATGACCACAACTATTCAACTATAGCTTCAGCTTCAAGTAATTTGGTGGATGTGTATTAATTTCCAGGAACTTTTACTTGCACATTGTGGAATATGGTTATTTGAAAGAACAAAACAAAAGACAGGTTAAAAAAAAAAAACTTTAAAAACTGTAAAGTCAGCATATTGAAAATAAGAGACAAGGAGAGCCGGTTATTAGCAGGAACCATGGTGATGGACCTGAACATCTATGACAAATGATGGTGTGTTCAAAAATGATTTTGCTCCCATAGATATAACTTATAATCATGTAGGAAACTGTATTTCATTGTCTGGTTTCAACTCAAAGCAGGCAGAGCTTTGAAACACCCAAAGATCTCACAGGTTTTCCATTATTTGTTATGAACACCTCTAAAACAAAGAAACACACTCACAGGCGAGTAATTTGGTTGTTTGTCACTGTAACCCCACCCAGGCAGCACTGCAAGACCAGCCAGTCTCCAAAACAAAGGAGAGGCATCTTTCTCTCCTACAATACACACACCTGCAGCTGCTCACCTTCTACTGCAATCGGACACAAAGCTACAAATGCAATAGCAGAGAAACACAACAGGTGTGACAGGGGAGGAACAATAGTGGGAGTGATGCCTGCGAACCTTAATTTTACAGAAAAACACAGGTGAAAGTATCAGACACTGTGAGATTTCAGATGTCTGTATCATCAATTCACAGAGGACACATAATAAAGTGAAAATGGCATTTTAGCACAGTGTGATAAATGCAATCCCACGGGTACCACTGAGAGTTGGTAGAATGGCTTTCTTTTCTAGAATAGAGCCAGGGAAGAACATTTTTGGATTTTAAAAAATATATAATGTAGCATAAGCGTTAGAGTGATTGCATTATATCTGAAAGGAAAACAATTAAATGGATGAGGTAGGCTTGGGGAATGACAGTGTAGGTAACTTTGAACAGATATTGATACAAAGAGAACTAATTTGAGATGGGTACCTTCCATATCATAAGTAAGTTTAGAGTTGTTTGACTAGTATTATTTAATTCCAGATAATAAGTGTTCAGTTGGAAGCAAGACTAGATAATTAAAATGGACAAATTCGAGTTCAGGCTTGATTTGTTCATAGTTGATTCTTCGAGAAATATCAAACTTTGTATTTTTAAATAGTCCACAATGATTTTTTAAAAAAATATAATTGCCACAAAAATATGTAGAAGCTATAACTAAGTACATTTTTAAACCACTCCTCCAGCAGAATGAAATATTCACTCAAGAATTGGGGGCTATAGAGAAAATGAATCAGAATAAGCTAATATCTAGGTCAATATGACTTGTCTCCCTCTACATTTCACTAATAAACCTCATTAATTCAATAGAGATATTGCCATATAAATATCAAAATTATAAAGTTGAATGGCATATTTGGACTTCGTTTAAAACTAATGGCTCAAATTTTCTAGGAATATAAAATAATCTTTCCTTACATTGAGAGAAATGACTATAATGTGTGAGAGAACTGATCACAAATACACATACTTTTGTTGCTAAAACTTGATTCTCTTTACTCTTTAATTCAAACTGCCTTGACTTCTCATGTTTATGCAAAACAGATTTTTTGGAGAAAAAAAAGAGAGGTACTGTAACATCAGAGAAAATCATCAAAGAACTAGTGGCAACATCTTAAGGCTTTTATCAAAGTAGTGAGGGAATGCATTAAAGCAACAATATCTGAAGCTTACATGTGACGGGACTACTAAATTTAATAGTGTATCTTATGAACATATGTGGATATAATGATTTTTCTGTAAGAATACTCCACTCTAAAGGACTTTTTTTCCTGCGAAAGAGAACATTATTCTCTCAAGACAATTCAGAAGAAAAAAACACCAATATTTCATTAATAAAAGATGCCTCACGCTCTACAAACAGAGAACCAAAGTTTTAGAAAAACCATATCCACTCTAAGTGAGGGTTATAACAAATGGGAATAAGCTTATGAGTGGTAAAAAAAAAATCTCAAAAAAATCACACATTAAATTCTGGCCAGAAAACCGTGTGCTAAAGCAGGAATGGCTACACTTGAGCACAGTACCTAAAGGTTTAAGTAAAAACAAGAGGATCTCATTGCTAGGCAAAATATGATTCAATTTGAGATATATATCTACATTTATCAAAACATGTTAAGCAGAAGTAGTTCCTTGTTTTTGAAGAAAACATATTAAAACACAGCTTTATCTACAAATAATAAAAAGAAGAAATGACACTCCTAAGTATTTAACACTGTGAGCTTTTGAGGTATTTCTACCAAGTAACATTATGAAATGAGTTAACATACACTGGGGAATCAAAGTTTAACTTCTACGCATATTCACTCCACTTGGAGTAAAATAAATGAACCCAAACCACTGAGCTCTTTGATTAAGGAGGTAGAAGAGTGAGATGGGAAGCAAGACCCTTCAGTGTCTTCTCTGAAGCCTTCCTGTGAATGTGAGCTACAAAGCAATTAGGATACAGTTTCCAGGATCTCAACTCCCATACAATGCAGTTATTTCCTCAAAAGTAAAACTATAATCTATAATCTCTGAAATCATATTATCTAAATTTAGAGCAGAATTGGCATCTAAATCTCTCAATGTACTGTGAAGATGTAAACTTGGACTACTAAACATAAAAGTATCTTGCTGCAAAGAAGACAGGAGTGGAATTCACTAAATATTCATTAAATATTAGTCATCATATTCTCATCATGACCAAAGCAAGTTCTCTGGGCCATCAGGTGGGCTAATAATGGGTTCCTCCTTTCTGTTTCATATTTTAGGATACCTGGACAAAATTTATTTGATGACAGGAGGCATTTAATCTTAATAAGAATTATTATAATAATCATCTTAATATTCAAAACTAAAAGCAAAACATTTATTACACGTGCTGACATAAAATTTAAATTATTTAGGTTGGACATGGTGGCTCACGCTCATAGTTCCAGTACTCGGGATGCTGAAACAAAAGAATCTCAGGTTTGAGGCCAACTTCAGAAATTTAGCCAACCCTTAGCAACTTAGAAAGACACAGTTTCAAAATTTAAAAAAAAAAAAGCTGTTCAAGTGTCACACTCCTTTAATCCTAGTACTTGGAAAGCTCAGACAGAAGGATCTCAGATTCAAAGCCAGCCTAAGCAACTTAGTGAGGCCCTCAGCAATTTATTGAACCCTGTTTTAAAATAGGGATAGGAGTCTAGCTCAGAGGCAGAATGCCCCTATGTCCTATCTCTGGCACTACAAAACAACAAAAAAATCAATCAAGCAAACAAACAAACAAACAAAGAATAAAATCAAAAGGGGAAAGGACTGGGGGGTACAACTCAGAGGTAAAGTGTCTCTGGGTTCAAACCTCAGTACCCAAAAATAAAGGGTTTGAAATATTCTTTCCTTCCACAGTGTTATAGACACAAGAACAGATGTGAGTAGTCAACACTTACTTGTTAGAAATACTTGTCAAAATGAAAGTCTATTTTCTTCCTGGTTACTCTATAAGCAAAATGTTCAATTCCGTGCACTCTTCTTTTCTCCTCAGTTTATTGGGCAACGACCATTCGGGAAGCACACTTAGGGGTTGGTGGTTAGATAATAACATGAATCACTGATTCCTGGTCAACAGCCAGATGCTGACTATCATCTTCCTCCAGGATTCTGACTTCAGACACCTGGCAGCTGCCTTGCCTCAGGTTCAGAAGCAATCTGCCATTCCACTTGTAACCTGCCTATGTAAGACACAAAATATTCAAGTGGGACAGCACCTGTGAAGAGGTTTCTTTTTCCAGATTTATTTCCACTGTGCGGCAATGTCTACTTTAGCAGAAGGGAGATTAAATTAGATTTGACCAATTATGTATGAAATGGTATGGGAAAACCTCAGCAAACTTTTACCTTTATCCAATGCATTCCAGTGTTGTAGAACCTCTTGAAAGTGGACATCCTATGGTGACACAGAGTCGGCCCAAGAATTAATCCAAAGGGACATCATAAAGAAAAGAGATATTGGGGCTCATATTAATTTATGTGAAATGTAACTCTTACTTTCATACCTTTCATCTCTAGCGTTTATTAATATTTACATCTGTCACTGTGGATAGTATTTATGTGTTGTTGACTTAATTATCCCTAAAATGTTTGACAAACTATATTATTTGTTATCATCTACTTTTTCCATGTTATCAAACTGAATTTTTTATGTGCCATGGGATCTTCAGAGGCCAAAGATGTGCAATGTGAAAGGAAAACAGGAGCTAAGTGCTTTGTCTTGAGAAACTATAAAGACCAGGCTGGTATTCCTGCTGGAGAAATCAGAAGCCTGGTTTTTTGATGTATTAACTTTGAATTGTTTATTGGGAATCCAACACAGAGAAGGGAGGCAATGCAATGCACAGGGAAGGAATGGGTGAAGGCAGAGGCACTGCGAGTCCATTCAGAGAAGCAAAGGAGCCAGAGATTTTGGGCAGAATCCATGCCTAGAAAACATGACTTTGAGTCTGTGGAAGTTCCCACTGACTCCTTTCATTTTCTCAGTGAAGTAGAACTTAAAAGTAGGGAGATGCCTGAGGTTGGTGAGAGAGGTAAAAATGGAACAGGGAGATGAAATGTGTCTTGGACATGTGGTTGGATTTCTGTGCAGCAATAAGGGCCAATTTGAGGTCCACATACAAGGTGGAGGTGGATTTTAAAAGGTTTAGTGGAGAGCCAGGCGTAGTGGTGCACACTTGTAATCCCAGTACTTGAGAGGCTGAGACAGGAGAATCCGGGTTCGCAGCCAGCCTCGGCTACTTAATGAGGCTCTCCACAACTTAGTGAAACCCTGTTTCAAAATAAAGAATAGAAAATTGGGCTGGGGTATAGCTCAAAAGTAGAATGCCCCAGCATCACACACACACAAAAGGTTTAGTGGACAAATTATTTTGAGAGTGTAAACAAGGGCATTCAGGCATTGTTGATGGTGATAATGTTGATGATAACAAAAGCTGATCATATACTGCACATTATATATCATATATGTATATATAACAACACATATTATATATAACAAGAAGGAACTATTTTGAGAATTTTACAAATTTACTCATCACAGAAACCCTATGTGGTATGTGTAAATGTTATAATTGTCATTTTATAGTAAACTAAGACTGAAATACTGGTAACTCATTGATGGTTACAGCTAGTAAATGGTAAAGGCAGAAAAAAGTTTTTTTTTAAGTTCACACTTGGCTCCATGTAACAATTCTATGCCGCCACAAAGAACTGTGATGTCCATTAAATGAGAGAATTAACATGAAGGATGAAGATAAAAAAAATGGCAATGAATCAAAGAACCGTAGGTCCAGTGATATAAAAAAAAAGAACCTATATGAGTTGGGATCATCAAAGAAATAAAGTAGAAAAGTAGGAATTGTTAGATGGAGAGTGGAAGTCTTGAAATTAAAGATTATGAAAGAGTTGCATATATTTGGATTGTTAAGGTCTGAAATATAATCATATTAAAAAAGTGTGGCTAATGTAATAGAAGCCAAGATCACTAGGGGAAAAGACATCAAGGAAGTAAGAGAACAAAGTATTAAAAAATATTATCTCTAAAGGTATTGAAATTACCAAGACAGAACTAGTTTTAGGGAAGATAACTTAAATCCAGGGGCTAAAATAGTCAATGAATAAAGGGGACTGACAATCAGCTGGTGGTTGATGAATGATAGGGTTACTGGATTTAATGAATAAAACTACAGGGTGCCTAGATACATTTGAATTTCAAATTTAAAAAAAAGAATACTTTTTGGTTTATCTCAAATATTTCATGGAACAAAACATACACCAAAAACTTATTTATTGATCACCTGAATTTCAAATGGAGCTGAACATCCTGTATTTTATCTGACAACTCTACTAATGGAGCCAGAATCTCAGTTCAGCTTTTCCCTACTCACAACCAAAATTCTTAAACTGGATCTGACAGATCTCACCACTAGCAGTAATTTAAGCAAATAAAGAGATGAATGTCTTACTAAGTCAAAATTTTGCTCTTATTTTGCCAAATTAGAGTAAATGTATTCCATTACCCAACAATAACATATTCACATGAAAATATAAATGCATACAGAATTTTATGCAAGCAAAAGTATGTTAACAGCATAAACTGCAGTCTAAAATTTTTATCACTAGTTGTATGTATAATAAGATATCAATGAGCAGGCTCCCTGATCATCTCTGTTGTTAATTCAGTTTAGTGAATAAGTCCAATTATGATGACAGGAAAATAGCCTATGCATTATCACAAATCATCTTTCATCTTCTATATAAATGGAGAAAAATTCCTCTCAGTAATTCCATAGTTATATTTAAAAGAAATTTAGCATTGTGTTTGAAGTTATGCTTTTAAAAGCAATATGCCCCACAATTTGGAATCAATACCATAAAAAGATATGTCATTTAAATATGGAAATGTTTGCTTTTTTCTAATGCTATTTCATGCTATTTCATCTTTAATTTAATCTTTATTAAATTATATAGATAAAATCCTGAAAAATAGAAAGATATATGCATAACGAAGAATATAATTATAGGTAATTTCAAATTAATTAATGCACAAATATTTTCTATTATGGTGATTCGTGATATATCAGCATTTTTTGCATTTTAGTGTTACAAGATATACCTTAAAAACATACAAATCAAGTAGAAAGTGAACATAGATTTTATATTGTAAAATATTCTTAATATATATTTCCTAATATTAAACTTTAAAACTTTTACAAAGTTTTAAAGCATAAAATGTTGATTTTTCAAAGTCATTATATATATATATATCCATAATTGTCAAAATTATATTAAAAATAATAAAACTCCTGTAAATAAGAAATTCTATAAATAAAAAATCACAGATTGCCTAAAATGTAACAAGTTCAATATTGAGAAATTTGGCTCACAAATTAGTATAATGATCCAGTATACATAGATATTACTACTTGGTGCATACTGTACTATAATTTCTGTGCTCTTATTGGAAATTTAGTGGTGGTAAATACCTGTAATCCCAGTATTTAGGAGGCTGAGACAAGAGGATTGCAGGTTCAAAACCAGCCTCAGCAACTTAGCAAGAACCTCAACAACTTGGTAAGAATCTGTTTCAAAATAAAATATAAAAAAATTATGGGTGGCCTCAGGGGTAAAATGCCTTTGGGTTCAATCCCAAGTACTGAAGAAAAAAAGAAATGGTAATGATTATAATTAACAGCTCTTAAAGATTATGTCTTGCTAAAGTGTAAAAAATCGTTAAGAGTAAAAAATCTAGTTACTCCTGTTGCTTTCCAAGGTAGAGTAAAAAGAACCAGATTTATCCTTCTGACTGAAACAAGTAACAAAGTACTTGAAGAACCATCTTTCAAAGAAAGGACATCAAAGATTTCTGAGAGATAAGAATACATCCCAAAAAACCAGATGTCCTCAATTACTGTCACAGCTTACTATCTCGGGAGTTTCCAGGGTATGGTACTAAAAACAGAAAGCCTGGCAAGGCTGGCCAACTACCTGAACTGATGGAGCAGGTCTGATTAGGGAGACCAGGGAGACCTGCATTCTCAAGACAGAATTTCTAGGAGAAATAAGCTGCAGACAGAGAGCTGTGGATGTTTTTCTCAAAACATTCAGATAAATACTGATCAGCACAGACATATGACAAAAATACTCAAGACTAGAAAAAGAACCATCTGAAACAATTAAAGAAACAGTGTCCAGTGATTTCACAGGGCCAAGAGTAGTGCCAGATCCCACTAGCCCAAGCAGAAATACCTTTAGTCATGGGAAATTGGCCACACAAGGATCTTGCCCCAATTATCAGATAATTAGCCCTAGATCTCATGCTCTCCCAGTACTATTAAAAATATATCTTAAAAAAAACATAACCCCCAAAGATAAATTGTGATAAGTAAAAGATGTGGACAGCAAACTCTAATCGTTAAGATAACTAAACAAAGTGTTGTAGTGAATAAGACAACAGAACAGAATCATAAATAATTAATTGAATTAATTCAAAAGAAGGCAGAAAAAGAGGGAAAGGGAAACAAGGAATAGATGAACACAGAATAAGTGTCAAGATGATGAGCATAAACCTAAAATCATTGATAATCACAGTAAATGTAAATTATCTTACAATTCCAATTTCATAGCAAGAATTGTTAGATTTTAATTTTAGAAAAATAAGTCTAACTATATGCTTTCACAGGAAATGCACTTTAAGTGTAAAATAACAAATAGTTAAATGTTATAAAAAGCTAATTAAATAAGAAAACAGAAAATCATCAAAAATATAGAAGATTTGAACATTACCAACTCATTTTTCCTACTAGGTATTTATAGAGCATTCCACCTAACAACAATAAATACACATTGTTTTTATGAGCACATGAAACACTGACCAAGATAGATTCTATTGTGTACAATAAATACATATCAATAAACTTAAAGTAATCACATCGTGTACAGTACAATTAAATTGGAAATAAAAACAGGAATCTTTGGAAAAATGACTCAATATTTAGAACAAAACAATACACATTTAAATCACCCTTGATTCAAAAATTATATCAAAAAATTATTATTTTGAACTGAATAAAAACAAAAGTAAAACAGAGGCAAATATGTAAGATGCTGGTAAAGCAATACTTCATGAAGAATTTTTAGCACTTAATGGCTATGTTAAATGATTAGAAAATTCTCATGTCAAAGGTTTCAGCTTCTAACTTAAGAAAATAGAAAAGGAAGACAGATGAAGCCCAAGGCAAGTGAAAGAAAATAAAAATAAAAGTGAAAACTAATCAAATAGAAAATAAAGGAAGTTTAAAACCTTCCCCCCAAAATCTTGATACTTAGTAAAGTATCTTTGTACTTAGTAAAAGTAACCTAGCAAGAAAAAAGTGCATACTATATGATTCCATTTGTATGGGCTTTACAAAATGCAACTAATGCAGAGTAACAGAAAGCATGAGAGGCTGCCTGGTGATGGCAGTAGATGAAGATGGTCAGAAAGAAGAGACTATCCAGGGACAAGAGAAACCCTTTATGGAATGTGAATATATGTGTTGTTTTAACTGGGGTGAGTTTCCAGGTGAATAAGTATATAAGAAGTTACCAAGATGTAGCCTTTACATAATGTCTTACAGGTTCATTCATGTCATTGAAAATAACAGGACTTTCCTTTTTTTAAGGCTGAACAGTATGGGTATATATACCACCTTTCCTTATCCATTCACCCATTAATGGATACTTAGATTGACTCCATTTAGTGGCTAGAGAGAATGATGCTTGCAAACACAGGAGTGCTGCTGTATCTTCTGCTGATGAGTTCATATTTGGATAGGTGCTCAAAGTTAAATAAGCTAGATACAGAAAGAAATACCAATTGGTCTTGCTTAAATATGTAATCCAAAACTGTTGAACTCATAAAACTATAGAATAAAATGGCAGCTCCCACTTCCAGGGGCGGAATAAGGGATGTTGATCAAAAGATATAAAATTTCAGTTAGATAGAAAGAATAAATTCAAGATACCTACAGTATAGCATAGTGACTATTGTTAATAACAGAATATTATCTTCCTTAAAAATGCCAGGAAAGTAGATTTTATGTTCTCATAGCACCAGTAAATAAGTGTGTGAAATAAGATATACAACATAATCAATATTATCTTGATTGAGCTATTCCAAAGATGTAAAATATGTAAAATATGTACACATTTTAAAACACTGCATTGTATACAATAAATATTTTATTTGTAACAAAAATATTATTTAGAAATGTATCCTTTATATATTTGCAGTTTCTTCTATGTGACTTATACCTCAATAATATTTTTATAAAGGAAACAACTCATAAGAACAAGGAGAAGAAAAAGAACAAGTTATAGAAAAATAATAGCAACTGAATAAATGGCAACATTTAGAAGATCTGAGAAAAAACTGGCATCTAAAGAAACATCAAAGAAAGTTGGATTCTTAGTGTTACACCAAAAATTCCCCAAAATTTCTGGCCCCAGGTAACTCTAAAAATAAGGTACCTCTAAAAAGGAAATGCTCATATAAAGAGGTTAATTTGAAAGCTATTTAGAAAATACATAGATCCCAATATCCTCTTTTTTCTTTAATAGAATACTGGACATTTTCTAAATAGAATAAAACATATATTCTATCCTGCAGCTAAAAGTGGACTCTCCCCCCACCACAAAAACAAACAAAAAAACCAGAAGAGTGAATATATGTCCACCAGTTATCTTCTCAGAGTACCTAGGACTCTCAAACAGGCCACTACCCTCCAGGCAGGAACTAGGATGCCTGAAAAGACCAGTAATACAAGAAGAAAGTCCTTAATATCAAGATATGAAATATTGCAATTTAATCATCCTACAGTGCAATCAGCAGTCAATAAACCCAGTTACGTTCTCTAGGTTTCCAATCATTTCTCTACCCTCCTATTCTTAGATATGAGCACAAAACCCAAGAATACATACATACATACATACATACATACATACATACATAGTTTCAACAAGGAAAAGAAAACAGAATAAGACCAAAGGAAAAGATCAACAAAATAATTTGAGAACGTTTCTGAGAATATAAGGATTCAGCTTAGAGATTAAAATGACTCAATGAGGAAAATGTATGAAATATACCCCAACTGAAACAATGGGACAAGAAGCAAATCCTACCAGCTTCCAGGTATTGGGCAGGAAAGGGGAGGGAGCCAGGCACACACAGATCTATTAGGATGGCCTCTGTCTTCTCAGTAGCCATCATTGAAACTGAAATTAAATCAAAAGATTCTGGATGAAGATAAATTCTAAGAGAGAATGTATCTGCAAGCATACAAAAATTCACCAGATTTTCTGTACAAGAAATTAAGTCAAAATGAAGATGTGGGGTAGGGCAAAGAATTTCAAGTGTGAGGAAAAAGATGGGGTTCCCCAGGGCAAGGGTGAGGGGCGATCCCACATGACAGCTGTGTAGCAGGTATGAATTACAGCCTATCTACACTATACACTACAGAGTGTCATACTTTCCCCACCAATAAAATGTATGGAAAACTTATGTACTTGAATGTCTTGAGATGTGGAAAATCCTAGAGAAATTTTAGCACAGATGCAATTACAAGTAAATAATAAAGTAATTTAAATGGAAGGTGAGAATATTAACTCCAGAAAAAAACAAAAACAAAGCCTGGATCAGTAAAGGGCAGTTTTTAGTAGTGTTTACATGGTCATAATAATGTAAACATATCAAATAGACACATAATTTACACTGGGAAATAGGAAAATGGATTATAGAGGTGAGTGGAGGGAAAAGTTAATTCCACATCCTTTCCACTGGGAAATTGATCATTTAAAATTGACAAACTAAAATGTACAATTCCAATTACATTTTCTCGAGGTTTCACTGCTATCAAATGAATCAGCTGAGATTGTGTGAATGGTATGGCTTCTGAGGCAGGGAGAGTAGGGAAGGCGAATGGTGAAAGCAGCGAGCTACTGGTTTTTACTAGAAGTCTTGATGAGCTCTTTGAGTATGTATAACTGATAAAAATGAAACTGACAACAATATCTGTGGCCACTGCATATGTTTAAATATGTCACATGCACACACTATAACATAAATTGTAAATTAATTCTTAAAGAATATTTCACTATTTGAAATTGCCACAATCTGCATCATCTACTATATGATACTGGATCATCTAAAGGTGTCTTTGCACATGTGTACACTCACATATGGATTTAATGTTGAGGATACTTAAGAATAATGGTCCCCTGATGTTCTCTAGAAAGATCAGACTGCCCTCTGCAACAAAATTGAAACATAAAAGATCACAGTATGGTTACACAGCATCATCTTAGAGAATAGGGCTCCCCACTCAGCTTATAAATTAAAGGCAACCTTATTGAGGTTATTATCTTACCTAAAAAAAATACATCAAATAGAAAAAGCCTATCTGGGCAGAGAAAAAAAATAAACAAAATTAGAATTTTAATGTCAAGTCCTGGAAATATCCCTTCAAGTCCTGCCCAAGGAAAACCTTGTCTGCTTCCAGCCTCATATCCCCACTTTTTCTTCTACTCCTATTAAGGATAGGAATTCACCCATCTGTCATGACAGTTGAGTCATTCGGCCATCTACTCTGCTTCCAGGCCCATAACAAAGTTGACCTATAAAGATCAATCGTACTCATTGGAGGACACAAGTGTGTAGTAGCCTTGATGATTGCACTTCTCATTGGAAATTAATGTAATTTGCGTTTCATTTTATCTAGGTTAATGTAATTTAACCTGTAGGAGACTAATCTACATTTAGTATGCTAGATAATATAATTTTTTTCTTAGTTTGTAATTATGGATTGATGGAGACAAAATAGAGAATTATGCTTTTAAAACTGTCAGGGAATATGTGTATGAGATAAACTGAAGAGCTATATATCTTCTAATTTTTAAATGTCAAGGTACATTTGGGAATAAATTTTTTTCTCTGAGTTATAATTAGCTTAAGAAAAGTATAAAATGCTTGAGAGTTTTGAACTTCACTGGAGAAATATGAACTAGTTTAGGTGAAGAGATTTAATAAAATTGTATTGTTCTGTGTATTTTAATGTATTTCTAATTTTTTTAAATCTTTGGACCTGAATGCAGAACATGGACTATGTCTACTGTGTAGATAGCCACTTCGGTGAGCTGAACAGTAATCTACTGGTCTTAAGAGGACAATGCAATTTATAAAAGGCTTAACCTATTACTAAGACATAGTTTATAGATTAGTAATATATGACCTATTAAAGTCAAAATATAGTTTATGTAAAGGCCATAACTTGTCTTGGCCAATGCGTGAGATATTTGGTGTTCATTTTCTCACCTGAGAAATATTTGAGGGAGAAGAAGGGAGGGAGCCAGAGGAAAGCTCACCAAGTACTGTATGCATGTATGTCACTATCACTATGAATTATATTATGATATGAAAGTATAATATACCAATAAATGTGTAAGAAAGAAAAAGGAAATATTTGTATTTAAGGAAAAATTTAACGACATGAGCTATCATATATGTTTTTGCAAAAGGTAAAATTGCATTTTAAATAAACATTTGAATTTTGGTCCATCTACTGACATGTCTTAGACTTTAATTATTGCATAGGGCCTCTTACAGAAGGGAGAGTGATAAGGATTCCAAAGTCAATACCTCTAAGCCAGAAACATGATGCCATTGACCATAGAGTGGACCCAATGTTTCAGTAAGACTACTGCTATAGTCTGAAACATCTGACCACCACAACAAAGAAGGAAGAAAGATTTATTTGCTCACAGTTCTGGAGATTTCAGGGGGTTCGGGTTCAGTCTATGTTAACTTAGGTGAAGTCTGCAGAGCTCAGGACATGGTGGTGGGAAGCAGAGAAAGAGAGAGAACCGGGGCTCTGTCCTCCCATCATGGAGGTCAGAAGCAAGAGAATAAGAAAGGAAGAACCATGTATAATCCCCAGCCACAGCCCCAGGGACCCCTCTGCAGCAATCAAGCCCTACCTCCAACAGGGCTGCCTTGTATCCTTGAGGTCTAGGAGGACATATTAAATGCAAAGTATAACACACAGAGAAAAGATCTTCATCTTCCATAGCTTATGTTATTCAGTATTTTATGATTACCCACAAATTTTTGTTCATTCATTTCAGATGATTAGCCAAATCCTGGTTTTGGCAGCTGTTTCCAGATATAATGCAGAAATGAATCAATGTTTGCAAACACTCATTTGAGAAGACCTGCAATGCCTCTGATTTCAGCAAAAAAAGACAGTGACACCCCCAGTGAGATGCTGTCTAGCTTTATCTCTGTATTATGGAACAAAAGGTAAACAAGAAATTAATACAATAGGATAAATAGAGAACGCAGCAGTCATTCAACTAAGATTTTTGGATACCCGTATCTATATGCATTTAAATTTGAAAGGTAATTACTTTGTACTGCTTAGATAAGAAATACAGGGAAATTTTAGGTCTTATAGATTAATCAGTGGTGCATTTTCTTATCTCAGTTAATTTAAATATGACAGCTTCTTTACACATGCACTTATTTATTAATTGAGCAAATATTTCTTGAAATCTTTCTGCTAATTGTGATTATTACTCCAAAATTTAATCTATTTTAGTTAAAATGGATTGTGTCCTCAACTAAAGGCTTTCTCCTACTTATTCTACATTGTTCCTTGACCTAATAATGTAGTTGGCCATGAATATACAGCATTCAGCTTTCCAAATGCTCAGAGATACATTAGCAGAAAACGACATTATGATTTCATTCTAAACCTATAGTGCCTGCCTTGATGAGTGGCACATGCCCATAAGCCTAGTACTTGAAAGACTAAGGCTGGAGTATCACGTGTGGGAGGCCAGCTTCATTAGTTTAGCAAGACCCATCATAATTTAGCAAAACCCTATTTAAAAATAAAAAATAAAAAGGGCTTTTGTTGTAGCTCAGAGGTAGAAATCCCCTAGGTTCAACCCTCAGTACCAGGAAAATGAAATCCTAAAGTTCCATCTGCCACCAAAACCTATTTTTTCCTGACAATCTTGACCTAAAGTTATCTCAACATTTTCTCCTCTCAAAAGTCCTACTCTTTCTACCTAAAGAATCTAAGATACGTAAAAATGAATAAATACATACAAATGTCCACCATTAGGGATCTTTAAGTCATTCATTTTAAAGTAAATACCTAGTATCTCAGATAAATGTTTAAATGAGGCCTTCCAACAAGACTGAAATAATTTCTATATTTTTTAGAGGAGTGGAGAGTTGAAAGCCTTGCTTCCCTTACCTTGAGTGAAACAAAAATTGCTTTTTTTCCTGTAAGCACAGCCCTGATCTCACTAAATCTAGTCCAGTAACTATGCCAGTGATACTAAGCCTCAGAGAACCTGTCTTGTAAAGCCTGCAATGGTATGCAAAGTGGAGTGCAATTTCTGGTGATACATTGTGGATGAAAAGCATATTGTCTATGGAATAAAATATTAATGATCATTTAAAAATACCAATAAAGCCGGGCAGGGTGGCGCACACTTGTAATCCCCGCGCTTGGGAGGCAGAGACAGGAGGATCGCGCTGGTTTGGAGCAGCCTCACTGGCTCAAGAGACGCTGTTTCCAAATAAAAAAAATATAAAATAGGTCTGGGAGTATAGCCCAGAGGTAGAAGGGCTTCCAGGAACCCCAGTACCAGGAACCCCACTACCACAAAAAAACCAATAAAAAATGCTTTATCATCATGTCTTAATAACAATGTCTAAAAGCAAGAATAAAAAAAGATACCGTGAAGCCAGAAAAAAACTATAGAAAACCTATTAGATACATTCAACTCTTTAGAGTCAGACTAGCAAATATTTGCTTCCTTTCATTTTTACAGTAGCATTATATTTTACACTAATACTTCTAAAAAAATATAATATACTTGACCTGAATGCAGTGAAATACTGGAAATGAATGTAAACCCTGAACACAATGAAATAAAAGAAATGAGAATACATCTTTTAGGAAAAAACATATAAATAATATAATTCTTTAAGTTTATTATAATTTGGTTTTTTAAGCCTTTACATTTTTTCATCCTTTCATTTGGAGATAGCATGCTGAACTCTTATACATAAAAAAGAGTGGTGATGTTGCAAATTCAGTGAAATAGAAAATTAACTAGGCTGAAGCTTGTCTTTTAGAGGGAAGAGATTAATAAAGTTTTGGCAAGGAAGGCATAAAAATAATGAATTAAAAGAGATAACCACAAATAAAGAAGACACTAAAAATATAAGATAATATTATCTCCATATGGGTGTGATTTTAAAAACAAAACTTTCAATGACTAAAAATGGTCTCAACAGAATTGACTCAGAATTAAAGAGCGTCAATAATCCTATGCCGATAGATCATTGATACACATGCACGCTTCATGTTGATGATAAAAACATTGAAAAGTTAAAAGACTACACCCTTTGAAATGTTCCTAGAGCCTTACCTCCAAGTTGATTGGATGCTGTTAATCAAAAGTGACATTGTGTACATAAATGAGAATACCAGTACCTATCTCAATATCTCTTATCTTGTATGGAGAAGGATGGGAAGGTATGCAGAGGGAGCCAGGGGAAAGCTTACCAACTGCCGTGTGCACATATGTCACTAACACTAGGAACTACATTATGACAGAAGATTGTCATCCACCAACAAAAGTATATAACAAGTAAATTAAAAAGTGTGTGAGTTATAATTTTAACTATAACTTTACATTGACATGATTTATTCATGTAGACTTTTAATAAGCACTGCTTCCTTTTTCAAAGGGGTTATAATTAATGATGAATCCTATTTTATTTGGTTATTTTGTTTAAAAGGGAATTTGTAAAATAATAAATCTTTATGATAAAAAAATTCACATTTTTGCTATATTTAGATCATGCTAAAGTGGATACCTAAATGAAAATAAAAATATTCCTGGCACAGAAGAACTTTTAAATATTACTTTTAAAATTTAGAGACTCTGAATTTAAGCTCACCCCAACAGCTATGACATAATGATATTCTATATATCAAATGAAATTAATACAAGATGAGATGACTCTTTCATCACAGCAGGCAGACTACACTTAAAAAGGACCTGAATATGGATCAAGGTATTAGGTGTTTAAAGGGCAACTCAGGTATAGAGCCATACAGAAATATTTATCTTGAACTGACATTTTAATATAGTACACAATCAAATGTATTTTTAAGAAATGATTTATTATTTTAGGAATAACCACTAAATTTGAAAATTATCCCTATTTCTTTGTCCTACAAAGTATACTTGGCTAGAAGATCTAAAGAGATTTCTTTCTTCACCTGTAAGCATTGCTCTATTTATAATAAACGATACTGTGAAAGAAATTCTGCAGTTGCCATATAATGCACAAGCCTTTCTTATTCTAAATAATTGTCTTATGAATGCTAAAAGTATCTGGTTCTGATCCAAACATACCCTCTCATTAGAATGTCTCGCTATCTATAATCACGTGCTTGGGTTTTCTCAAGTCTAAATACCAAAGCAGAAACCCATTTTTAGTTACATTGTATACTGTAATTTTAAGTAAAATATAATATTATTTAAACTTGAAAATGTGTACTTCTCATAATAAAAATACATATGAGAACCAAAGTAGTAAATTTACTCATTGTTTCTTTCCTAAAAATTAAAGTCATTCTGACTTTATTGAAAATATGTAAACATTACAGCCACAGCCGCAAGCTTGTTTATGTTTATTAAATAAGGTAACTTTTATCTTATGAATAAATGTAATATATTATCATCATATACAAAATTATATATTCAGTTTGGGATACTGAAGTATGATATACACCTATCAGACTTTTGTGCTTGGGATGATTTTTGTTAAAAGATATATAATTAGAAATGAAAGCCCTGGAGAACATTATGTTAAGTGAGATCAGCCAAGCACAGAAGGAGAAGATACATATGTTTCCTCTAATATGCCCAAACTAGGAAACACAGAGGATACCAGTGGGACTCCAGATATTGAAGGGGAAATACTAGCTAAGTTTGGATGGTAAGATAGGAGAGGAGGAAGGCCGATCTTGATTAATGAGGGTCTACACCTGAACATGTGTAAAATTATGAATAAGACATGGTTAACCTGGACAACCATTGGTGGGAGGGGGGAAGGGAAAACGGGGGGGGGGGCAGAGGGCACCAAATATAGTGTAAATGTATACTATTTATGTTCAATAAAAAATTGTTTTAAAAAATGAAATGTATTAAAGATATCAGAGAGATGTAGTAAATCCCACATTCATTATGGTAACTGAGACTCAAGATTCAGTGACTTTTTAAAGAGCCTTCAAGCTCAAAATGGTGACTATTATTATAAAAATAACCCTTCATGTTATTTGTAAATATCGAATGAATAAAGATTTTTCTAATTAAAATAAACAAAAATTTAAACAAAAAAAATGAAAGCTTACTACAGTGATGTTTAAGTCGTCATATATATTGATAGAATTCTAAATTTTAAATTTTTTAAATTTCATCTTATCAAAAGCACATGACCACCTGGAGATGTAATTCAATGGTATAGAGCTTGCTTCCCATCTCTGAAGCTCTGGGCTCAATCCCTAGCACTAGAAATACATATTTCAAAAGATGTAGAGAAAAATCAGATAAAATCTAACATATTTTCATGAAAAAAGAAAATGCTCAACAAACCAGAAATTGATGGGACCAACTAGATTCATATTACCTATAAAAAAAATAGCTAAATTTATGACTAATGCTGAAAGATTGGATGCTTGCTCCTGTAACTAGGAATAAAACAAGGATTTGGACCACTTCTGATTAATATTGTACTAGGCAGTTTAGCCAGGGAAGTCATGCAATAAATAAATAAACAAATAAATAAATAAATAAATAAATAAATAAATGGCACCCAGATTGGGAAGAAATAAAACTTTCTTTTGCAAATGGCATAATCTTGCACACAGAAAACCCTAAAGAATTCACTAAGAAGTCATTACAGCTAATAAACAAGTTCATAGCCAGGTATGATGGTATATGCCTATAATCCCAATACTTTGGAGACTGACAAGAAGATGACAGGTTTGAGGATAACCTCAGCAATGTGGTGCGGCCCTGTTCCAAAACAAAACAAAGTGTGAGGTGTAGCTCAGAAGTAGAATGTCCCTGTTTTAAATCTCTAGTACCACACAAAAAAAAAGTTTCAGTAAGATTTCAGGTACATATATGTACCTTGTGTGTGTGTGTGTGTGTGTGTGTGTGTGTGTGTGTGTGTGTATACTAAAAATGAACAATCCAAAAATTAAATTAACAAAATATTTTACTTAGAAAACTTCAAAAAATACTTAGGACTAAATAGTGTAAGCTTCATATCCTAAAATTCCAAAATACTGTGGCAAGAAAATAAAGGTTTAAATAACTGGAGAGAAACCCAATGGCTATCAGTGGGAATATATAATTCTGTTGAGATTGCAGTAATTTCCAAGTTGATTAACAGAATCTATGAAATCTCTGTCAAAATCCCAGCAGGCTATTTTTTCAAGGAATTGACAAGCTGATCCTAAAATTTATATACAAATTGAGTGGGCACAGAATACATGACAATTCTTGAAAAAGAATGAGAAGAAAACTAAACTGGAATACAAAATTTCTAATTTCAAATCTTACAACAAAGCTATAGGAATCGAGACTAGCTGGAACTAGCTAAAGATAAACATGCATCAGTGAAATAGAGATGAGAGTCCAGAATTAAATATGCTCACTTGATTTTCACTGGGTGATCATGCAATATAATTGGAAAGAACTTCAACAAATGATCCTGGACAAGTGGATATTCCCATGCAAAAGAATGAAGCTGGACCCCTTCTTCACTCCAAATACACAAAGGTTTAAAACAGATTACCATATTAATATATGAGTTAAAATTACAAAATAGTTAGAAGGGATGATATATTCATATTTATTTGTGGGTAGCAGGCAATTAGGCAAGAAAAAATACACACACGTGTGCATACACGTGTGCACACACTTGTGCGCGCACACACACACACACATACTGGACTTTCAAAATTAAAATGTTTGTCCTTTAAGAGAAATAAAGTAAATGAAAATGAAAGAATACTTTTCCAAATTGTATAAATGACAAGGGGATTTTTGCCAAATTACATCATTTTTCTGAGTAATAAAAATATTTTTAAATCCCAATTTAAATAATGGACAGAATAATGAATAGAGGCTTCTCCAAAGAAAACATACAAATAGCCAATTAATATATGAGAAGATGTTACTATCATTATTCATTAGGAAATGTGAATCAAAACCACAATGAGATTCCACTTCAAATGCACCAGGATGACTATAAGCAGAATGAAAATAACAACTTTTGCACTGGGTGTGGCACATATCTAACTGTACACTATAAGAAACTGATTTCAAACTGGGTGTGGTGGTGCACGCTTGTAATCCCAGCATTTGGAAGGCTGAGACTAGAAGATTGAGATTCTCGGAGAGACTCAGCTTCTTAGTGAGGCCCTTTGCAACTCAGTGTGACCCTGTTTCAAAAATAAAGAATAAAAGATAGTGCTGGGAGTATCGCTAGAAGGTAGAATGCCCCTGAGTTCCAATCACAAACTAACTAAATAAATACACAAATACATATATACAAAATAAATATAACAATATTTGGTGTTTGTAAAATTATACAGCCACTTTGTAGAGCAACTTGGTAATTCCTTAAAATGTTAAAGTGAGGGTTATCATATGACCCAGTAATCATATACATATATATACTAGTATATATAATTTTGGTTGCCTCATTTTTTAACCAAAATTAAAATTTGAAATGACATATTTATAACTGGGCATGGGGGCGCACACTTGTAATCCCCACGATTGGGAGGCAGAGACAGGAGGATCGCGCAGGTTCGAAGCCAGCCTTGCTGGCTTAAGAGACCCTTTTTCCAAATAAGAAAATATAAAATAGGTCTGGTAGTGTAGCCTGGAGATAAAAGGGTTCCATTCCCAGTACCACCAAAAAAAATTACATATGTATATAAAATGGAACCTATCCATATACAAAAATATTACAGATGTATCACAATACATATGTATTTACAATAGCCCAAAGTGGAAGTAACTCAAATGTCCATCAACTGATGAATAGGTAAATAAATATATGGTATGACCATCAATGAAGTGTTATTTGTCAGTATAAAAGAATAAAAAGTGAAATTCTGATATGTACTAAATTAATCTTGAATTTTTAAAACATACTAATTCAAAAATCTAGTTACATACAAGATGTCAGACATATTGTATAGCTCTATGATAAGTCAAAATAGGCCAAACAAAATAAAAGAGGGAAAGAAAGCACAGTAGTCGTTGACCTGTATTAGAAAATGGGGAGGTGGTAAGAAAAAAAAAAAACCAATGGACAGTGACCTAAAATGGATAGGGTGGGGTTTCATTGGACAGGGTGATGAAAATATTATAAAATTTGATCAAAGTAATGTTTACATATCTCTCAATGTATAAACTACAAACCATTGAATTGTACAATTTACTTAGGTGCACTGAAATGTACAATTTTCTATGAATTGTAAATCAGTGAAGTTGTTTTTTAAAATGTCTATTTCGTTATCTTTCCACAAAGAAATGTTGTACCTAAAAGTCTGAACCCAAAAACAAAATCTTAGGGGTTTTGCTAAAGGACACATCTCCACCTGTCGCCCCGACTCCTGTGGAGTCCATCTTAGCAGCCTTTTTAAATCAGCCCGCTCTTCTTCACGCTCACTGGCCCTGCCTCAGCTGAGTGGTCATGGCTTATTGTCGAAATAATTACAACAGCTTCCCTGCAGTTGCTGCTGCTGCCAACAGACGCTAATCTCTCCAGACCAGTGGCCCACACACTTGTCTTCCTTAAGCACAGGCTCTGATTGCTATTCCAGGATTCCTTCCATAATTCCCAGAATTAAGTCCAAAATCTTTAAGAGATATGATGTACTTCTCAACCTGGCCCCCAAAAATATTTTTAGCCTAGTACTCCAACTTTCCAACCAGTAGTCTGTACCCAAAGCAATCTTCCTAGCAACTTAATTTGTTGCTTTTTGAACACACCATGCTTTAGCAACTTTAAATATTACATTCCCTCCACCTTTTGCCTTTCCTACCTGATTGATGTTTTTCTCTCAAGCATCACATTTAGATGTCACCTCTTCTACGAAGACTTCTAGGAGTTCCCTCATATGTATTTAATGGTTTCTTTTACAGAAAGAATTCATTTTTAATATGGTATTGAACTCTATTGTTTGTATGTATATATATATATTTTTTTACTTATCTGTCTCCCCATGTTTATTCACCTGTGATTTTTTCAACCCATCTATTATAATATTCATTATATCAGGAAATGTTAAGTGTTGGTGAAAGCATGGAATCATGAAACCCTCTGCTTTAGGGTGAGTGGAAATTTCATGAGAGAGGCCAGTTCTCCCAATTTCTCACTCCTGAATTCACTACCTTCATATTTAGCATAGTTTACTACAGCTAGGAGGAACTTCTGCTAGGTTAACTTGATAAAGAGGAGTCAAAAGATGGTATAAAGAGCTTTTAAAACTCTCAAGTTATGTTTAAAAAACTTTTAACTTACTACAGGAAGTATTTGGCCTTCATGTATTAATGCTAATCCAAAAGACCTAGTTAAAAAAGACCACATATTATAAGATTCTAGTTGTTTTAATTGTATAGCTCCATATAAAATGGCCAATATAGGCCAGAAAAAGAAAAAAAATGAATGAAAGCACAGTAGTAGATGACCAGTTTTAGAAAATGATTTCTATTATTCACAAAAAATTGATATTTTTCATTTAAAATTTAATATACATTATAATCAAACACAGAGAAAATATACCATGTTAACTACTATCCACTAGGAAAAGTGAAATCTAAATTTGTAGGCTTATAGACTTACTGTACGAAATCAATGATTTTCCAAAAATATGCTCATATGAATTACTGATGGGGTCACATACCATTTTTGGCAAATATTTTTAGCAGATACATCCTAAATAACTATTATATATTGCATTATTATGTAAATATAGTGCACACAAGGCTTTATTTAAATGTTCAAACATTTTCAATGCATTTCAATAGATATTTTATTTAAAATAGAAAGCACAAAACTAAATTTCTAACTCAATACATTTCATATTTGAGATTTTACTCCAATTCGTTATTAAATTTCTAAAACAAATGACTAAAACATCAACAATAAATATATGGCTTATTTACCAATATACCATATGCTTTTGAGAAATACAAAGTAATAACTAAAATATAAAAGCTTTTAAATAAAATTATATTTCAAAATATGTATTTGCTTATAATTAAAATAAATAATACTAAATATTATGAAAATATTAACAATTTTTAATGATAAACATCAGATGCATTAATTGTTTTTAGGCTATTATTTAGAATTGCCTAATAGTATCTAAATTTCTAAAATTAAAAATAGACATGGTGGTATGATCATAAAAATTAATGACTACAATGCTAATTTCTTATAAGTACTTTGAACTGTGTAGTTAAGTGTTTTTCATGTATTGAAGTACAAAAATAAAATTTATCATGATTTACATAATGACCCCCACAAAATTAAATGAAACAAAGCCTAAATATAAAAAAATGCATTATATATTTCATGTACATCAGCATGTTTTTAATTTAAACATATCTGTATAAAACACATTTTAGCTTACTACATTGGAAGAATTCAGAGCAATTTCCTCAGAAATTTCTTCTAAAACTTGCCACTTTTCTTCCATTATAATCACCAAGTAAGCAATCAGAGGAAAATGAAACTTTTGCAAACTATGTAATTCAAAAAAGTAAGAAGTCATATATACTCACATGCGTGGAACGATGGAATCCTTGATGTCCACAAGTCATATGTCAATAATTCAACTTCACTTAAAGTAATACTCAAAGTATATATGCTCTCACCATGATCTCAAATATCATTGAATTGGAAATATACATACCTGTCCACACCAACCATATTCGAGCATTGTGGAGTTGGGGAATATACCGCTCTCAAGATTCTGGATATGAATGCAAAAGCTATTTTCCTTCTTCAGAAGGTAAATAAGAAGTTGGTAAATGCAACTTCTTACTTAGCCATCAACTCTGCCACAATCCAAGCTTTGTTGTAATGTTGTGCTCTTACAGCTAAAACCTGTTGATAATGAACCTGAACCCATTATTTTGAGTCAATGAATTGAAAGAAATAGGGCAAAGAATGAAAGCCACAGGGCCAATTACGAGCATTCTTTGATGTATTACTTGCCAGCACTCACCATATCACTTTGTGTCTTTGTCTTGATCCCCTCTGTTACTCATTAATTATTCTGGAAGGGTTAAAGTTCAGAGAGCTAATTGTACAAACCGTCTTTCTTGGTAGGGATTCTCCCTATCTGACACTTTCCCCAACTGTGCCCAGCCACCTTGTATTATGCCAATTAACCCAATTCTTGGCATTTTTGCTTGTCCTTCCAGAATTTTTTCAGGCTTTGCCTAAAATATTTACACTGGGTTGCCTAGAGAATAAACCAAAGCAACTTTAAGGTTTGATTAGAATTTATTTCATAATATAATCTTTCCTAAATTCTTAAAGGTATAATTAAATTTTTGTACTGATTATATCACAAATAGCACATTATAACAAAATTATTTTAGCTAATTCCTAAATATTTAGCAATGTGGAATTATTTATTCTATCCTTCTACACTAACGATAGACCATTGTAATAGAAATTATTTTTCCACAATTCTCAACCAAGATCTAAACTAAGAAAATTCAATTTTTACATGACAATTGGTCTTATTTTTATAATATATGAACTATCTCCAGTGTTACCAGAATATTTAAAGGAATCAACTTGTAAGTCTACATACCTTCTGAAAAAATTCAATATTTGATCATTATAAAAATTCTGAATTAAAATGCTATAAATAAATAATCATGATTGATAATACTTCCTGGGATGCATCATACCATGCCATTGCTTTCCTTATATTTAACCCTAATAAGTACCTAGTAATTATTCAAAGGTACCTGATTTAGAGCTATGAAGAAATCAGTTACTAGAGTGGTTTTAGTTATTGTGTTAATCAGTAATTCATACTACACATCAAGCATTTGCTGGCTATTATAGGTAAAGAGTGAATTAGTCAACTGTGGACTAATGGAATTGTCAGACAATCAACCAAGAAAGACTAATATAAATATTTGTGAACTGTGGCGAACTTGAAAAAAAGACAACAAGCCCATCAATCTGAAGCAACAAAGGAGTCAGCTATGCAAAGGGCAGGGCAGAGATAAGAGCATATGCAAAGACTTCTGACTTCTACTAAGGGATGAAGGCCCTGAATTAAGGTTGGTTTGGGACACAGTGAAAGGAGAAAGAATGGCTTGGGATGAGGTCAGAAAGACAAATAGGAACCAGATCATGCAGTCTGTTTTAGACTATAAAAAGAAATTATATTTTATTTAAGAAACTATGTAGATGATGTGATTAATTTTTGTGCTGCTGAGAGGTTTTAAAACTAAGAAGCAAGGAATCAGATTTTAAATGAAAATCCCATAAACCTTATAATTTTATTCATGGTATAGAGTTCCTTGCACTACCCAAAAATTTTACTTAAAAGTCTAATTTATAGAACTACTTTGACCAAGTGGTGTGTATTTGTTAATTCCCACTAAACAAAACCCTAAGAATAGGCCAATAATTTAATAGTTAAAGGAAAATATGTTTAAAACCTGAAAATATAAAATTGTTGAGTAAGATTTTTTTTAAGTTTGTGTATAGATTTCATTAAATGTCACAAGAATAAAATAATTTTAAAATGAAACTAAAATGAAATTATTCGTTCCATGGAGATCAGACCAATCATCATTCAAAGTTACATAGATTTCACCTTTAGCTGGAACTATATGTAAAATGTATTTGGTTAGTTCATTCACAGTGTTATCAATAACAGAACTATTCAAATTGACCTTTTGATAAAGCTAACCCACTATGATAAAATAACCAACTGTGATTCCAAAGATATTAAATATATCCTTTTAACCTCTCTTTCATAAGATGCTCTAACAACACTAGGATGGCAAAAAATAGTTCCATGAATTAATTGACTCTTATATAACCATGGCAAAATATATCTTTCAGAGTGTATGGCTTACCTATTTCTCATTTTTAGAAAGCCAATTAATCTCTTTAAATTTAACTTCTTCCACACATAATTTATTAAAATATTAATTTACTTTTCCTAATGAAAATCAAAGGTAAATGATGGTTTTAAAAGTATTTTTCTTTCTAACCTCAAACTTGCATATATGAAATAAAAAGGGGTATTCTGGACTGATATTTAGCCCCTAGAATTTACTCCAATCCTATTCTTTTCCCTATGCCCAATTTATTAAACTAAATATTCATCTCTCTATTTCTGGTTAGCCACATTAAGGGCATTTTCCTAAAATAATGGTACCATATTTAGGACCAGGGAATTTGAGAAAAGCCAACATCAATTTCAAGAGTTCTGTCCTCATTTCATGAGTGCTTAAATATTTCTTTACAAAAGAAATACTCCCTACTCTTTCTCAACTTATAACACTAGAAGACACCATATTCTCCAATGAATTGTTAAAAACAATACAAAGTGGTGGCATAAGTACGTGAACAGAGTTAGATATCACCTATAGGGATTCTAGAAGAACAGAAAATTGGTGCTTGACATAAAAGGGAGATGGAATGTTCCACACCAAGTCATGATTTAAACCTCTTTTATTATTTGTAAGACACTAGTAAACTACTTACACTAAAGTAAAATGCAAATTATAATTGTGTTTGCTGCTCCCACATTTATTTTCACATATCTCATAAGATTATTCTTTCAACATATTCCTTCCTAGATCTATAGGGGAGATAGTTCTGAATCCAGAAAATGTTGAAAAGAAGTAAAGTAACATTCTTACATTAGCAACATCCTTACATAGCTCTTCTACACTGGCTACAATTATTAACTTTTTGGCTTAATCTGAAATTATTGGAACATTACTAAAAATTTTATGACAAAGCCTTGGCACATGATCCAAAATTGGTGAAAGATCAGTGGAGAGAAGATATCTCAGCCAATGTCTAAAACTCCAAACTAGGTCTACATGCTACCTAATCATACACTCATGCCCAGGATTAGAGAACTGCTTACAATACATCTATTTGGGATAAACTATACAAAAATGTGATATGTTGCTAGAGTATATTATATAACAAACAAAGCTATTTCATTTTTAAGGAAATTTTCAGGTGATAATCAGAAAATAAAGCTGATCACATTTTATGTTTGTGTCTTCCAAAATATGTATCTTATTGAGTAGGTAGAAAAACGTAGGCAGACGTGACCAGAGAGGGCCATGATAGAAAAACTTTATTTCCTGAGAGGTAACAGATGTTCACTAACTTTCAAAATTCCTGAAAAGACAAGGCCTCACAAATGTCAAGTGACATTGACCAGAGCTTCGCAAAACTCCAGTTATTAGTCATTCTTCCTTCTAGAATTACATAGGATAAAATTATTCTCTCTATTAACAACTCTTCAAAAATATTTCCTATCATAATTTTTTAGGTCTTATATCTAAGAGAAATGTATAGCTTTTTATTTCACTGTTCTTTTTGTGTGTATATGTGTGGCACCGGGGTTGGAACTCGGGGCATTCTACCTTTGATCCACACCTCTAGCCCTATTTTATTCTTTTATTTATAAATCAGGTCTTACTAAGTTGCAGATGGCCTCAATAAATAGCTGAGGCTGGCATTGAACCTGCTATTCTATCTCAGCCATTCAAGAACTGGGATTACAAGCATGTGTTATCAAGCCCAGCTTCATATGGTTTTTTGATACAAATACTATCATATGGTACACGACCCTTAATAAAAGAAAATATTGTATAAATGGTAAAACAAGTTGTTTGTCCTACCTTTCACCTAAAAGCTTATGGTCATATTTTCCTCTAATTTTCTTTTCCTCCAGTTAAGCTATTATTAATAGGAGATTCTGACTAAAGTCAATTCATAAACATTTTATGCCTCTGATATTAGAAAATCAAGAGTATTTATAAAATCTCCCATAGGAAAATAGGAATAAAGGCTAAAGATCCTGATCCTCGATATAATATGATCCTCACTATCAAAGGCATTTGGCTTCTAAATGGATGCCAAAACTGAGTCCATTGTTTTCACAATGAAGAAATATCTATAATGTAAAATTCTAAAGACAAATCAGTAAAAATAAATAAGACCACAAATCTCTTAACCCAATTTACAAAATGATCCAAGATGTAAAATGTGCATTGTTCCAAACTATTTTCTTTGTAAACATGAGTCCATACATTTGTATAGAAAAACATCTATTGCAAATGCCTTTCCATAAACAATTTCATAGCTACACTAAAATGGGACTGGAGGCAATAGGCCACATACATTATTCATCCCCTTTGACCATTAAGTTAAAGTGGCCAAATTGAGTCTCTAAAACAAAATAGCTCCCAGGCTAGAGCACTGAAGTCAACTTTAGCCTGAAGCGTATTTCTACTGTGAAGGTGTTTGCTCCAGAAAAATGGTGTTTTAATGAAAACACTGTCAGACCTTTGTCTCCAGTAGAGCTACTAGATCTCACATAAAGACATCCTTTAAACTTCCAAACATGGGGCTTTTGTTAACCTACTAATTGTACTTTTAGAGATCCAGTCTCATCCCTATATCTCAAATGAATTGCCCTGTGAACTCAGAAAGCACTCCTTCTACTGGTGCCCCAAGGTTCAAGAAGAGAGAATAGATGGCAAGAGTTAGATGTTACTGCTTGGTTCTTATATTTCTATTCCTTTAATACTAGTTACAACTTGAACTTCACCTAACTGACAAAGCCTGCAAACTATCCATTCAATTAGCTTTAATAGGATTAAAACACTGCTTTGAAACTGCAGACTTAAACAGACAAAAATCTTAGCAAATACTTTCTTAAACCCAGTTAATTCTAAATAAATATGTCGCCTAAGGCAAAATAAGTATAAAATATCTTCGTATTTTACTCCTCAACTGCATCATTTTTCCCATTATAGTGAAATTTAACTCCCAATGTTTAAAAAAAGATTGATATGTTTGTATATGAATTAAAATTTTATTCAACATACCCTCTAGTAGTATTCTTCTAGACATCTTAAAATCAGGGCCATGACTAAGGAAGATGCTTACTACCTGAATAAATTTAATTAATTTATGTGAGTTGGTCAATCTCCACCAAGTGAACAAGGCAGATTTCTATAAAGGTCATTACCTCTCCCTTTATCCATAATTTTTTAAAATGCAAAAAATGTAGGTCACCTCAGTAGTCACTGAGTAATTGACCACTTGACAGATTAGATCTCTAATCCTATGTCCAAAAACCGTACTGCAAAAGTGAGTATGTTCCTCACTGGAAAACCAGCTACTTTACATTGACTCTAAAAATAAAGTGTCATTTAAATTCATTGGCACCCCAAGATAATGAATGTCCTTATAACCATTTAAACCAGTCCTAAGGAAGAATTGATAAATTGTTCTTGAAAGAATTAAAAAATTCAAATCCCTTTTAGTTGTGGGGTGGATTTTTTTTTTTTTTTTTGCTTCTTTTGTTTTGTTTTTGCAGTGCTGGGGATTGACCCTAGGGGCATTCTACACCCCCAGATCTATTTTTTTATTCTTCATTTTGAAACAGGGTCTCGCTAAGTTGCAGAGGCCCTCACTAGGCCTGAGGCTGGCCACAAACCTGTGATCCTCCTGTTTCAGCTTCCCAAGAACTGGGTTTACAAGTGTGGGCCACCATGTCCACCTTCCTTTAATTGGTTTGTTTATTCAACCAATTACATTTACTGAGTAATTATTGAGTTTACATAGCAGTAGACTTGTGTACTTTGCGGTTCCCAAAAAAGCAGTAGATTTGGGCCTTGTCCTTCAGGAAAATATTCCTGGTTAAAGACAAGAAGTGGCATTCATGGAACTATGGTAAGAAGACACAGGAACTCTGCAATGTAGTCCACAGAATATATATGCTTGAAAAAAACAGAAAGTGAAAGAAAAATCTGCAGGTATGGTTCATGAACAGGCATTCACTCTTATTTCTTAAAAACAAAATGGTGCTTATATATGAGAAAGAAAAGGGCTGATAGGCAAAAGACCACAAAATGGGCAAGAACGCATAACTCAGAAGAAGAATCAAGAATGCAGAATTTAAGGCTTTGAATTCTGAAGATTAAATTTGCCTGATCTGCAACTTAATATATGAATGTCCCTGCTAATTGTTTTTAAAGTAGGCTTGCTTTTCTTTTCTCTTCATTTTATCACTTTTTCACAGTGCTTTTACCAAATGCATATTCTCTTTGCAACTTCATATGCCATGTTTGTCCTCATATTTATTATGCCTAAAAAAATTCTACCATTATTTTACAGAAAATCCTTCTTTTTTCCAAGTACAATGATGTCAATAATTTCTAAAGCTCTACAGGGAAAAATATCTATGTGCATGTTAGGAAAATATGGTCACAGATGAACATTATTTGGAGGGAATAAAAACTCTAAATAGTTGTACAGATATATCTCAATACAGGGGGGAAAAAAAATGCTGATCGAAACTTGGTTGCTTTTTTAAGAAGGTTGTTTACAAGACTTTTGCACATAGAGTTTTGTTGTTTTGTCTCCTTTTCCACTTTTCCTCAGGCTACATAAATATGATGAAGCTGATTCTAAAAGTGTGTTGAGTTTACCAAAACAAAAACCACAGGATAAATTTGAAAATATACAATACAAGAATAGAAAGCACTATGAGGCTGGTTGCTGAGAAAATAACATATGAGGTAGTTTTAAATACATTAAAGGGATAGAAAAGGACATAAATAATCTTGATTCCCGAGGGTGAGATCATAAACACTACAGAGAATTTGCCCCCAGCAACTGGTAACCTGAACAGTTTTATAAATGTCAGAATTGGTTTGAAGTCAGATGCATAAGACCAACTGCTGTTAATGTGATTACTTTTTTTTTCATTATGTAGGCATAGACTTGACTTCAACTTTTAGCTTCCCATAGCACTATCACGTAATGACAAATGCATTTAAAATTTTTAAGTAAGAGTACATTTTCATTACAGTGTAGTGGCCTTACAGACTACTCAACTTGTTACTCAACTTATTGTACTATTGGGTTTTTATTCATTGGTCAATTTAGCATTCATTATTACAATAACACAAGCATTTGAGTAAGAGCTCACCACATCTAACCTATATGTTGTAAATTGAAGTTGAATTGCTAACTCCCATTAGATGCTAATTAAACTTAAATTCACTGATTTCATGTAGAGCATTGTGCTATAAGTATATATGTCTGGGATACCTCATAGATGAATTGCTACTTACGGATATTAATAATGATGATGTTGGTTAATTTTTTTCAACTTTAATTAACAGGTATAATATCCACTTGCAAAGTCATCATTAAAATGGTATTCAAGATTTACAGAATTTATAATACAGAGTTGGTTACTTAATATCCCTTTCAGAGTTTGACCTTTTAAAAATGCAGTCTAATATTTGACCATAAAGCCACTGAATTTTCAAAACTTTGTTCATTAACTCACCTTAAAATATATTTTTTCATGAAGTTATTCTGTTTTATTGCAAATTTTAAAATATTTTCAATAATGTAACTTATCAATTGCAAAAACAAAATAAAAGTAAGTGTGTGTGTTTGGAGATGAATGCACACGTGGGTGAAAGGTGACATCAAAGCCCTTATGTATACATGCACATTCATGTGAGTCCATACAACACATCGACATACACCGAACTCTAAAGCTTTATATGCAATGCCTAATAATATCTAGTGTATATGACTCATGCAAATGTTATAGATTATTGTACCATCTCTCAGACCTAATAATGCGTGCTGAAACTGTCCTCAGTACACCTTTCTTCTGTTCACTTCCAAGGTAGACTTTTATACCCTGAAATCGCTCAGTACTTTTATATTTGACTCTGTCCCTAAGGTTTTTTTTTTCAACTGTGAAGCTTTTAAATGTCAATTATGATTACCTCAATCCAATGGCTTCTAGAAATTCTACAGTTTCTTTAATTTTTCTACAGCATCTGGATTAGCTACTTTTATCTGAATGTTTTGCCTTGTTATCTGTCATCCTACACTATTTTCTTTTTCATATACTACTCTCAAACTTTCTTCTCTTCCTTTTTCCTCTTTGTCTTACACTGCTAATTGTGAGTGTATACCAACATTCTATCCTTCACCTATCTTTTCCTTGGAAAGCCAAGGAAACAGATAAACAGATAAGACAACAGGTAAACATCTGTTGTCTCTTCAACTAACTGCTAAATCTATGCATTAGACATTATTCCTCTTTTAAGTTCTAATCCAAATATTAACCACTTACTCCCATTGCCCCCATCTTAAACTCAGCATGTCTCAAACATAATTTGCTCTTCCCTCTATTAATTAAAGCCCCTTCTCCAGTACCTGAGGTGCAAACTATTAGACATTTTGACTAAAGTGTCTATTCCTTTATGGGAACAGCCCCCTGCCAGACACACATGCCCATAACTGGTCACACAAATTGAGTTTCTCTATAGTTTCTTAATGTTGCTTCATTTTTATATTGCTATTGTTATTTAGTAAACATAAGGTCCAGTGTCTCCTAACACAAAATCCAAACTGTTAAAGATACTACTGAAAATCACTCGTACATTAAATCAGGAAAGTCATGAATGAGACAATAAATATCAATAATGAAGTGACTTTGTTTTAGTCAGCTTTCCTATTGCTGTGACAAAAATATGGAAAAAGAACAGCTAAGAGGAAAAAAGAAGGTTTATTGGGGTTAAGGGTTTCAGAGGTTTCAGTACATAGGACTGACAAGGAGATAAACCCCAGCAGAAGGGGTGGCACCTGGTAAAGGGATATGATTCTCACATCATAGTAGAGGCCAAAAGCAGAAAGACTGAAAGAAGGACCCCCAACCTGCAGATATATGCAGTGCCCATGAACAGACCCAGGTGACCCTTGTCCTCCAGCCCTGCCCACCTCTGAAACTTGAAGCATTGGGAACATGTTTTCAACACATGAAGTTTGGGAGGACATTGTAAATACAAACTATAAAAAATTTTTGAAAAGCAGTATCATAAAAACGAATTAATAAGTTATCGTAAAACTAAAGAAAAATAGAAAACAGGTACTAAAAGGAACCAAATGAAAATTATAAAATTGAAAAATAATATAAATGAAAAAAACTCACTAGATGAACTCAATAGCAACTCAAGGATGACAGAGAATAGAATCAGTAAACCTAAGGACAAATCAATAGAATTTGTCCATTTTCAATAACAAAGAGAAATTTAACTTAAAAATAAAAAAAAGATCCAAATGCAGTGGGGCATGCCTGTAATTCCAGTACTTGGGAGGTAAGATGGGAGGAGTGCAGGTTTGAGGTCAGCCTCACAACTTAGCAAGTCTTTTAGCAATTTAGCTAAGAAAGGAGAATCAGAGGTTGACAGCCAACCTCAGCTACTTAGAGATACCCTCTGCAACTTAGTCAAACCTTATATCAAAATAAAGAATAAAAATAGGGCTAGGGGTATAGCTCTGAGGTAGAATGTCCCTAGATTCAATCCCCAGCATAGCAAAAAAAAAAAAAAAAAAAAAAAAACACAAAAAAAAATCAAGTAAGTTTATTTTTAAAAGTATCAAATTGTACACAGTAAGAAACTGATTTCAAGCCCGGCATGGTGGAGCATGCTTGTAATCTCAGAATTTGGAAGGCGAAGACAGGAAGATCCCAGTTTGCATACAGTCTCTGCTGCTTAGTGAGGCCCTTTGCAACTCAGTGAGATTCTGTTTCAAAATATAGAATAAAAAATAGGGTGGGGGTATAGCTTGAAGGTAGAATGTCCCTGGGTTCCATCCCTAGTAGCTAAAAATAATAATAATAATAATTAAAAAGCAAACTGATTTCAAACATATTCATATAGACAAGTTGAATGTGTCAAAAACTATGCAATACAACTGTCAATTTCTCAAAAAAGTGGAAGTGGTTTTATTAATATCATGTAGACTTTTGAGCAATAGAAGTTACCAGAAATAAAGAGGGATATTGCATAATAGATAAACATAAATCTAGCATGAAATTAAAGTTAATCTTACAAGAATATACAGCCAACAATAGTTCATCAAAATACATAAAAGAACTGATAGAGCTGAAAGGAAAATATATATATAAATCCAGAGTTTGAATATAGTATTTCAACCCCCAAAACTGTTAAAGTAGTTAAATTTTTTTAAATTAAAAACTTAAAAAAAGAGAAATCTGTAAATCCAGGTAGCTTCAATAAGAAATCTACCAAACATTAAAAATTGGCACTACAATATATAGAAAATCTCTTCCAGAAAATAAAACAGGACATAATACTTTTCAACTCATTTTATAAGGTCAGTACCACCCTGATATCATAACAAAACAATACAAATGAAGAAAGAAAGAAAACAATAGATCAATGTCTTTCACAGATGTAGGTGCAAAAATTCTCAATTAAAAATTAGCAAATTGAACATAGCAATGTATCAAAAAACTTCTTAGACATGATGTCAAAAGCACAATTTATAAATAAAATAGGTAAGTTGTGCTTTATCAAATTTTAAAATATTTGATCTGTGAAACATTCTATCAAAAGAAAAAAATATTGGGAGAAAATATCTGCAAACCCTGTACCCTAAATGGGACTTGTATCTAAAATATAGAGAGGCAGAGACTGATAAGGTAAGGAATTAGTCTTATTTATCTTTATGTCGCTTATACAATTATCTTCTCTTGTAGATTTATAGAATTTAACACAATATTTTAATAATGGTTTCACTACGTTAAGTAATGTAGAAAGTAAGATTATGCCAATTCATAATCCTGAAGGGCAACACGTGATAAATTACAGGTACAGTACCTAATCAGTTGGTAAAATGCACCTCTGTACATCCACTTCATTGCATAGCCTTCTCCCATTTCACTTTGGGCTTAGCCATGTCGATTGGCCAATGGGACATCATACAAGCCTAAGTTTAAAATAGCACTTACATTAGTACTCATCTCCTTTCCTCCCTGTTTTTATAGCCCTGCTACATATGAAGAAGACAAGCCATCTGGTAAGACACATGGTCCACCAACAGCTGACACCAACAACCAGAGTTTTGAGTGAGGCTGATTGAAACTGTCAGTCTACAGAATAGTCACTCACAAGCTACAGCAAAAAAAAAAAAAAAAAAAAAAAATGAAGTGAGCCCAGCTCTGTGAATCCAGACAATTATATAGAAATGAAGGAATATAAGATCAATGCTTTTCATTGTAGTAGCTAGTACAACGATATGTAACTAATACAGCTCATTAGTAATGAGTTTAAATTTTACTTAAGTATAAGTTATAAAGTTTAAATTTTACTTAATTATAAACTTAAATAAATGGGTTGATCCAATTATATAGTTGAGTACTTCTCCTTTAACCCCTAATTTAAAAATTTTAAAAGATTTCCTACATGTATATCACTGTAGTGTGTGTGTGTGTATGTGTGTGTGTGTGTGTGTGTGTGTGTGTGTGTGTTTTACTGGGGAGTGAGCCCATGGGTGGTCTACCACTGTGATACAATCCCAGTCATTTTTATCTTTTTGTATTTTGAAGCATGGTCTCACTAAGTTATCACACACTGGTCTTGAACCTGTGATCTTCCTGTTTCAGCTTCCTAAGTATTAGGATTAAAGGCAGGTGCCTACTTGCTTGGATTCCTACCATGTGAATTGTATTTTTAATTTTCCAATAATTGTTACAGGTCCAAATTCTGCCTGCCTTCTAAACATCAAATGCCAAAGATAATAAATTTAGACTTTACTCAGAAACAATATGTTTTGCTAAATATGCAATGAATAGTTTCAAGCCTTAGACCATTACAGACTGCACACTATTTTCCTTATCCTCTATTTGAAAGACTAATTGCCCAACATAACAATCAGCAATCTTAAAAAAAAAAAAATATTCATCTGTCATTGTAATATTTCCAAATAATAAGTTACTAAGAGTAATTTGTGGAATTTATTATCCAAACTATCATTATTTAAGTTGAACAGTGTGGTAAGCAGACTAATATAAAAAATAGCTCCCTCTTTACCATCTTGGCTATAATAAAATTTAAAGTATGTCAATCATAATGCTTCGGGGTATAATTTGGTTACCAGCTGTGGTCAGGGAAAAAAAAATTTTCCCCAGAGTTTAAGTATTGCCAATTACTATAGGTGTAGCACAAACAAGAGAAAGAGTCAGGGGGTTACGGGGCCCTCTAAAGCATCTGGTATCGGATGCTTTCGGAGTGAGAATTCAGGATAAGATGAAACATGCAGTTGTCCCTGTATGTCAATTCCGATATTCCTATGAGCTGCCAGTGTGACACTGCTGCCACCAGGGAGGGATTTCCTATGGAACAGATGTCACTTACAGTATTGTGTGGGCTATCTATCTCAACAAGTAATTGCTTGGCACTTCTGCCCTATGGCAAGGGTCTGAAAATATGCTAGGGTGAGAACACACCGTACAAGCAGATGGGCATAGAAAAAAAGAAGCCACAAGAGCACACTGAGGCTGAAATCATGTGTAAAAGCCAGATGGGAGTGCTGAAGCAGATGTCTTTCCTTATCTGCAGTGACTAAAGCCCGAGATGAGGATTTTTCAATTATTAGCTATTTAGAAGTTCTATTTGAAAATGTCTTTAAATGGCTTAGGAGTTGCATGACACTCTTATTTGTTGAAACAAAGAAGCCTTGCCTTTTTGGTCTGTTCTGCAATTTCCATTTGAAAATGGTTGCATTTTAAGGTCTGAAACTGATATGAGACTCCCAACACCAATGCTCTCCACTTCCACACACCACCCCCCAAGAAAAAGAAAAAGGAAAAAAAAAAAAAACGAGCCTGGGATAAGAGGATGGACACAAAGACTGACAATGAATGACAAAGGACAATTGAGATGGGACTTGCCTGAGAGAGACAGCAAGAGAGGGGAAAATGTCCTTTTAAAATATCAATAAGAGAATCAAAGAAGGCAAGATCCTTTTTCTGATAAAAGGGGAAAAGTTAATAACAGTGAAGAAAGAGAAGGCAATTGCAATGTGCTCCCACTGCAATGGAAGGAAAAAAAAGATAAAGGTAGAACCAGAAAGTAACAATTTTAAATAAGTTTAACATATATGTTGCTTGCACACTGTATGCAATTTATGGATTAGTTTTAAAAACATTTTAACTATTTGCCCCAGTAGTAGACCAGATTGGCTATTTAAGTAGTTGGGGAGAGAGGTTAAGGTGGTTTGTTTACAAGAACCAGAAAATAAATATTTACTTTTAAAATAACATTGATTGTTGAAACAAACTTGGGGGTGGTGGGAAGGGGCAATGATTAATATATTGTAAATTATTGAGAGGCACCATGCCAGATCTCATAATTTAAAAATACTTGAGGACATCATTAAGACTTGCCTATGTCTGTAATGCGATACAAATAATAACTGTTCTGCTTTGAAAATTTTCTAGATGAAAATAATTTTACCATCCGGTAATGTCTGAAAATTGTGATTCAACTCTACATTTGCTCATATTCTGAAGTAGATCCAAAGATGATTTTTTAAAGGAAACCTCTAAGCTTGACTTGCTAGTTTCCCTCTATATAGTCTTTTAATCCTAAGGAACACTGGAGGTGTTCATTAATTTTTATTGTACTAATACTACTACATGTTTAATAATATATCCTTAATTAGTAATATGAAAAAACAGGATACAAGGCTTTATTGAAGAATATAATCTCAATATTTTTCTACCTGCCTTCCAGCTATCATACATCTGAGAAAAATGTAATGTAGAGGAATTTGCCTCTGGAGCAATCTTGCAATTTAGTTATTCTTCCCAGTACTCATATCAAGGAAGGCAACAGGAGGGGGAAGGACTCACAACTCTCCTCCAATCAACTGAAGGAGGTAGAGCTCATCGTAATGGGAATGAGAAGCCACGTAAAAACTGCTGTCAGTGTATCTGCTCCTTGTGGAAAAGGGTGGCACAGTCAAACTGCCTAGTGACCAGTCTCGGGAAACACGTGGTAGGGACAGACTGAATGGGAACAAGATGGAAAGCAAAGGTACCAGTGTGATCACTTAAGTAATGATGACCTTGACTGTGGTGATGGCCATAGCAACAGGGACCAGTGAGGTGAGCTGAGCAGCCGTGATGGAGACTCAAAAGGACTCTGACATAACAAGAATGAAGGCCAGTGAAGATAAAAGGATGATAGGAATCCTTTATAAAGGCCAGTGAAGATAAAAGGATGATAGGCCCGAGCAAGTGCATGGTTATGTATTTCAGTTGTGAAGTATAACCCACTAAAGAACAAGCATGGTCTTTGTTTTGCTTATTTGGTCATGGCATCAGGAGGCACTGGAATGCTAATCAAGCCTGGGCCAGGCTGAGTTTATACCTAAGCAGGAGTAGCGTGTTACTTGGATGTACAGGTCAGAGAAGGGCTCTCCACTGGAGACAAATATTTGAGGTTATTAGGATTTACATGGTAGTGGATAGATTTGCCTGAAATAGCATAAAGAGTCAGAGGCAAATAATCCCAAGAGTAGAGCTTAAAGGAAAAATCATTTATTAGCTAAGCATTTCTGTAATTATGAGAGGCCAGGTCCTTTTCCTATGTAAGTTTCTGTTTTCAGTGGAAAACCAAACAATTAGCTAGTAAACAATAAACAGTACCACAAACTTAACACAGTAGGTTAAATACTTTCAGGTACTTTTAAAAAGATGTATAGAAAATAAGACAGTATGTTGTGGTCATCTCTACCTGGAATGCGGCAGAGCACTTTTAGGAAGGGATGAGAAGTGGAACAGGTAAAAGAGGCAGGAGAACGCATGTGGAGCCCTGGGGGAGCAGAGGTGGGAGAGAACATTTCTCCTAATGACCTGCTGCAACTCAGCCAAACAAGACACAGAATACGGGAAGTTTATTTCCTGTTTAATAAGGCCTCCAGAAAGTGAATATTTATTGTTTCTGCCAAAGCTGCTGTTGTCACAGTATGCAGAACAGTACAAATGGACAGGTGTCAAAGAATTTGGGGAAAGAGAATGACTTGAACCTGCACTCTAAAAAGTTGAAAGGACAATGAGAAGGGTTGGTGGCTCTTGAATGGAGAGAGAAAAAAAATAACCGAGATATGACATTCCTTAAATCTTAAAATGAATATTATAGTATGTATACTTATATATAAATACCAAACATGTAATTTGGAGTAGAAAGGTAAACTATCCCTGCTTTTCTCCATTATCTATGTCTAAAATTTTACCTACCTATAGGGCCAGTTAAACTTACTGACACCATTATTTACTTTATGGAAGCTACTATAAATAATTAGCATCTAGACATATTCCATGCTTTTTTGTAAAAAAAAAAAAAAAAAGAAAGCTACTGGGATTTTCAAAACCCATATCCATCAAAATGTAATAAATATGTACATACATTGAAATGAAAAAATAAATACATAATAAATATGTACATGCACCAAAGTGGAAAATAAAAATGATAAATGTGTACATACATCAAGGTAGGATAAAAGACATATAATGAATTAAATAAAAAAACTGAAAACAAAAAGCACTCTTATCACTGAAAGTTAGCTAAACGAAAGTATATGTTGAGTATGTTATGTAAAAAATTCAAAGAAATGTTTTTTCAATCTAATGATGTATTTTCAAGTGATTATGAGAAATCTAAAGAGGTGACTACTAGTTTTAATAAACTAATGAAAGCCTCAAAAAAATGGATACATTCAAGGAAAAGTTGAAAATGAACAACATTCTTTACATTTATGGAAGAAGATTATGAAGTTAAAGGTGACCAATTTTCCATGTTTTAAGATAAGTAAAAGAAAATTGGGCTAAATTATAGGCAAATAATAGTGAAGGAGAACATTGATATTCTCTTACATCTCTGGGTGCCTCTCTACATGACCCAAAAGGTTGTGTAATTCTCTCTGCTTCATTACCTAAACTCAAGACGTAGGTTTGATGAGTAAGGATCACAGTACCAGGGTGCCTTATACTCGAGGAATCTATAAGAACCAGTGACTCCTGGTCTTATTCCCCTTCCGCTTCAGTGAGCTATTTCCTTCCATTAGTAAGCACCTTGGGCTATATAAATCTACTTCACGGGGTATTTGATGCTTCCAGATTCAGGTGCATAATTTGTTACATAATATATGTTACCAGGACAACACAATGAGGGTTAGGTGACTTCTTCAGGCTTCTTGTTTCCGGTGTTGATCATTAGTTAGATGAACTCCACATAAGTATAGCTACCATTTTAGTTCATCCATTACTCATGATCAGGCAGCTGGAGCTACATTTGCTCAGGTTTGAACCATACATCCCTCATGCCTATAACAAAACTTTGGGAAGAAACATTTGTCCCTCCTAAAAAACTTGACAGACAATGCATAGTTTCCACTTTGTTTTTAGGCCTTATACCTTCTTTAATTTCCATCCCTTTTATCAATACTAAAGGCAGAGGGACTTTTAAAGTATGTAAAGTATAATATATAGGCCAACTTGACATAATTTCTTTTTTTTAGTCTAAGCTTTATAAAAAATAGTTTTAAGAGTTCTTTGAAAGATAACTTCAAAAGAGTGTCCAGCATAAATTTAAATAAGATTTAAAGAGGAGATGACCAAATCCTACAGGCTATTTAAGAACTTTAGAACACCCAAAGTACAACTAAAAAGTGAGATTTAAGGTGTAAGATTTACAAATAAATCTGTGATTGAAATTTATCTTTACTATTTTCTCCTGTTTGTGTTTTATCAGAATTAATCCCCGCGCTTGGGAGGCTGAGACAGGAGGATTGTGCAGGTTCGGAGCCAGCCTCAGCTAGTTAGTGAGGCTCTCAGCAACTTAGTGAGACCCTGTTTCAAAAATAAAATATAAAATAGGGCTGGTAGTATAGCCCAGAGGTAGAAAGCCTCTGGGTTCCACCCCCAGTACCACACACACAAAAAAAGAATTAATATCTCTAATATATACCTCTTTGTATTTTTTTCTTTTCTTTACCCAACTCCTTTCCCTGCAGCCCTTCTATCCTGTAGCCCCATAGAAAAGAAAAATAAATACCAACAGCAGAAAAAATGTGTAAAGTTTCTAGCATACCAAGGAGAGGGAATATGTTTTCTCCAAATTTTACAGAAAGATGACAAAAGGAGACCAGAGGTTAGACATGATGGTCCTGATTCCCATGATGTGTATGCAATGGAAAGTTTGCAAGAGCGTAGAAACTTCAGAAGAAAGCCTGCTATGAGTATTTTGTAAGGGAAAAAAAGAAAAGTAAATAAGTACAATGAGAAAATGCCATATACCATAGGTATGGTGTCCACTCTTACACATGGGTCTGATGGTGTCAAAAAGGCTTTATTATTGTTGGCGGTATTTGGTTGGCCATCATTCTTGGAAAATAAATCTATCCTGTTTACTTCTAATAAATCTTCAATTGCAAATGCTTATTTATTGTAAATTCAGGATTAGAAAACTGTTGCTTCTTAAGATAACTAATATGTTTTATTTATAGTTATTTCTAATACATTTTTCTTTCTGGTCTTTGTGATTTTCTTTCCTTTAAGTAGGCAAGCTTCTAATGGAAGAATAACATAAGATCTGCCATCTATAATCGTTCATCTTAGGACCTCCTCCTTCTCCTCCTCCTCACATCCTCATTAGCAAAACAATACATTTTTAGCACTTATCAAGCAAGCACTATGGGACAGGCATCATGCCAAGCACTTTATATCCATTATTCTAATTCTTCAAGTAGCTACTATAATGGCTGTACCTCCCATTTTGTGCAGATAATGAACTGAGGCTCAGAGATTTTTAAGAAATTATCTCAAAAATGCATTACTAGCAAAAATATCATCGTGTTATGACTCTGACAATGCTGGCAGTTTTTATTGTCCACCTTGGGTGGTTTTACCTCTTTCTCACTAGCTTTATCAGTGAAGTTTCTGATGATTTACAGCAAGAATATCTCAGTTTGAAGTAGATTAATCCACAGATATGATTTGTTGGCTCCCATTATCAGGAAGGAGAGCTGATATCAGGGATGGCTGGGTACCAAAACTTCAAGTATCTTTAAGAACTTCTCGATCTCTCATGTCTGCTTCTCTGTGTGTATTATCTTTGTTCTCAGACCAGCCCTTCCTTACAGCAAACCACGTAGGCTTCAGTTCCTCTAGGCTCACATCCTCACAGCTTGCCACCAAGGAAAATGGGGACATTGGTAATTCAGCTCCAGTGCAAAAAATTCCAGGAAAGGTTTGCTAGAATCACAGGCCCAGCCCTTGGCTTGGTCATTATGATCCAAACAGTAAGTGCTATTGTTAAAATTTGAACCTGAAATGTCCCCAAAGGCCCATGTGTTGAAGGCTTGATCACCAGCTAGTGGCACTACTAGGAGGTGATGAAAATTTTAGAAGGTATGATAGAGTTGGATAGAGGAAGTAGAAATAGAAATAAAGCTCCAGAACTTGGGCAAAAAAACAATGCTTAAATATTTAGTATTTAAATTAAAGTGAATTCTAGAAGAGCTAGAGGATGAAGTTTTAAAATCTTGCTTCTACTTTTACAGGATGTGCCACTTAGAAAAAATTACTAATCATAGAATTATATTCTTGCCATGTTTTCCTTCAAAGTGATGCACTACAACCACATACCCTAGTACAAAAATTCTGTGAAAATTGGGAAACAGAGGTAACCCCAAATAGAAGAGCAAAGACTCCAGTGGAGTGATGGAAGAGGTTTAAGGCATAGAGACATAGAGAAGGTAAGAGTTGAAATAAAATTATGTATGTATATTAAATTACTGGTGCCAATCTCAAACTGGTATACAGGGAAGCAGAGGGAGGAGTAAGACCTAAAGGGAAATGCTCCAAGAGTTATGTGCATGCTATACTTCAGTATGATGTATAATTATTATATACCAATAAAAGTTTAAAATTAAAAATGTAATAATAAAAGTATTCACTACCTGTATACACTGTGATAGACCCTTTATGAGAAGTAGCTTTCAGTAAAACTTCATAAGCAATTTTTGGCATGAAAACTATCACACTGAATAGCTCAACATAGCATGGCTTTTATCAGGCCCAATATCATAATAAAAAAGACCCAAATCTTTAACTTAAAGAACATGCCCCTTCTATATACCTATTCTATTTGTGTTTTGTCTTTTGTCACTACTAATCATCTTTCTATTCATATGACACACCTCACTGATTGGTTTGGATAGCCAAATGAAATGATACAAAATTTTCCTGTAACATATAAAGAGTTAAAAAATACCCAGTATTACCATCATCATCATGGTATAGAAGATGATGATAATATAAAAGAGAAAAAAATATGCAATTTGGATGCTTTATTACTTAATATTTCTATGCTGCTAAATGAGATCCTTCTTAGGACTTGGGAGGAGGTCGTAGATTTTTGTTCTTATTTTTTTTCAACTTTTAAATATAATTTAAATGTATGGACTTCCAGAAGTACTTATCTATTATACTTGCTAAGAAATTATGGACACACACACACACACACACACACACACACACACCTTGGGAAAGGATGGTAATTGGCTTGATGATATTTCTGGTCTTACTGGGAAAAGTCTATGAAACACAGGTTTATATGAAAATTGCATGTGGTACTGTGTCTGCTGGGCCTTGTATTCCTGGCTGAGTTGAAATCTTCTCTCTTTTTCTCCTAATTGTGATTTCAGCTGAACCTGGAATCTGGGTAAAGCTTGTAACATATTTTTTCTTCTTTTCTTCTCACTATAAGGAGATTTGGGGGAAAAAGGAACTCTGCAAAACACATGCAAAGAATTATTTTCTTTTATCACTTGAAATTACATGTTATAAAATAAATCTAATAAATAATAGGAGAAGCATCCAAAATAGAAAAACAAACTCTTCTTTAATGGTTATGGTTCACCCGTAAAGATACAATTCTTAATGCTCAAGTTAAAAAAAAAAGATGAGAAGAAACAGTTGGCATTCAGCTAACAATTGTGTTTGGAGATTTGTGCCTGACTTTGTTATTCTGAGCAAAGCCAGGTACCAGTCTCTTGGGATTATGTACAAAGGCAAGAAAAAAAGTGGACATGTACAGACCTCAAAGGTGACTGCTGGGTTAATAAAACAGTCTGTTTTCTGTTCACCCACTCTTGCTCTCAGTGTGCAAGTATATTAAAATATGTCAAAAGGAAAGCCATTCGCTGTGCAAAAATAATTCAACTACAAGTCACAATTTCCAGCTGGTGGAGTGCCTTGGTGTATTTAAGTGCACTAACAAGTGACCCATACCTCTCCCTGGATGAAAGTTGTATCCTCATTAAAGGAGAAACAAACACAAAATAGGAACAACTGTCACAGAGAAAAACAGATCACAATAGGCACCACATTTCCCCCACCCGGTTTCTGACTTGAGCTCTCGCAGACCGGAGAGCAGTGCTGTCCTCGAAGTAACCTCTTAAAAGGCGATGAAAGTAAAACAGGGAAGCTGCTACGGGAATGGGATGTCTGGTGAACAGCCATCCAAATTCAATGTATCTGGAAAAACATCTTTTCTCTCTAGTCTCTATAAAACCTCACATAAGACATTGTGTGATGAGAAGTGACTGGATTAAACAAACACACCCCAGGGGATTAATACTTTAAATTCTATCTTTAAATAGCCCCCTCTTAAATAAACTCTGGTTTCAACATTTTTAAGATGTCATACCAACCTTTTTTTCTGATTTTTCTCTAGAGAAATATATCATTGTTAGGACTCTGCAAAAACCAAAATAAAAAAGAAGGTTATTGTTGTGCAGCTCTAATAATAGTGTTCTTATTTGACTCGTATGCCATGCATTATCATCAGGCTAAAATATACATTGGATGTTCAATGTTCCTCAGCCCAGCAGAATACACAAAAGGAGCATATACCTTCAAAAGTGGATCAGTATTACCTGGAAAGATAAGAGAAAAATACTGGAAAGAATATAGGTAATTACCACAATGTGGCAATAACAAATATCTCAAGGCTGGGAAAGATGTTTTTCTTATATACTAGCAAGGACTTTGCTCACTTATGTTCATAGCAATCAGCATACACCACTTCAATTATCTGTTTATACTTTGGTTCTCCCTTAGTAAAATGCAAACTCAACAAGGACAAAATTCTTACATAGAAACCGGGATTTTCCATGACAAACTACAGCAATTGATACTTGTATTTTAAAAGAGAACCACTCAACTCTGAATTGTGTTTTAAACTAGAATATATGAAATGATCATTAAAATAAAACTGAAACCCAATATAGGAATATAGATGCAAATTCATCTAAAAAAATTAAAATATCCAGGTCCAGACAAGTATGTGAGCTTGCAAACAAGAAAAGTAATTGAGGATCCCAATCAAATGATGAGAAAACTTACCAAAAAATCTAAAAAGAGAGATTTTGGAAACAAGTAATTGGTAAGTTTGATTTTAAATCCCATGAAATCCTAGAGCATATTATCAAATAACTACTTTATGAAGTAATGAAAAATAAAATGGAATTTTCAAGGCTAGCTTCAGTAATTTAGGGATACCCTCAGCAACCTAAAAAGACTCTGTTTGAAAATAATTAAAAGGACTGGGCATGTGGCTTGGAGGTAAAATACCTCTGGGTTTAATCCCCAGTGTAAAACACAAGGTAAAATTATACTGGAATAAGGTAGAGTCTTTGATCCAATATGACTGGTGTAGGAAAAAGAAAAGAGACTCAGAGAACGTAACTAAAAAGAAAACAGCTCTCTCTAAGAGAACTTTCTCTCTAAGCCACCAAGAAGGAATCATCCCTGTTAAAAGCTTGATTTTGGATTTATGGCTTTCAAAACTATAAAAAGAAATCATTTCTGTTGTTGCTTTATACCACACCATCCTGTCTGTGGTAATCTGCTATCACAGCCCTAGGACACTAAACAGCATTATATAAAAAGCAATAAGATAATATATCTTCTTCAGGTGATTTTTCAGGAGGATTATAACATAAGTATATATTACTTTCATTGTAGAATTTCACAATGATTCTTATAATGCATTCACTAATAAATCAATAAGCTTAATCATTAGTTAGGTTCAAAGTTGCTAAAAAGTCTCATTCCTATAGAGAGCTTACTAACAATGCAACACAAATGTAATCATTACCAAAATGTTCACATATTGATATACTGAAAATAACTCTCAAGTCTCATATTTATGTCTTTTAAGGCCCTTTGGAGACAAACATAAGTTTGTGAAACTGATTTAAAGTAATATTTCTAAGTGTGAACATGGACTATTTCATTTGATATTTTCTGTTCAAAATATTTAATAAGAAATGCAGCTGAGCGTGGTGGCACATGCTTATAATCCCCGCGCTTAGGAGGTGGAGATAGGAGGATCACGCAGGTTCAAAGCCTGCCGCACTGGCTTAAGAGACCCTCTTTCCAAATAAAAATATAAAATAGGTCTGGGAGTGTAGCCCAGAGGTAGAAGGACTTCCAGGAACCCCAGTACCACCAAAAAAAAAAAAAAAGAAAGAAATGCATAAAATAGATGCTTTCCAAATATGGCGGGAAACCAAGCCAGGAAAAATAATATTCACACATTTAAAAATAAATATTTTTAGCACACTTGTAATCCCAGAATTTGGAAGGCTGAGACAGGAGGATCCGAGTTCGCAGACAGCCTCAGTTACTACTAGGTGAGGCCCTTTGCAACTCAGTGAGACCCTGTTTCAAATAAAGAATAAAAATTAGGACTGGGGGTGTAGCTCAGAGGTAGAATGCCCCTGGGTTCCATTTCCTGTCTTCAAAAATAAATAAATTAATTAATTAATTAAAATATATTATTTTATTAGTAATTTATTATCCTTGCAACAAATTTAGTAAGCATCATTTTATAAGTTCAATACTCTAAACTCTTGACAGTACTTGACACATAGTATATACTCAATAAATTGCCATTTTTTTGTTAAGAATGTAATATGTAGAATAGTGGGAAGTTAAAACACAGAAACATTCAACCCTAAAAATCCAAAGAAGGCCCCAAAGGTAATGATGAGGGAGGACATTTGACATAGGATAAAGTAAAAGAACCAGAAGAGAAAATTTTCTCCACACACTGACTGTCATGAGGGTCAATGACATAAAAAAAATAGGGCATGTTTGCTGTCATTTGGGTGGCTTTGGGTTTAAACATCTTTCCCAACACAGGACAATCACATTTAACAACTGTGAACCTAGTGGATATAAGACATAATTTTCACCTGTTGACCAGAAATATAATACCTAAAATACTCATTACAAAAGTAAGTTAGGCTCTTTATATATGATATACATTTTATTTTTTTGTGCAAAGTATTTCAATCAGCATTTTCACTGCTGTAATTCAAAATGCGTGACCACCACAAGGTAGAGGAAGGGAGATGTATTTGCTCACATATCTGGAGAGTTCAGGGGTTCAGTCCATGTTAGACACAGTAAAGTCTGTAGAGCACAAGGCATGGCATGAGGAGTAAAGAGAGAAGAATCAAGGGCTCTGCTTTCACAGCATGAAGACCAAAGCAAAGAAAAACCAAGGGGAGGAGGGACCATATACAATCTCAATACTATACCCACAAGGATCCCTCCTTATCAACCAAGCCCCGCCTCCAACATGGCTGCCTTGTCTCCCTGAGGCCCTGGAGGAACATTCAAAATCTAAACTATAACACAAGGTTTCAGGCAGTTTTCATGCCACATATTAGTTTCTTATGGCTTGCTGCAAAAAAAGAAAATTATCAAAAACTCGGTGGCTAAAAACAGCACTTATTTTCCTCTTATTATCTAAGACAGAAGTCTGAAATCAGAAATCAGATTCCCTTTCCTGAAGTCAATGTCTTGGCCAGGCTAGCTCTTTCCGGAGGCCTTATCTATTTCCGTGCTCTTTTCAGATTCTAAAAACTGCAGTATTCCTTGGCTTGCGGCATCTTTCTCCATCTTAAAAGTATGTCATTACAAATTCTGCTTCCATGATCCTATGTTCTTCTGCCTGATTCTGACTTCTGCATTACTCTTATCAGAACCATGCGATAACATCCGGCCCACCTGGATAATATTCCCACCCCAAGATCACAACTGGCAATATCCACAGGTCCCAGGGATTACGGTATGAACATATCTGGGGACTTTATTCAGCATACAATGCCCATTTTAAAAACAACATTACAGGAGAAAAATATAGAGTAAAAGCATAAGCCAACTTTGTTTCTCCAACAGTTATAAATGCTTTTTATAAGTTTTTCTAAGTATTTTACAAATATTAACTCATTTAATCTTAAACCATCCTAAGAGGTTGAAGTCACAATAATCCCCCATTTTACTGATGAGAAAACAGAAGCACAGAAAGGATAGGTGACCTACACAAGGCTTTGTAATTATTTAAAGCCATATGAATCTAAACTATGCCTCTTATCTAGGTGTCCTTTGCACAATGTTTTCACTGGGAAAAGTATTTTTCCATGGTTGATGTAAGGATTTAAATCAAATAATATATATAAAATATTTATCATAGTTCTTGACTCAAAGTGTACCCATTACATGGTAGATGATAAATATATTAGAGACACCAACCTCCAAAAATGGAAAGAAGAGCTAGAATGATTAGGGAGCAGGAAACACTATTCCCTAGAAAATGGCAGTTTAGTGTGAAGAAGAAGAGAATTATATAGGGATATGATAGCTGTCTTGAAATATGTGATGAACTTTCATGTGAAGGGGAAGTAGATTTATTTTAATGTCCCCCCATAAAACTAAACTAAAACCTAAGGGTGGAAATTACCCAGCGATAAAATCTGATTCAAGAAAAAAGAGAAAGATCTAATAATTAGAGTGATCCACCAATGAAAAAAGCTGCCTCAGAATTTTGTAAGCTTTTGGTAAGTTGAAATATTCAAGCCCGGGTTAACTGCCTCTCTGCAGTATATAAAATATAGAAAGGGTTCCAACAATGAAGGGAACATTAAAATACATTCATGCATTTTTCAGCAAATATTTACAGACCATCTTCCATGTGCAGTGCCTGTAAGGCCATTTAGAGCCCAAAAAATATTAAAATATACTTTTCTATGAATGGGCAAATAAGAACACATGTCTCCAAAATATACATTATTTCAGGGTCATTTAGGCAAAAACTTCACCCCTCTTTTAGACTCACAAATAAATTAATTTTGGTACAAATCTATCGAATCTAACTTATCCTAGGAATTATTATGCCATCGTGTATCTACTTCTCACCTAATCTCCTTAACTAAAGATAATTTCCCTTGCAGAATTATTATACAGGTAATCCAAAGAAAGTCTCCAACTACTAAGATGAATGTGCCCAGCATCTAAATCATTTGAATAGCACTTCTTTATGGAGTAGCCAATGACATTTCTTTCACAGCTGTTAGTATTGGTCAGAATTAATCAGACAACTAGACAGCCCTCTAATTTTTACTGCTTACAATACTTCTTATGCAGAAGATGCAGAGCAGGAATAATAATAACACAAATATGAGTAGACTTGATGAGCTTTTACTGTGCGAGGTTACTATCACAATTGATCCTTTCAACAACCCTGTTGATCAGGCACCCCTGATGTGATAGGGCCAAGATAAAACCCCAAGGCATGAGAAGCTCTTGAGCTTCCATTGACTGAAAAATTGCCTCCACAAACTTTAACTCCTTCCCTCACAAAGACAAATATCTTAGAAGAAATATAAAAAAGTAATTACATGTCTGTGTTTAGGCATCTTTTACAGAAATAAATAGTAAGCCAAAGATGAGATTAGAACCCGTTTCTGGAGGAATCTATGTTCCAAATGACTACTGATAAAAAATAAATGTAAAATACGCTCTCATCCCTGTGAGCTAGACACATCACTGAAGTGTTAAATATCATGCTAGACCCTGTGTAGGCAAAAATCTTTTTTATAAATAAAGTAAATTTTCTTCTTTTCCCCATCAAAATGCCCCCAAGGCACTCATATACATTATGGACCCAACTGGGCTGAAAATTCTCAGCTGAGAGAAAAAGAAATCCAAAATCCTTGAGTTATCAGAGCAACAAAATAGCATCTAAAATAATAACTACTTTTCCCCTTTAACACCAAGATCAACTGATTTTTATTTTTTACTTGGAGTTGACCTTTATTTAAACCATGGAATGCCAAAGTTATGGCCCGAAGCAATTTTTCTCAGTGAATACCTTGACTTAGGACAAAAATAGACACCTCACTCACCTGTCTCTGAAGCATCATATCATAGCACAATTGATGGTCAGTCTAACAAAAAAAAATTATTTTCCAGATTTAAAAAAACACATTTTAGTTATTTTACTCCTCCATTTAAAGTATATTCAGAACTCTAAAAATTTTTGAAACTACAAAATAATTAAAATTATTCCTCAAAGATTTTTAAATTCTTCAGTAAAATGTTTTTGCTCAGTTATATATAAAAATAACAAGTTGATTGTGTCTGTATCATAAAGAGTTTCTTTTGATTAATTGACTTTATGCTGACATCTTTTCCTAATGGGGAAATTAATTTTAAGGGATTGTTATACCTCTTTTACCATCTCAAGAAGTCCTGCATCTTTATATAATTGCCCAAGGCCCTCCCACTATTTTGAATATAATACAATTAGGTATGTCTAAGGGATTTAAACATGATTAGTAAAGTCTAACACTCTTTCTCCAACAAAACAACTCAATAGTTACATATTATGAAAGATTACAATGCCAAGGAGAAAATCCTAATGGTACAGTAGGAGGTACTTAATTTAAAGGTGAAGAATTTATGGCTATAAGTACTTAGCAGCACATCTGTGAGTGATCCAAAAGAGAATAAGGGCGATTCTCTGAATGTTTTAATGCTATAAACAGCTATATTTCTAAGCTGGCATAAATGGGATCCTGATTATATGTAAGCAACATAACAAAATAAAATAGCTACCTGTGTATAAAAGGTAGACATAGTCTAGCTCAAGCTTTTTTAGAAAAGTGTTCAATAACCACTGTTTTTATATGAACAAATTAACAGAAGCACAATCATTCTACTGTGTATGAACTTTATTTCTTAGGTATCACTGCTTTTTAGAGAGTTGTGAATAAGGAATGAACATCTCCCATTTAATGGGCACTTTGCTAAGCATTTTAGTTGTTATCACCTTTAATTAACCCATTTGTTAATGCTGCTAGCTTTTACCAAACAGAGAAGTACAAACTCAACAATAGTAAATAATTTCCCTCACACTACCCAGTTAAATCCGTGTAAGTTTGGCTTCCCAACATATGTTGCTAAATCCTCAGGAAAGACTAGAAGTTAAAACTAATAAAAGGAGACACAGTTATTAACTGTTATATATTAATGATGCAAATAGTAATATAGAAAACCTAAGAAAGAGCAAAAATTGAAAATAACAAGAGTTTAAGCACAATAGATTTAAAAAGTATATGCACAGTATTTTAATATATTTTAATAACACTAAATTTCACACTTTAAATGAGTGCATTTTATGTAAATTATGACTCATTAAAAAGAAAAAATAATACTTATGCTTAGATACCAATTAAAGGAGGAGGGATGGAAATGCATAATATTTTCTGATAGCATGAATGTAAATTAGAACAATTTTTCTGGAGAGTAATAAAACTTTGGTCATTAAAAATTTATACAAATGGCCAGTATATATATATATATATATTTTTTTTTTAAATACACATTATTAGAAATTAGGGTAATACAAATCAGAACTACACTGATTACATCTAACTCCAGTTAGAATGGCAATCATCAAGAGCACAAACAATAATAAATGCTGATGAGGATGTGATAAAACAGGAACTATATTCTATTGGTGGGACTCTAAATTAGTACCACCACTATGGAGGTTCCTCAAAAGACTAAGAGTAGAGCCACAATATGATTCAGCTATATCATCCTACTTTTTTCTGAATTAAAGTCAGGATACTATAGTAACATATGCATATCCATGTTTATAGCAGCATAATTCACAGTAGCCAAATTTGGACCCAAACTAGGTGTCAATCAACAGATGAATGGATAACAAAAATGTGGTATATATACACAATGGAATTTTCCTCAGTCATAAAGAAAAACAAGATTAGATTATTTGCAGAAAAATGGATAGAACTGGAAAGTATTATGCTAAATGAGATCAACTGGTAAAAAGTCAAGGGTTGCATTTTTCCTTCACATGTAGAAGCTACAGAGAAAATAAGAAATAAAAAGGACTTTAAATTATTAAGAAGACTGACCAGTAGACTAGTGGAAGGGGAGAGAGAGAGAGAGGGAGGTAGAGGTAGAGAGGGGAAAAGAAAGAACTGAAGAAACAGTTCAAATTATTCTGTGCCCATGTATGAAGTTATAACTACCAAAGTCACTATTATGTATGGTGAGGAGTGGGTAACAAAGTGAGAACTGAAGGCAAACTCATCAACACCTATGTGGTGTGTGTGTGTGTGTGTGTGTGTGTGTGTGCGTGCATTTATTTGTATGACTTTGAACCCACCATAATTATGATGCACCTATCAAAGTATTAAAAATTAAAAAATCTATGTATTGTATTTTAAAAAAATTATTCTAATGTATTAATCAGTATTGTTGCATTTGATTTATAATAGTAATATTCATAATAGCTTTGGTTAGGCCCCAAAAGTAATTTAACCCATTTTTTTTCATCCCAGATGTGGAACACCTACAAAAACTTAAATATAGTATATAACATGAAATATGATACACAATATAACAATATAAGGATAAATTTTGAACATAATCATGTTATAATATGATTGTAATATTATTTGCTATAATATATATAAGCTGTAAATTATGATTTCCCACCTATTTTGATGCACCTGTGTCAATTTTGTTGTAATATTCATCAGATTTAAAACTTGGGACTTGGTTAAATAATGAACAGTATATAAATCCAGTAATATTTAACTGTACTCTGATAGATCCATAGAAAGTCATGTTTCAGAATGCTTAATTACATTGGGAATGCTCAAAATGTTAAATAAAAAGGGCAAAGAACATACATTAAAAGAAACTAAAGGTTAAAAAGAAATTAGAGTTGCAATGAGAGAAAAAGATATTTTTACAAAAATACATTTGTCAAGATGAAGGAAGCTGGTGCAAAGGTGTACCTCAGTCTAGAAATGAGCTCTCACATCGTTTGCTGAGAAACAGGCTGTAACTGGTGTACAGGGCATAAAAGGGATTCTGGCTTGTTCTGCATCCCCAAAACTCTCCTGTGTCAGGAAAGGAGATGGTGTTACCACCCCACGTCACTTCCCTCAGACGCACCAGGCCTATCAGCTCAGAACCTTGACAACAGCCATTTTCTCTGTAGAACTTTCTCATCCTGGACTTCTACTTGGGTGGGTCCTGATGTACATTCCACATTTATGCCCCCAGGGAAAAGTCACTAGTTCAGGAAGGCCTCTCCCCTCCCAAAGCAGCATAGGCCTTGCTGGGGAAATTGCTGGAGAGCCAGAATCTCATGTTCTACCCAAGCCTGCTGAATTCAAATCTGCATTTTGACCACATCCCTAGGTGACTCCCACACTCCCTAAAATTCCAGAAGCACTGCCCCTGTAGTCTAGGATAGAGACTTCCTATCTACTCCTTGGATCATTTTCTCCATAGCATTATCCATAGCTAAAATTATTTTCCTGTCTTCTTCAGTGTAGTTCCATTAGGAAAGAATCCTTTGGGTCTTTTTGCCTGTGTTACCACTTCTAAAATATTTCTTGGTGTACTGTAGAAACCCAGTGAATATTTGTTGAAGGATAGTATAAAATAAAGAAACATAAGATTCAGTAATTTTAATTGAATTAACACTATTTCATGTTACCTTCACTGTCTAGATAACTTGAGTGTCGCAACTATTGAATAAAGGAACAGGGGGTAATAGATTTACTATTCCAGTCCAATAAATAAATCACAAATAAATAATAGTAACTGGTTGCATACTAAACCCTATCTAATAATTAGGGGTTAGCTGCATAATGTTTCAACACTAGATGTGTAAAAATGAAATTAGGCTTCTCAAAAAATTAAACAATTACCATAAGATCTGGAAAATTGACTTTTTTTTATTTATGGCATATATTCACACAGTACTTGGTGCCCTCTCCTGTCCTCCACTTCCCCTTTTTTCTCCCTTCTGTCCAGGTTAACAATGTTATGTTCACATGTATACACATATTCAAATGTAGCTTTTTCATTGATTAACCTTAACCTTCTTCTTCCCCTACCCCTGCTTTCTGGATTTGCTGAGGTTTCCCCTCCATTGTCTAGATCTGGCTATACCACTCCTGGGTATCTTTCCAAAGGGGTTGAAGTCAGAGAACTACAGTAACATATGCATACCCACGTTCATAGCAACACAATCTGCATTAGCCAAAATATGGAACCAACCTAGGTCTCCACCAACAGATTAATGGATTGCAAAATTATGGGAAATACACACAATGGAATTCTACTCAGCAATAAAGAACAAAATCATGTCATTTGAAGGAGATGGAAAGACCTAGAGAATATTGTTAAGTGAGATTAACCAAGCGCAGAAAAAGAAGAGACATGTTTTCTTTAATATGCTCAAGCTAGGGAGAAATCTGACTTTTAGATATATATCCCCCCAAATTGAAAACATTCAAAGAACATATACACAAATGTTCATAGCTGCAGTATTCAAAGTAGCAAAAAATTAGAACAATCCTAGAAGTCTATCAACAGATAAATGGGCAAGCAAAATGTAGTGTCCATATGCAATGAATACTATTCAGCCATAAAAACAATAAATAAATGATGCACATTACAACATAAAGACATCTTAAGAATATTTTGTTAAGTAAAAACGACATTAAAAGCCACATATTAACAAATATTACAAAAAACACATACATAAAATATTCAGAATAAGAAAATTCATAGGGAAGAAAAGCAGATTAATGGTAGTAGAAGCCTGAAAGAGGAGAAATGGGGAGTACATGCTTAGTGGGCATGGAGTTTCTTTTTGGGGTGATAAAAATGCTCTGGAATTACAATTTAGCACCACATAATGATATTTTCATCAATCAGGGATTACATATATGACAGTGTTCTCATGAGACCGTATAGCCTAGTGACATCATAGCCATCTTAGTTTGTGTAAGTGTATTCTACCATGTTCACGCAAACACAAAATCACCTAGGACACATTTCTCATTGCGTATCCCTATCCTCTATCAATGCCTGACCACGGATAGCAGCAATGATTGTACTTCATTGTAAATGTACTGGCAGTCACTGAATTGTACAATCTAAAATGGCTAATATGGTGATTTTTATGTTATGTGAATTTCATTTCAATAAAAAAATAAATAAAAGCAAATCAGCATTTTCAGATGTAGCAGCATTAAAATGTATTGACTTGCTATCAAGAAATTTTGTTTTACAGACTCACTGTTTCAGAGGTCAGGGTTCCAAATGATTAATATTATGTGATGATTATCTTTGTCAGGCAGAGATAAGTCAGGGAAATAAGGTAAAAGAAATGAGTCTGGGATTTGCCTAAGCCAGGACTCAGATTTCTTTGATCCTTGGCTAAAAGCCCTGATTGGCCCAAAAGGTCAAATGGAAAGGAAAAAGCAGTCAAGAATAAATCAGTAAAATAAAAAATTCATTAAAATGTAGCTATTGGGAGGAAAGGAAATAACCTTCCTTTCTTCTACTAAAGAGAGAACTGACAACCTAATTTTCAGAACAGGTAACAAATGTATAGCTGTAGCTAGGTGCCCAGAATTTTTCTCTCTACAGGGAAATGTTGGAAAGAAATTAAGGAGGAGCCTTCAGACTCACTGAAGTTGTAATTGTTGTTGCAATTGCAAGGGTTTATTAAAGATCATCAAGAAACTTGGCATTAAAAAACTGTTTGGATAGATAAGACCCCTGTTTGCACTTTAAGTCTTTACTGTTAATTACATGTTGCTGTGACTAAGCACTTCAAAAGTGACTTTTATGAACTGTGTTATTAGTTCATCTAATATGAACTTTAACAGGTTAGCAAAAGTTCATTAATAAGTGGAATGTTTGGAACTCAGAAAGAATTTCCCCACAGAACAGTATATGCCATGGAGGTTGGGTTCTTAGGAAGGTATCAAAGACAAGGTAAGGCACACACGCCTATTCCCATTGTACTAAATAGCCCACCACACCTTTAAAAGATGGTCATGGAAATGTGCATGCAGCATCTGAGACCAAGACCATCTCCTCCCTCCACTGCAGTACCGATGCTCATTCATTCGCCACTTGGTCACTCCTTCAACAAGCACTGGCAGTGTCTACCATTGACTTGGTCTTCTCACAAGTTGCTTCCCTTCCCACAATCCAGAGAGCAAGTTCTCTTCAACTGAAAGGTAGTAACTGCTTAGCTTATAAACTCCAGCATGATAAGGAGCAGATGATGAGGTTCCAGGACAGGTAGGAACTATGATGGTTGGACAGCAGAAAAAACAAGGGGATGCTGTGAGAACCACCCTTTCCACCTATGTCCCTCTCTGCCATTCACCTCCCATGGGTAGGCGACCCCATAAGATCATACCAATTGAGGCCAGCAAGACAGAGGATGCCCCTTCCTGCTCTATGCCCCACACACAAGCAATTAGACTGGCACATACCAATGAATTAAATTAGCATGAGAATTGAGACCTTAAGATTCACTGTCTTCACATATCTTCTATCTTACTTGAGAGTACACACAATAGGTAATAAAGAAAAGGGTAAACATTTAGAGACATATATCTATAGCCATGACTGTCATACATCAAGGACTGTATGAAACAAAAACATTTTTTTTTCACAACTGCTGAACTCATCTTTGAAAAACTTGTTACTGACTAACAAAGATCGCCACCTAGTGGCTGCAGTGAATGAACTGCACGTGAAAACAGAATTCAAACAAAAAAGTTGGGGGTTTATTACCAAAAAAAACACCAAAAGGCTTCCTCCTTTGTCCTTAAATCCAGTTTTCTTTTTTTCTGTCACCCTGAGATTAGCTTCTCTTGGTTTATAATTTCTAGATTTCTTGAAAGCATTCTATTTGCAATTACCTTTATTATAATCTTGGCAATTCACTGCTTCACCATGCTTTGAGTTCCTCGTCCTTCATGGCACACCTCAGCCTTTATGAGTCTTGTCTGAAGTCACACTGTGTTTAAACATCATTATACCACTTCCCTACTCACAGCTGAAATGCTTCAGGGGAGCCAACTGTCCCCTATACTGAGCCTGATCTACCTACTGTACCCCACCCTTCACTTTAGAACACATATTGACTGTCCCCACACTATGTTTTGCACTGACCCTTCACCACCACCAAACCTCCAATACAACCACTCTATTTTGACCAATTGCTGCGCCCTGTGACCCAATGCAAATTCCACCTTTTCCCATAAGTTTCCCCTTACTATTCCTGCCAGGCTCATGTTTTTTGTTTTTTTTTTTTTAATCAAACTTCTTATATTCATAGTAATTACCACAAATCTACTACTTACTTTCTAATCATTTTATGAAAATTATATTTATGAAGAAATTTTCATGGTTTAAATAATTCTATGTGTCCCACAAACCTTAGCATGATATTAAATATAACATTAAGGTTCAATTAGGAAATACTAATTTAGAAATGAATAAAAAAGAATCCTTGTAATTGAAGTGTGCCCAGTGGTCTGTTCGTTGTCAACAAGGAAAGAGAAGGTGAGTTACAGTAGAGAAATATTGCTGGAATCATGTTTCATGGATGGAAAAAGATGTATCCACCTTTATTATGTAAAATGCAATCACCAATTAAATAAAAATTTCCCTCAAAATCTTAGGAGACATTTAAACATACTCTAAAGTTATAGTTGACTATAGTTACAAAAACTTCTCCATATCATATTGTTGTTTAGGTGAAAACAGTAAAATAAAGGTAAATGGGGTGGATGTAAGGGGAGAAGTGCTACTAAACAGATAGTGAATTAACTTGCATTCTAATATAGGGCAAAGTTTTATTTCTTGAGCAGCAGTAGAAAATCTGCTCCAGGGATGTGAATTACAGACACATTTGTCAGCTGCACACTTGGAAATAACAGGACTGAAAGTTCCATGCACTCAAATTCTGGAATATAATTCAACCAACTTTGAATGTGAATGGAAATATTTTACCCCCAAAATGTGAATAATAAAACAAATAAAATATTAAATAATCTACTCAAGTAAAGAAGTCTGCAGAATAAGTAATGTGAACTTGAAAAATCTCATTAAGCAACACCAGAATTCTATTTCTAGTGCAACTGCAAGTAGTTTTATAACTAGGTCTCCAGTAAAATAATTAGACTATTTTAAGGGGCAGCAACTGATTCTATCTTGAGAAGAGAAAAAAATACTTCTCCAATGTAAATTTTTCCCCCAATATTTCAAACTGACATTTTCAAAGACATTGCAGAAGGACAATTATTTATATGCCAAATATATTGCTATTTCACCCAGAGAATGCAGAACAGAGGCAAGCTATTATTCAAGGCATTGTAGAGGTAAACAAAGAGTATAAATAATAGATTTCCTTCTCAAGTACTTTAATAGAGTAAGAAGGTCTACACATGCAACAGATAGTAAATAATTCCATGGTATCTCTTAAGTAAATATACTACATTTTAAGCAGATAGTTTATTTTTCATATCTCAATTAATTTTGAAGGTCCACAATTGGAAATATATTATGCTAGACTTTGAGGAGTACAAAGTAAATCGATTACTCAACTAACTCTCAGGAGTAGCATATCTAATAAGAACTGTACGGCAGCTACATTGAATAGAGGCAAGAGATTATTTGATGAAAGAAGGGTGATTTGTGATTCAACTTAAAATGCAGGTATAGTTTAAATATTCAAGGTTGAAGGCTATTAGAGAAAACATGTCAGGCAGAGAATTTGTTATATGCAAAGAAGAGTTGGTAAAGAAAGAATTAGGTTATGAGAACATTGCTAATTTCTTTTACCGGGATGTATAGATAATGTGACACGAAACCAGAGGAAATGATATTAGAAAGCTAGACTAGAATTAGACTATGAAAGATATTAAATTCCAGGCTAAAGAATTTGGCTTTAATTTAGCAAACAGCAAGGATTTATTAAAAGTTTTGAGCAGCTACTGAACACAATCACAACTGGGTTTTGGGACAATTGGTCAGGTGGCAATGTATGAAACATTCTTGAATGTGAAGGCCTGTGGAATCCATTAAGAGGCTGCATTACATTAGTTTAGACAGGAAGTAAAATTGGTGGAGTGGGTGCCAGTGACCAGAACAAAATGGAAGAGACAATTCCAAGAGATCCCACAGAGAAAGAATTTGCTGAGACTTGGTTGATTAGATTAAATATGAAGGGTAACCAAAAGAATGAGCTTAGAGATGATGCCATTTAGAGAACTAAGAATGTTAAGAGAGGTCTTCGGAGAGTTGATGACCTCATTAAGATATATTCTGAGCTTAAAATGCCTTTTAGAAGAAAATATCTATTTAGAAATAAAGAATACAGGACAATTATGATAAAAACTATAGTTGTAGATTTGGAAAACCATATAGAGTGAGCAGAAAATTAGTGAAATGAATGCCTAGAGCTGGAACAGGACAGCGAGAAGAGTCAATGTGATGCCACAGAGGCTACTTGTGAAATAGGAAAATATGAAAAAGTGTGACTAGGAGTATCAGCTTCCCATGTCCCCACCCTGCATTTAGTCCTCTTACTCATGGTAGAAATTTTTACACTAGAAAATTCATCCAGGGAATATAACATCCTCCCAATAAAAAAAGGCATAGAAAAAAAATAAACTTAGAAGAAAATATGGCAGTGTTTACAGGGGGAAAAAGAAAAATATAAAGCTTGAAGTTAATAGTCTCAGAACAAAAGAATATGTTTGCTAAAATAAAAATTAGGATACACTAAAATAATAAAAATCAATTTTAGCTAAAGAAACAAATTTAAGAGATCTATCTCTAAATGGAAAATGTTTTAAAAAGTGATGAAAATAGGAGAAAGAAAAAATTGAGAAAAAGGTTCACTCACTGAATACAATAACATAAGAAAACTACTAAAAGATCTAGAAAAGTAATAGAGAGGAAGAAGATAATCAAAGAAATAATAAACAGAATTTCTCAGAAGTGAATCTCATTAATTTCTAGATTGAGAGGCTACCAAACCCCTAACCCAAGGAATGACAAAAGGTACATATCAAGGAATATTACTGGGCTGGGCATGGTGGTGCATGCTTGTAATCCCAGTGTTCTGGAGTTGGAGACCAGAGGATAGTAGTTCATGGACAGCCTCAGCTACTTAGCGAGGCCCTTCGCAACTCAGTGATACCCTGTTTAAAAAAATAAAGAATAAAAAATTAGGGCTGGGGGTGTCTCTCACAGGTAGACTGCCCCTCGGTTCTATCCCCAGTACCACACACAAAAAAAAGAAAGAAATATTACTGAAAGGAAACAGGATCAGCTCTAGGTGGCATCAGTATCAGTAGCCCTGGAGATTAGAATATGGACATATTCATTCCAATCACGAGGAAAATGACTTTTGGTCTAGAATGATCACCTTAACTGTAAGGCAGGAGTAAGAATAGATAAAAGGTATACTCAGGTGAGAGCTTGAAATTTTATTCCTTTTGCACACCCTCTATTTCTGAATGATAAAATGTACTTTAGATATAATGGAATTAATGGAAAAAGAAGGGGAGTGGGATTCAAAAATTAAAACTTTGTCTTCAACAAAATGAGGACAGAGGCCACATAAAGGAAAACTGTGCCCTAGGTCTTCACATACTAGACCAGAGGAGACCAAGAGGATGGGAACTCCTGAAACAAGAACTCTTAGCCCAAAATATAAAACTTAAATATTACTAAATCAGATTTATTTATGTGAGTAGGTTTGTGGCCTAATGTTTTTTAATTGCAATCTTACTCTGTGGTTTTGAGATGGAGCTATTGAAAACAACCCATGTGTGAACTTTGGATTATTTTATCTAATGTAATCATATCTGTCTTTTGGTAGGTGAAAGTAGTCTCTTTGCTTTTATTAACAGTACTGATAAATTTAGACATACTTTCATTGTCTTTTTTGTGTTTCTACGTATCTATTCCTCCACATTTTTTCCTACTTCTTTCCCATATTCTATTGGGTTCTCATTATTTCCTATATTCCAACATTTCCTTCAGCCAAATTGGAAATATTCTGTTTATAAGCCAGGCGTGGTGGCGCATGCTTGTAATCCCTGCACTTGGGAGGCAGAGACAGGAGGATCGCGCAGGTTCGAAGCCAGCCACAGGCGCTGACTTAGGAGACCCTGTTTCCAAATAAAAATATAAAAATAGGTCTGGGAGTGTAGCCCGGAGATAGAAGGGCTTCCAGGAACCCCAGTACCACCAAAAAATATATATATATTCTATTTATAATTTTTGTGTTTGACAAATAGGTTCCTTTATAAACTTTCTGAAAAGAAATCTGTCCTTACTTTTCTTCTTCTTCAAGAGCTACAAGACTACTCATTGAACTCCACCCTTCCTCATATTTTGTTACTATCACCAAGAAAAGCACTTCTCAAACTATCCGTGGTAAAACTTTGGGTTTTTCCTGATCAATAAAATTGAGGCAAAGCCAAATGTCTAAAAAAATGTTTTCAATTACTCACATTTCTTTATATAAAACAGTTTGGGAACAGACAGCTCAAATTACTATACCTTGAATATCACTGCTCTAAAGTTTTACTTAGCTTTGATTTATTATAATAAAAAGTAGTTACTTGTAGATGGCTAATAGTTAAATAAGTATATTGACATATCATTTATGTGCACATCATTATGTTTTATAAACTACATCTTCTGACATCACTTTTATTCTTGCTGAATAATTCTTTGACTATTCATATGGCTAAAATAGATTTATTTCACCTTAACTTTGAATTAATTGTTTAGTTAGGTATAAAATTTTACATTAATAATTATTTTTCCTTCACCATTTCATTGTCTCTATTGTTGCTGGTCAGATTTTTTTGTTATTCTCATTCTCATTCCTCTTAAAGTCCATCATCTTTTTCTACTAGCTTTGAACATATCTGCTTCATATGTGATATTCTAAGTTTAACATAGCTTGACTTCCAGGGCATGTGAAATGTGACTTCAAGCTAACAAGCTTCAGCTTCGGTTTTATTGACTATTTCGAATCTACATGAGGGCGTGCCTGTTGTGCTTCAGATAATTTATATCCTTTGAGTTACCTCTTTCTCAGGAGTTGGTCTATCCATACTTTTTTGTCATTTCTGTCTGGCTTTGGTTTTATACGTATATAAACGTATAAATCCAAATACTCTATAAATATTCAGGTGGGTAAAAAAAAAAGTAGTTTGTTACAAAGGATATTTAAAGGCAAGTTGATAAAAAGTAATATAGGAGTAGTATGTGGGTGTGACTGGGTTAGAAAAGGAAATATGGATAAGCCATAACATGACAGGGATGTATAACATGGAGGAAGATTTGCTTCTGAGAGCTGTAAGTGAAACAAGCACAGTTCATATTTTCTCAGATGTTGCCTTTACATAGCATAACATATTTCAATATGCATACAGAGACCACTCAGTATTATTTGTATACTGAGGAAAATAAATGTATTCCTGAGACCCACCAGCAAAGTGGTACAAGAATAAGCTCAACAATACAACCTTCCTTGTGTCGTGTTTTCTTCCTGCCTTTATGGTTCCCAATACGCTTACATTTTATAATTCTGGAGGCTAGTTCTTTGCCAAACTGTGAAGAGGGAGACAGCTACTATCATTTCCCCAGGTGGATTTTCCCAATGTACTTTTTCCCTTCCGCGGGGATTCCAGAACCCTCTCCACACCCACTGCTCTCCTTGCCCTCGTTGCAATTATGTCAACAACTTTGTCAATGTTTCTTGCATTCTTGTATATGTCAACATATTCCTGCTACCACGCCCCTATGCACACTCCTTTGAAAAGTTCTTTTGCTCACTCTTGCAGACTTTGAGCCTAAAAATCTCCTCTCTTACCAAGTGTGAAGTAGATGTGTTGGGTTTTTTCTTGTAATTTCCCACAGGGACTTGGCAGTTTATTTTCTTATCCATTCACTAGCTGGACTATGACTTCCATGAGAGGTAAAATGAAAAAATAAAATGTCTTTTTTGTTGCTGTCCTAGATAGCAGTCACCAGCAGCATGACAAATAGAGAGGCAAACATGGAAGCCAATGGAAGGAATTTTATCAAGTACGAAGTGGAGGAAGTGAACGTGGTGATATGATAAGCTGCAGGAAAACTAATAATATACATTAAAGTTTTCATGAATGTCTGTTAAAGAAATAGGTAAGGGATGAGTGGTCAAACCCAAATTTAAAACTGTTCATAATTCTACAAATGATCACAAAATAGTATTTCTGTTATTTTCTAAGATCACAAATGATGAGAGAGAAATTAAAAAGCAATAATAAGCCAGGAACAGAAAGACAAACATTGTATGACCTCACTTACACGTGGAATCTAAAAGAGCCCAATACACAGAAGCAGAAAATAGAATAGTAGTTACCAGAGGCCAGGTGTCAAGGAGGTAGAGTGGAAGATGTTGGTCAAAGAGCACAGAGTTTCGATTACACAGGCAGAATGAATTCAGGAGACCTATTGTACAATATGGTAATTGTAATAACAATGCAATGTGTATTTAAAAATCACTAAGACAACAGGCTTTTAATGTTCTCACAGCAAAAAATAAATAAATAAAATATGTAACATAACGAATATGTTCATTGCCTTGATTTAGTCATTCTGCATATACACCAAAACACCATGTTGTACAACATAAATATATGTAAGTTTTATTTATCAATTTAAATGAATAAGCAACAGCTCCTAAAGACAGGAGATTAGGACAGAATACGAATTGCTAGAAATGTTAGCTACCTTAAAGAAAATAGATTGTAAACATTTTTGTCACAAAAAGTTTAAAATTCCTTTATTATAATTTATGGCAAAAATCCATTAATTTGGAAGAAAGCAGTAGAAAGCCATGCAAAAGGAAATATAGTTGAATTCCAGAATACAATCATAGGTTTCTGTTATCCACCTAATATTCTATAGCTTGGAAGGGGCCTTAGAAATTATCCATTTAATATTTCATACAATTAAACATTTCTACCAAGTGCTTTCAGACTATCATGTTAATGAACCCTCATTTGTATTCACACAGCTCTCAGGCTAACCACGTCTCTGTGATTAACAAGTCTTCATAATTACAAAACAGTCACAAAGGCTTCTCTAAGTATTACAATCATGTAAAGTTTATCCAGCTTCTTATAGATGTAGTTTAGCATAGTGTCTCTTCTGAAAAAATCCACTTTATAAGAATTACAGTAGGGCTGGAAACTTAATATAATACCCTAAACATAATATAATCAATTAAATTGTGGTAGGTGGAACCTCTCCTCATTCTGTATAATACCACTCATACTAATATAACTATTATTGTTTTCAGTGTGTTTGTGTGCATGTGTGTGTTACTCTCCATTTTTCTCTCTCCCTTTCCTGAATCATGATTTTGTTGATTTATACTCAGTGCTGCTTTAAAAAGAAAAGGCTGTCGGGTGTGGTGGTGCACGCTTGTAATCCCCACGCTTGAGAGACGGAGACAGGAGGATTGCACAGGTTCGAAGCCAGCCTCGCTGACTTAAGAGACTTTGGTTCCAAATAAAAAAAATATATAAAATAGGTCTGGGAGTGTATCCCGGAGGTAGAAGGGTTCCATCCCCAGTATCACACACACACAAAAAAAAAAAGCTTAGATTTTTCTTATATTAGAATGTAAGTTTCAGGAAGTCAGGAAATTTTGCACATTTTGTTAACTGTTGCATCCCAGTTTGACATAATTATTGTTATACATGGCCATTTAATAATTGTCACATAAATGAATGAGTGAATGAACAAGCTTATAAAATGAGAATGGTTATTTAGTTGCAAAGTTGTTATGAAAATTAATTGAAGGAAAGCCAGGCACACTCCCTGCGCTTGGGAGGCGGAGACAGGAGGATCATGTAGGTTTGAAGCCAGCCTTGCTGGCTTAAGAGAAACTGTTTCCAAATAAAAATATAAAAAATATGTGTCTGGGAGTGTAGCCCTGAGGTAGAAGGGTTTCCAGGAACCCCAGTACCACCAAAAAAAAAATTAATTGAAGGAATATATGCAAAGCACACTGGAAAATATAAGTTTCAATACAGTGAGACTGACTGAAGTTGTGTTTCCAGCTAGCTGGTGGCAACTCCAGCTACATAACAAAAGCCCACTAGACTTCCTGTTTCTAAAACGGTTCATTTAGAGATAAGCAATGTGCCTCCAGAGCTGCTGTCTTTGCACATTATTTCTCAACGATATTCTTTCAATGTTGTTCCTTTTACCAAGACTTTGCCTGGATCAAAAAATGTGTACATGTATATTTACCCGAAATGCTTAGGACCAGAAGTGTTTTTATTTCGATTTCTTCGGAATTTGGAAAACTTGTAAATACATAAAAGGGATGTCTCGAGAAAGAGACTCAAGTCTAAACACAAAATGCACTTATGCTTCATATATACCTATACACATAGCCTGAAAGTCACTTATACAAAATTTTAGTATCACCTGTGTTTTGACTCTGACCTGATACATGAGGTGAGGTATGGAATTTCCACTTGTGGCATGTTGGTGCTGATAATGTTGGTACATGTTGAAGGATTTTAAATTTCAGATTTTCAAACTATCGGATGTTCAACTTTGTGCACACAGATGTATTTATATGACGTTATATGAATGAACTTTCCTTTTAGCTTAGTATAATTTATATTGATGTACATAAAAACTAAATTATACCCAGCATATTAAGACCTACAATTTTATTTATAATTTACTCATGTGCAGCAAAATTTTTAAGTTAGTTTACAAATAATTATTAAATATACAATAGATTTATAATATACACTTATATGGTAAATCTATATGGCTGTGTTTTCCTATCACCTATAAATTGAGCCAAAATATCATCCATGTCATTTGTATCCTCATACAAATAATAAGTATCTCAGACAGAATAGAAACAAGCCAGAACACAAAGATCAGTCACTGTATACTTCCTTCTGGGATAAATATCATGGACCCACTTCTCAGGATTGGTCTGTTAATAGGATAAGAGTCATAGACAATTTTACCATATAGAATATAGATTTTTATTGATCACAAAAATATCAAGAAAGTATAATCTAGAGTTGGTTTTTCATTTCCCAATCTAGTAACATTAATGTGTGTGTGTGTGTGTGTGTGTGTGTGTGTGTGTGTAGTGTAGTATATATTTATAAGATATACATTTATGTATGTATATAAATAATAAAGGCAAGCATAATCATTTTATTTTATATTATTTTAACTAATTGTATACAAAATACTGCTTCACAGAGTCCTCACAAATAAATAGGAAAATTGAATAGCTTTAGTTAGCAATGCTCATGTTCATATTTAAAGACATTTTTATAGCAAACACAGGATACTTGAAAAATAAAAATGTTTCTTCAACAATTGTTTCCTCTTTCTCTATCAATCATCATCTCCATTACCCATTACCTAGGATGAGCTTCTGCCCTAAGAAGTCTTTACTGTAAATCATATTTACAGTAAATCATATTAAAACTTGGCATATTAAAACACATTAAGTAAAAATGGGTTGAGAAGAGCTTTGCCCACATGGGCACACTAAATGGTAGGATCCAGGTATTTAATTATTGTTGTCACTTTCTGCACTCCTAAAAATTTCCCTTTGAAGTTTTACTCTTGCCTATAATCATATTAGGTCATTATGCTTCATTTTATGCTCCAAAATCTGTAGAGAAACCTTGATGGAGAGGTTGGAATAGCTATTTTAAAATCAGAAATTAAGCTGTTCCCTCTAAATCAGCAAAACAAGCGTGGCAGGTGATAGAACGTACCGCAGAGCAGCCAATGGCAGTATTTTTAGGAATTAGAGCCTAAAGTTGGCCCATCTGTCAATAAAACTATACGTAATCAGAATTCCTCATTACTTAAGTCAGCCATAAGCCATATCTTATATGGATATAAAGTTAGTTTACAAATAATATATATATATATATATATATATATATATATAGAGAGAGAGAGAGAGAGAGAGAGCACTGTTCAAAATATGGTTTCTCAATGTTTTATTAAGTATTTGAACAAATTGCTCTTCTTGGGTTGGGCATCAGGTAAAGTATTTGGTCATTTATTTTGGTCTTCACCAAATAAAAATACAAATGTAGAAAAGATCAAAGCTCCATATCCAGGAGTTGCTTAGAACATTGCCAGCTAAGAACAGCTCTCAAAAAATGAATGTGTTCAAAAGTCAAAATTTAATAAAGTTAGTTTTGACTGTCTCCTTACCAAGGGCAATCTTAGGTAAAACTTGTTTTTTGGCATGTGTGTGTGTGTGTGTTAGTGTGTTAGTTTAACTGAGTGTGCATAGCCAGGAATACAGTAACTACTAGCAGTTTAGGGCCACCCCCTTGATTCATGACTAGGCATCAGCATTTTACTCACCATCACTTTTACACAACTGATACAAATAGAAAAACTAAAACTGGCTGAAAACATTCTAGTATTAATATGAAAATAATCTCTACATTCTGAATCTCCTGAAAGGGATTTGGAGACACCCTAAGGACCATAGTCATTCTTCCTTAACTATAGCATTAAATCAACATTTAAACAAGCTACAGAATATTAGTAGCTAGACAAAAGTAAGACTTTTTTAAATGACAAAATATCATTAAACTTTATAGTTAATGTTTATAGAAAAATTTTAGTGAATATTCAAATTAATATTTTACTAATGTGTACTTCTTAAAATCAGTCTTATTTTGTTTTATAGCCCATTTCTTATTTTTCTTTTTTCGAGTACTATGCCAATTTTGTAACTGCCCAGCTTCTTTTAAATTTTTTCTTCATAATATTTTTCAACCAGATTGAGATAAAAATCCATTGTTAAAGTATTTAAAAGATAAATTTATATAATAAGAGCTTTCATAGCTGAGTATGATGGTGCACACCTGTAATCTCAGTACTTGTGAGGTTGAGACAGGAAGCTTGCAGGAGGCAGGAGGATTGAGACCAGCCTTAGCAACTGAAAGAGACCCTGTTTCAGCATAAAAATAAATAAGTAAAAAGGACGGGGAAGTAGCTCACAGGTAAAATGCCCATGAGTTCAATCCTCAGTACCAAAAAAGAAAATGTAAGAGCTCTCATAAAAGTTTAGTGCATTTATAATCTTTTTAGGTTACTGCAACTTTTAAAATTTGTATATAATTATTTAATTTTTTTAATCACAATGCCTCATGTTGAGATCCTTGGCAACAAAAACTATAAATATTTGTTATTTATTAATCAAAATAATTCCTTCTTTAATTTTAAAATTTCTTTGCCAATAAGCATTTTCTGAAAAAATACAATTTAGTCATTTAAGTTAGTTTTCCAAATTAGTTTAATATCTCTTTCATTGATTACCCCAAAATTTTATCTTTAATATTTTTCAAGGTACACTTTGAAATAATAAAAAGAAAATTTTAGATTTTACCCCTGTATTTTTCATATTCTTACATTTGTTTTTAGGGTTTAACCTAGGCTACTATAATAAGTATTATTACTTGTGCAGCTTTTTCAATGCCTAAGACATCTTAAAGTTTTTTAAATAATGGTTATGAAATATTATGCTATTGTAACTGCAAAAGACTAGATCTTGAACAATAATGGGGGGAAAAGAAAAAAATTAAATCAACACTAGTTCCTAATGTGTAATCATTGAGAGGGAAAGGCCTCAAATCAAGACAAAAGATAACAGGGCAAGCAAACCAGGCTGAAAGCTTCAGCTAAAAATAACTACTTCCGTTGGTCTTTGTAGAAAAATTGTACATACTAAGGATGGCAACTTAAATGTGCCTGGCTTATGAATAAGAATATTTAAGAACAAAGACTGCATACATTAAAAGAAATAAAATTAATATAAAAGACTGAGTTAAGTAAATGATCTGTGTTAAGTTCAGAAACTTTTTGATTAAATAGTTGAAAAGCTGTACAACTAAAATGACAGCTTTTATCCTTTATCGTACTTAGAACAGGGAGCCTGTGCTTGACTTCTGTTCTCATGCTAGAATTAAATAAGACAGAAAAGAGGGAAGAGGTGTACACTATATACTGCTGCCTCTGAGTCAATTAATTGTACACAAATTGAATCACCTTTTCCTTACAAGTTAATCAGAAACATTACTGTGCACAGAAATCATCTGTCTTCCATTTCAACTGAAGTTCAAACTCTCCCAATGGGCCTCTGAAATTATTTTCATGCATTTGACAATTAATTTCACACATCAAGAGAATGTGTCTATTTGTAAATCATTTATTTAAGAGGGGGAAATCAGGAGTAAACTTTGAGATTAATAGGATTATAAGCATTACTATGTAAAAAATTAGATTTCCTTTTTATCTTTTTTGATACTCATATTAAGGATATAGACATAAATATTTTTCTCTATACAATTTTTAATGAACACATTATTGGAAAACAGAAGGTTTGCTATAGCTTTGCAGTGGAGTGGGCAATAAATGTACCAATCTCTACTTAAAGTATTAAATAAGGCTATAATACTGGCCTTTGAAGCCAAAATAACTATCTTATTTATTAAGCATCAGGAAAACCTCTTCAGCTCCTGCTCAAATATGTTGCACATTTGAATAATGCCAGTCTCTGTAGGACTTGATATCGGACTATGAATATTTGACCTAGAATGTCATTAACAACTTATACATTTTAAAATCACGTTTTGAAGTGCGGCCAAACTAAGATTGTGGTGAATTTAATTTCAAAGTCATACTATCCCTCCTTTTATGCTGTATGTGGTAATCCTTGATTTTTTTTTTTTTGCACTGATGCTAAATGTTAATGAACAGAGCCATCGTGTACCATTTCACCTGGAGCAATGAAAACATTAAAATCTCTTTAGAAGCCTGAATAAAACTTTATTTTATAAATATAATCCATGTTAAAGCTCCACCGTTTCACTGTACTTTTGAAATAAGGGCCCATGGAAAATACGGAAGCGTTTCCTTTGAGATAGCTAACCAAAGCTACAAAATGAGCACGGTACGGCTTTTCCAAGGAGCATGGTTCAAAAGTTGTACGATTACTACTAAGGTTGTTTTATTCTCTACCACATTTGGAACAGGAAGTCTGTGTTGTTCTTGAAGAATTCTGAAAAGCAATGTCACACTCTGATGACCTCTCCTCCTCATTAAAACGTTCCCAAAGACAGCGCTCTGCATGATGTTTTGTGGCTCCGGCAGCCATGAACTAATTTGTACCTCTTATTTTGATCATGCACTGGTGAAAGCACCAAACAATATTTTTCTTTAAACACAGAGAGGTCTTTCAACAGCTCAGCATGGACTTCTACCCTCTTTTTAATCTTGGAGCACCTATTTATTTGCTCTTTTCACCACTAAATCTTCTTTGCTCCTTTCTGCCCCCTGCAAAGCGGCTAGTTAAAAATCTTCAGTGTTTTTTCTTCATAGGCTTAAACCATTAAAAGGGTATTACCATAAAAACAGAGACGAGGGCTTAGAGAGGGAGAGGACTAGGAGGAGAATTTGCATTTCTAATTTTAATCCAATTAACTCAAAATAGTATTTATTTAGTTACTACATTTCTATAATGTGCCATGATCACTAAAACGGACATGAAAAATATTGCTTTTGGGTCCTCGGCCTTAGACTGGTTTCTCGCAGTGAATATTAGAAGATTTTACTTACAGCTTGTTAAGTATGCCTATGACTCACTTGTTTTATTTTCCATACCGTTATGTTTTCTTTGGCTGAGTTCTATAAATCCTTTCCATAGGTTTCTCTGCATCATGAAAAGGCGTGGAGATGATTGTGTGCGGTGCATAGGAATTTGGCTTTATTCTAAGACACACTCCAAAGAAAAGGAGGAGGTGCCACGATAAAATGACACTGGTAATGGATGTGACTTTTTAGGCAGTAATGTTATGGGCCTCATTAATGAAAACAAGTCCAAGCAATTTAATAATTCAGAAGCATTGTTTTAAAATGCATATTAACTGGAGTTACACAAAACTCGAATGTGAATATATGCTAACAACGGAATAAATTATAGTGGATTTCATCAAGTCAATTTAGAGCTGTAAACAGAATACACTGCTAGGATTACGGGTCTAGTTAAGGAGAAATCTATAATTACATACTAATAAATGGATTCCTTCTTCACCATGAAAGATTTATTCTTACAAAATATATTTACTGAACACACTGAATTTATCTTAACAGACTGAAGAATATATGTAAACATTTCACCATTAATAAATCATAGTATGTTTTCGATCTCAATAGAAATTTGAATATTAAAATGAAGTTATACAAAAAATGTCATTTACTTTCAAATATTCAAAAATCAATTGATTTTGAGTACCGCTTTATACATGGATGTGTTTCATTCTAATAATTTTTCAACTTATTTGCAAAATTAAATGTTTGTATAGGCAAAAGTGAAATACCAAAAAGATATTGTTTATACCAACATGATTGAAATTAATATGAGTGGCATTTAAAAATTTCTTCCCCAGTAAAATTAATCAAATAAATGTTATCAAAATAAATTATGTGGACTTTTCCAAGTCACCACATGGAAGTAATCTATCCGTTACTCTCTCAAATCACTTTCTAATGAATCTTTTTTATTTTACTGCCCATTCCAAGGGCAAACTCCTTAAAATGTATAAAAAAATTATTTCTTGTCCTGTTGTATTCCTACCTCTCAAACATCATTTCTTCATTTATCTAAACCTCATAGTGACCAACAATTTTCATAAAAAGTTTTGATGATCTTTTCTCCCATGTGACTCACCATGTTGCTTTGTCTCTTAAAATGACTTTTTTAAAATTCTGAGATATTCAACTCTAAATTATATTTCTGAGTCTTTATATTGCATAGGCAGATCTATCTGGAGACTTTGAGAACACCTGCCTAAGGGCCCCTTAACGCTAGGGAAAATGAGCCCACATAGCACCAGCCTCTGGGGTCCTCTTGCTTGCTCCAGTGATGTTTGAGACCTGGATGTGACCGTCAGCTCCTGCCTCTGACATTCTGGCAAGCTTAAGCAAGTTATTTCACATATTTTAATCGTAACTTTCTCAACTATGAACTGAGAGTAATGATTCTATTCTGTGACATGATTAAGATGATTAGAAATGACATTTGTAGAGAACATAGCAAAGATAGGAGCCGGGTGGTATTCTACCAAAAAGTGTCAAACATGAAGAAACCTGGGCTTACTCTTCAGATCACAAGTCATTTTAACCTTCCTATCAATTTACAAGCTGTGAACTAAATAGCTAGGGCTCTTTGAAATGAATTGAGATGAAAGTTTTGAAATACCTTTAAACAGTATAAAAAGTATAGAAAATGAAAACAATATACAACTAGAATTCCAGATTTCCAAATCAGAAGAAACATTGTCATTTGTCTAATCTTGCACTTTACATGTGAAAGAAAGTAGATTCATAAAGCCACAAAACTAGCCAAATACAGCATTCATTTGTGCTATGTAAATGTGTCTCTCTAAGGTTGATCTCCCTCTGTGTACACAATGTATTGATTTAAAATCACACTGATGCAATAAACTATATATGATGTGATTAAATAAGATAGGCCATTACATTTATCATTAATTCAATATAAAAAAGTTAAAAACAATATTTAAAACATGTATATCTTCATAGACGTTACACTAATTTTTTATTGTTTTTTAAAGCGTAGCATGGACTCAAAGTTAGGATCCTGTTTTGAGGGTAGTTTTCTGCGCCTTTCTGACATTTCTCCACTAGATGTCCCCAGTGCGTCACACAGAAGCTCTGATCTCAGACAGGGCCTTGTTAGGGAGAATCTGCATCTTTTTGAAGTGAATCCTGAGATACCTTGTCAAATGATTTTTATTCCTGAGTTCATTTCATCCTCAAAATTAACAAGCTACTAATCTACAGAGAAATGCAATCATTTAAAGATTTTTGTCTAAGAGACAGACTGTAACTCCGCCAATTTAAGAAGCAATTAAAGAACATGTATATCTCTTTTTCTGAGATGCATTTAAGAAATCAAAGACCTGAAACAAGTTAAAAATCCTTAGAGAAAAAGTTCACAGCCTTGAAAGGGAGGACTCTTACCACAACTTTTAATTGTATTGATTTCAAAGGATGAATAACATTTAAACAAAATACTTCAGAAAACTTTGGTAACAGCAGGAGCCTTGCTTAATTTAAACCTTAATAAATTAAAAAAGGGGGAAAAAAAAGCAAAAGCTTGAATGGTCACCAAAAGCGTCCCCTCCTAATTCACACAAAAACCTCTGTAACAAACCCTACAAGGCTGAAATACAATAATTATTGCAACGTGGGGATGTTCAATTAGAACTATGCTTGCAAAATGCTGTCTTTTTCAACCCCCCAAAAAGCCCGGTGAGTCCATATTCCAGGATACATCTATCTCTGATGGAAAAATAACACCCTCTGTGGTTGCTGTGGTAGACTGATGCGCTGGAGGGCTGAGATTCTACTCTTCTAAAGGAATTCAATAAGGATTCCTACAAGGTATCTCAGAATGGAAGCACTCAGGCAGCGGGCTTCTGCCTCTCAGGGCAAGAGGTAAAAAGTTCAGCCTGTGAAGTAGAACAGTTTCTGCCCCAGAGCAAGAGAGAGAGAGAAAAAAGTACAAGAACGTTCTGATGAATTACCTCTTGCTTGGAGCTAACACTGGCATCAGGAACAATGGCCAAGTCTAACCAGAGTTGACAGCCTCCATTCATTGCTCTGCCCTCCACCTGCACAGTGTGGGAACAATGGCCGCTTCTCACTGCATCCCACACCTCCTCAGCCTTTCAGCAAGCTTTCTGCATTCAAGAGCCTCTTCTTTATCATGGTTTCTTTGATTAAAGCTCACTTTTCATCTCACTTTTATTTTATTGTTTTATTTTATTAAATATGCCAACAGTAGATGTAATGTTGCAAAAAAAAAAAAAGGTTGAAGTCATTGAAGTTGGGATCTATTTAGGTTATCATCCAAATTAGAAACATCAACCCCATCACAATAAACAGCTAGGAAACAGGTTTAGTGATAAACTATGGGATCCTTAAAAGAGTCAGTCTCGTGACATTTGTATCCTGGAGAAGGGTTTACAAAGAGAGGGAGCCTAAAGTAAAACTTAAAGGGTTGGGAGAAAAAAAGGGAGGCAAAAGAGAGGCCAGGTGAGTGCTCACCAGGTGAAAGAATTTGTGAGCACACATGAGCATGACTAATCAGAAGGACCAGGACTAAGCATCTAGGGCACCTGGACAAAAATGGGCTTTACGTCCAGTAGGCTGGATTGTAGATTTCCAGGTGGAACAGGTCCAAGCATTTACAGAGCAAGGGAGAAGCCATTATAATATCTTATGCTGGAGCATTAAGCAGTGGAAGGTGCCTTGTAGAAAATCATCATAGCAGGTAGGATGTAGATGAAGCCGGAATGGATAATGCTACCAGGAGAGGTCAGGAACATCAGGAAGCCCATACATTGGCTAGTAAAACAATCAGTGTTTGGTAATAAGGGCCAGGACCAGAGGTTGGTTGTCAGAACATAGAATAAGAAACAAATCTAAAAAACGGAGCATGGAGGGAAAATGAGGTACAATAAACACAGTTGTGGTTGAGGCAGGAAGAGGACTTATTCCTTGTCTAGATCCTACAACTTAACCTTCTTTGCCAGAGCATATGGCTAATCTAATCTGTGTGATCTGTTTAGTATGACACAAAGTTAATAACACATTTCAATCAATTTTTCTTTGTAAGCGACTCCATCTTATGAGGAGATATTTTAAATTCCCACAGACTATCTCATCATCCTCAAGAAGTCCAGAATAAGTGTAATGGGTCCTCCCACAAAACATAAATTTCTACTGTGGATTACTTTTATATAATTTCAAGGTATTAGATCATTAAAACTAATAATAACAGAAGAAGGTAGGTACAGTATACACTAAAGCAATATATCAACAGTGGCATACAATATATGCATGCCAATGACTATTTTATATGCCTTGTTTAAAGGAATGTCCTAGTCCACAGGCCTAGCCTCACAGGCAAAATGATATTGGGCAAAAAAAAAAAAATCTTCCCATTGGGACCTTCACCAAATGTTCCATGCCCTGGAGGCTACAGCATCTTAATCTCTTTATTATTCAGTAAATACTTATAGGACCGCCATGTTGAGTTAGCATGTCATCTGGAGATGCCAACCATGAGAGATGTAATGTTGAATATGACACAAACCTATCCTGAAGAAATCACTGATATAGTCCCCTTTCTGACTGTCACCAAATTTCCCTCACTATTAGATATCAACCAGTTGTTTATAAATTGAAATTTTTATATAGAGTGCCAAGCCCTGTAGGGGACATAATAAAAAGTCTCCTACATGCTCAATACCCTCCAGAAGTTCACAAACAATGTGAGTTACAGATGTATATAAACAAATGCATGCATATTAAGAGATAATGAGTAGTGTATGCTCAGTAAACACTCTAGGAGTTGATGTGAGAGTTCACAACAAGAATATATCTGTAATGCAGGATATAGCCAGTAAAAGTAAAAATTAAAAGGCCAATTCTCATTTTCCATCTTAGATCACTTAAGCAATTTTAAACATCTAGAATGGTGAAAAGGAGCTGTTAGAGTTTAAATTAATATATTCTCATCATTATATTAATTCCCTGATTATTTATCTTTCAAGGAGATTTTTCCAAATGTTTGGTGATTCTTTAAGAGCTAAGCTGAACTGAAGAGTCTATAACATTCCCTTGCAATGAACTATGAAATTCTCCTAAGTTACAATAGACCTTTAATGTCTTCTACACAAACCAACTAACTGGCCTAAAAACATGCTCAGTGCAATTAGACCAAAGGTAATGCGAGCAGAGAGTCCTATGTATATACACACGTGTGTGGAGAACATTTTGTTTTGTCTTGCTTTGCTTTGCATTTAGATTCCTTGAAGAAGTAAGTATGTTAATGCCATCCTAAATGTAGGCACACTTGTTCACCAAGAGAGGGAGGGAGTTGGTCATTTTTGTGGTTTTCACAGGGTTCTTGTTCAGACATGATCAAGGAATGGTTTTGAGGGTGAGGATGTAGCTCAGCGCTATAGAGTAATTACATGGCATGCAAGATACCCTGGGTTCCATTCCCTGGTAGCACAATGAAAAAGAAAAAAACAACAGAATGCCTCCCATCATGGCAACCTGGTTCAGTGTGCCCTTGCCAGGTTCTAGTGCCATTTAGGTTAAATAGAGGAACACCAGGCCTCCTTTCTGGGTGTCAGGCCAGCTGACAGCTGCCATCGCTGCTCTTTTTCTTCCTCAAGTCCAATTCTGTGATGCAAATATTGTCTGTACAGGGAAAAAAATGTGACTCTTCAGAAGGTCAAGGGACTCTCAGCTTTCTTCATAACTCCTGACCAATGTGACAGTAAACTGGGAGAGCTGGAAACCAAAGACAAGGGTGATACTTAAAGCAACAGACATCTGGGAATGGCAATAAGACTGGAGGAGGTAGACACATTTTAGGAAAGCCCTCTCTTGTTTTCAGAATGTTCTCCCATACATCAGTGAGTCCTACCAGCTGTGACTACATCCCAAGACTTCTACTTCCTTTGCCATAATGAAGTAGACCAGAGGCAGACAGCTGTCCCTGGCTGGACCACTCAGTTTCCTACCCAGAAATTTAAAACTGGGATTCAGAGAAGCTAAATGAATTCTCCATAAAGCGTGAATAGGCACAGATAAGGTTAAAGGCTCTTTTCTCATTTATTTATGAGTCACAGAGAAATGGGCTGTGGAGAACAAAAGACTGAGAAATGCAGAGAAAAGCAGAGATGCAGATAAGAAAAAGGGTCCTGAAATTCTTCAGTTCCTTGTTGACAATCTTTTCCTGACATGTAGCTGCTTTCTCAGATTCAAGTCCCCTGTATCTTTATAATAAATATCCCAATTTTATTTATACCAACTCCAGAATATCTTTGTTACTTACAAAAAGAAAGTTTGCACTCTCAACGATAAACAGCCAACTACTTATATAAATGTAGCATAGATCACGGATTGTTGCCCAATATTTGGTCTCCTTTTTCTTTGTCTGTTTCAGAGCCTTTTGGTTGTTGAAGTCAAAAGACAGTCTTTTTTCTTCCCAGTTTCCTTTGCAGCTAGGTGTGGCCAGATGACTAGTTCCATTTAACAGAATGTGAGCAAGAGTGATGTACTGAGCATTGAAGTTATCTCCTTTCCACAAGCAGCCTGCCTTACGTTTCCTTATTCTTGCTAGCTGGAAAACAGTGATCACTGGAATGACTGTTGCCTTTAACCAGAAATGCACACATACTAGAGATAACAGTGTCAATCCACAACAAGTACACCTGAAAAACCTTGAGGAGAAAAGATCCTTCCTACCATGATCCCAGGCTACCACCTACCTGACTTTGGATCTTTCAACACAAAAGGAAAAAAAAAAATCAGCTTTAATCTTATTTTCCACTGTACAATACATCTTGGGGGGGTGGGTACTAGAGATTGAACCCAGGGGCATTTTACCTCTGAGCTGTACCCCCAGCCCTATTTTATTTTATTTTTTATTTGAAAGAGAATCTTGTTAAATTGCCGAGGGTCTGGCTAAGTCACTGAGTCTGACTTCAAACCTGTGAGCCTCCTGTCTCAGCCTGCCAGGTACTGGGATTACAGGCATGTACCAACCATGCCCTACTCAATGAGGCCTTTTTGACACAGAAAAGTATTACTCTCTCCCAATCAATGTAGAGAGGTTGTCATAACAGACCTGCAGAGAAAAGCAGAGCTGGCTGAGGAGGGCACATGTGGGTAATGATTCTCTTTCCAGGATGAAAAGCTGAATGAAGTGCAACATGAAAGAGACAAGCATCAACCCAGGGTTTCCCAGCTGGAAGCAGATAGAGAAAACATGTTTAGTGAACAGAAATCACTAAAGTCTAAATCAAGAAATTGAATAGAGTCTTGCCAAATTGAATTCTGCACACCACCTCTTGCTGTGTGTCTGATTGATGCTTCTATTAGGGAACTGCAGGAACTTGGCACTTGGAGTGGGATTAGGAAGAGTCTGAGAAGTGGAGAAATCCAGGTTCTGCCAACGGATCTCTGCCTCTTCTCATCTGCGAATGTATTACAATACCCCAGATTATTTTTAGTACATGACTATAGGGAGAAGGGAAGATGTCCCAGAGGAGATTAGAGATGAAGGCCTCTAAGACACTCTTCCTCAGCCTCGTGCTTTATAAGCATTGTCCAAATCACTGTTGTTGCTCAGGTAATAGCACAGGTGGAACCTCAGCACAAAATATCCATGAATATCATTCATCCGAGTATTTGGGTTAGTAAACTTAAAGATGTGCAAGGATGGGATATATGTCTACATATTCTACTGAGCATACCCTATGCTCAAAAGTTATGTTTTAGCAAATGGAAATTGAATTACAAAGGAAACTGGTAGGCAGGCTGCTTACCTTTTTTCTTAACTTGGCTAGACTATGGTGCTCAGTTTGGTCAAACACCAATGTAGACATTACCATAGAGATTGGGTTTTTTTTTTTCAGATGCGATTAACATTTTAATCAGTATACTCTTTTTTTATCTATATGTACTAGGGGGTTGAATCAAGGAACATTCTACTTCCGAGCTACACACTCCGCCCTTGTAATTTTTTGTTGTCGTCGTTTTGAAATATGGTCTCACTAGGTTGCTGAGAATCTCTGTACATTACTGTGGCTGTCCAAAAACCTATGATCTTCCTGTCTCAGCCTTCCAAGTACTGGGATTACAGGCATGTACCACCATACCTAGCTTTAATCAGTATAATTCAAATTTTAAAAATTAGCCTCCATAATGTGAGTTAACCTTATCTAATCAGTTCATGTTCTTAAGAACAAAGAATATTCCCAGAAGAGGAAACAGTTCTGCCTCAAGATGGCAGTAAAAACTCAGCTTTGGTTTCCCTCTTGTGGGTCAGCTGAGCAGATTCCAGGTTCAAGCCTGCAGTATGAACTCTTAGCACCTGAATATCCAGTCTACTAGCCAATCATAATCAAGTGAACCAGTTCTTAGAATAAATCTCTCTCTCCTCATTCTCTCATTTTTCTCTAGACCTCTCTTTCTAGATAGAGAAATGAAGAAAATTAATAGATGTCTATTCAATCTATCTCTTATTCTCGCTCTTTTCATATACATTATATGAAATATATTTACATACACATATATACATGTCTATTAAATATACTATATTTGTAATATAATATACATGAAATTGTTTCTAATTCTCTGTAGAACTCTGTTACAGATTATATTTCTAAGAAGAAAATGCTAACTAACTATACTTATTAATAGAAAAAAGTCAAAATAAATACAAATAAAATTGTATCTTAATAATTATAATCACCGCTCCATTTTTACCTCAATCTTAGGAAAGAAATTCATGATGCTTTGTTGTTTTCACAAGAGTAAATGATTCAAACAACTTTGATGCTGGTTCCTCTTTTCTTCGTGGAACTTTATCTGTCCTAAATCTTCTCCCATACCTTCCCAAATGAAAGTCACTTTGTCTGATAATCAAGCCCATGCTAGTAAGAGAGCAGTGTGATCTACAAATTCCACCCCTTTCCAGAGTTTTCCAAAGACAGTGACTCTGCTTTTGCAGTCCAATGTAAAGTAACTAAAGCAGTCCTCTCTGGGCCATAACTAGATAGAGGAGAAAATCAGTGGGTCAGGACGGGCCTGGCAGCACCCCTCCAATCATACCACAAAGGCCACTTCCTTCCCTGCCATATATATAAGACCATTACTGCCAGACTCACATCCAGTAGAGGTTCTCAGTTCGCGAATTACAGGCAGTTTTAAAAGCCAGAGTCTTTCCATGCAAATAAAAAATTTAAAAACCCAGAAGCTGAAAAAGAAACTTTTGACTTGTTAAGGGACCCAGGAGATCTAATCAAATCTCAAATAGTTTCAGTTTCAGAAATACTTTCAGAAAATCTGGTTATTTTGGATTAACATAGATTCAGGTGCCAGACTGAATTCAATCCATACCAAAATGGACCTGAATTCATGCCACTGGCTCAGAAACATCCATGACATCCACTTAAAAAAATGTAATTCTAGAAGAGCAAAACCTCTCAGGTTTAAAAATTAAAATGCCATAACTCTTATGACAACCAATAAAGTAAGACTTTAAGATTCAAGTATGGTATGTATTAAAAATTCAACCATCACTTCTTTCTTTATATTTTCATACACAATGTAAAACTGAGACCAGTTTAAAATTATAGACAATGGTAAAACCAATACTGTGAGGCAATTAAAAAGTTTGAATTTTGTTTCCAGCAATTATGAAGGACAAGGAATTAAGTGAAAAAACCACCAATATAATAGATATAATAAAGCTGGATAGCATTTTTAAACATCATTTTAACACTTCTCTTGGCAAGGGAAAGCCATAAAGGAATTCCTCTGCCACCTGAAACATAAGAAAGTGCAGATCTACAAGGACAAGTAAGGCCCAGGAGAGGAGTTTGCCCAAGACTGTGTGCCAATCCCTGGCAAACCAGAGATCAAGATTTAATGAGCTCACAGTTGGGGTTTCAGAGAAAATTTAGGACCTGAATATATGAGTAAAAATCCACGAAAGCCAGGACCCCTGAGGAAAATACTGTCATTGACTTTTTATAGAAATAGTCCTGTATTGAGGCTACTGAGATACTTGGTTGTTGCAGCTTTACCTCCAAGGACAAAGAGAGGTCAAATCTAATGCTCTCCCATTTCCAAAAACAAGCTTCAGCCTCTGGTGTCTGAAACAAGACTTCTTGTATATTCGATAGACAAAATCACTATAATACATACCTCAAGTACATATCTTATAGTTAGTGCTTCAAGATTGATTCATAGTGAATAATCACTTAATACCGAAGAAATAACCATGAGAGTCAAGATATAAATAAAAATCTTCCAAATAATATTCCAAAGATGGATGCTTTTATAATAATTTTTAAAAAGACCAAAAAACTTAGGCTATCATATATATATATATATATATATATATATATTTTTTTTTTTTTTTTGTGGTACTGAGGTTTCCTGGAAAGCCCTTCTACCTCTGGGCTACACTCCCAGACCTATTTTATTTTTTGGAAACAGGGTCTCCTAAGTCAGCGCAGCTGGCTTTGAACCTGCGCGATCCTCCTGTCTCCGCCTCCCAAACAGGGGGATTACAAGCGTGCACCACCACACCCGGCTATTTGATATACTTAAACAAATAAAAGAGACCATCAAAAGAGCAATGAAGTTGGGCATGGTTGCACATACCTGTAATCCTAGTACTTGGGAGGTTGAGATAGGAGGGTCACAGGGTTGAAACCAGACTGAGCAATTTAGACCCTGTTTCAAAAATGTAAAAACATTTAAAGGTTGGTATGGTAGAAAGAAAAACAAAAAGGCTAACATGTGCCAAGCCAAAACTTTCAAAACTGACCAAATGGCTAAGCATCCTACTTAATGAACTTATAAATGGAATATCATAAAAGCCTCTAGATAAATAGAAGGATGGATAAAATATATTGCTATCACTGAACTCAAAGAAAAAGAAGGCAAATACAACGCTAAAAAGCATTAAAAATATTGTTTCTTAGCCAAGCACGGTGGGGCACACCTGTAATTCTTGTAATTGGAAGGCTGGGACAAGGACTGCAGGTTTAAAACTAGCCTCAGCAACTTAGCAAGACCTGTTGCAAAATAACAATAAAATAGGGCTGTAGATGTAATTTAGAGTAGAATATGCCTGACCTCAATCTCCAGTACCTCATGTCCCTAGGCTGAATTTCCAGTAACCCTTAAATAAATAAATAAATAAATAAATATTGTTTCTTAGAAATAATAAAAATAATCTTTGGCAAATTTGACAAAGGGGGGATGATGCCTTTGACCAAGTTACTAGTGACAGGGTTGAGATTTCAGATGTGTGTATTCAATTCCATCATAAACTGCTCTTGTAAAAAGTCCATAAACAGGCCGGGCGTGGTGGCGCACGCTTGTAATCCCTGCACTTGGGAGGCAGAGACAGGAGGATTGCGCAGGTTCGTAGCCAGCTGCACTGGCTTAAGAGACCCTGTTTCCAAATAAAAATATAAACTAGGTCTGGGAGTGTAGCCCGGAGGTAGAAGGGCTTCCAGGGACCGCAGTACCACCACCACCAAAAAAAAAAAAAAGTCCATAAACAAGTTCAAGTTGGATTCACCAGCAGAGCCTTGTGGAGTTATGTCTGTATGAAATTACCCTTGCAAAAACAACAAATTTTAAGAGGAAAAAAAATTTCACTCCTTTATTCTATTTTCCCAAGTCCTGCATTCTACATCTAGTAAGATAAAAAAGAACTCAGACAACATTTCAGCCTTCAAACAACAGAGAACACCAAAAAGAGATATTTTTAAGTCTTAATTGCTGAACTCAGCCAGCAATTTTCCTTGCCTCTCGATAAAGGGGAATCTACTCCAATTTGTCTTGTATAAAAGCCAAGGAGAAATCAATTGGAAATGGGACAAACCCAAACACTTCCTTCTCCCCATTCTGATTCTTTACTGAGGAATTCTCAAATTCTTAGTTTTTGTTGGTGTTTCAAACCCAAGTAATTACATGCTCCAACAGACTAAACATCATTCACACCCAATTTAAAGTTACTTATTGTTAAAATTACTTTGTTTATTTTTATGACCTTACAATTTTCATATTTATCTTACTCAAAATTTTTCAATGTAAATCATAAGACCTTACTTCTATTAAGGTTTCTCATCTTCTTTGGCTGGTAGAACAATGAATGGCCATTCACAATTTCTCTTCATTTTTAAGATTTTCAGGTATGTATATAAAGTTTTCCATAATAAAACATAAATTTTTCTTTAAATATTAGAAATCAGGGAATAAACCATACTAGACAAAACCTCCAATACAATATTGAATACAAGTGATGACTCCGGGCATCCTTGTCTTTGAATTTTATTTTGGAGTCATTGGAACTGTGATTCCCTGACCTAAGAAGGGAAAAAACAAAAAAAAAACAAAAAAAAACAAAAAAAAAAAATGAAACAAAGCCCACTATCTGTTCAAGAAATAAACCACCACAGTCACCTGGTCTTACGTCACATGGTTTAGGGATAGTGAAGAAAATCAAGAACAACCTTGGCAACTCCATATTTAGACAATATATTTCCATTTTTATTGTTATCACAGTTTCCTGCAGAGTGTATATTTAGGGGGAAACTATTTTAATAGTGTGCCAACTGGAAGTGAAACTAACATTTAAAAATTAGTAAGATTTTTTTGTGTTCTTATATTAGCATTCAAAGGTAGAGTAAGGGTTATTGGAAGCCATGTGAGTATGACTCAAACTTACATTATATTTGATCCCACAGAAATAAAGCCTTCCTGACAGATGGAGGTTTTTTGTTTTGTTTTGCTTTGTTTTGTTTTTGTGGTGCTGGGGATTGAACCCAGGGACATTCTGCCTCCGAGCTACACTCCCAGCCCGGTTTTTTATTCTTTATTTTGAAACAGGGTCTCACTAAGTTGCAGAGAGCCTCATTAAGTAGCTGAGGCCAGTCAAGAACCTGGATCCTCCTGTCTCAACTTCCCAAGTACTGCGATTACAAGCATGCGCCACCACGCCCAACTTCAAAACTTAATTTCTTTTTTTTTTTTTTTTTTTTTTTTTTGGTGGTACTGGGGTTCCTGGAAGCCCTTCTACCTCCGGGCTACACTCCCAGACCTATTTTACACTTTTTTATTTGAAAACAGGGTCTCTTAAGCCAGCACAGCTGGCTTCGAACCTGCGGGATCCTCCTGTCTCCGCCTCCCAAGCACGGGGATTACAAGCGTGCGCCACCATGCCCGGCTAAAACTTCATTTTCTAAACATTAGTTGTTGTAAGGATTGCTCCTAAGTGACTATGATTAATAATATAAAATCAGCACTCATAGTTTTTAAATTATGAATTCTTAACATAATTTTATTCAAACTGCATTTTCCCCACTGGTCTCCTTTAACAAGTATGCAGTGAGTGAGCTCTTAGAAAATTGTAGTATTCCATAGACTTAATCGGAAACATGTGAAAGTGAGTACATATGCAAAAAAATCAGGATTTCTTTTCAAAGGATTATTCTCCAATCTTAGTTAAATCCTAAATAGGTTTCTTCTAATGTTAATGGACAAAGAATCTTTTATTTGAAATTAATTTTTAAAACTTTTCATCTCATTGGATTTTTCTCCTAATACCTATATGTAATGATTTTTAATGGAAACTTACTGTCATGGAATTTTATTTGATTCAATGGGACAAATACACTTATATCTTAATGTTATTATATAAATATTAATAATTGAAAGATTTGCATTTTATAGGTGAAATAGTGAATGAATACTTATGATGTCTAATAATAGGAAATTACACATTTAACTGGTTCATTATCTTAAAAATAATAGCAAAATGTGAATTGATTTGTTATCCTGTGATTTAAAATCTGTTCACAGAGACTTCTACACTAATTTCAGCAAATACTTTTGATGGAAAAAGGTAAAATTTCTTGAAGTTTTTTTACTCTTCCCAATGTAAGAAATACAACATTTATACATAAATATAAATTTATCTTGGTTCATTTTCTCAAATATGCATTAAGCACTTTCTACATGATAGCGCAGAGTAATACTTAGATCTCTCCAAGTGAGCCTAATTGAACTTCAGATTCTTTTTTAACAGCATTTAGGAGCTATTTGTGAAAGAGTTTTTATTCAGCAAAAAAACTCTACTTCCATTGTCAACCAAAATGTTAGAACAAGAACCAGATTAACCTCCCAACTTAGACAATTAAAAAATCAAAATATGTGAAATAGCAATTTTCAAATACTGAACAAAAGGCAATACAAAATAGTGACCCAGTGAGGGGAAATAAATTAATTTCTTATAATTGCCTCACTTTAGTGTTTGAAGGGTTTCCAAACTGCAGCACAAAAGGAAGGAATCCAAGCAGAGCCCAGAGTTCTCTCCAAATTGAGGAGGCAGGGATGAAGACTTTGCAAAGACTTTGCAAAGGCTGAGCTGGTAAGAGTTTGTAAGACAGAAATAAAGTAGAAAGAGCTCCAAAGAGGAGGAGCTTCTGAGATATTCAGAAGGTTTCCAAGTCTTCCACTGAGAACTGATCAGAACATATATGCCAGGCAACAACTGGAGAAGAAAAATTTCCAGAGGCCACATAAAACTGGGAATAATTCATGTTTCCAAGAGCCAGAGGGGGGAAATACATTACACAGGACATCCATCCTGCTCTGGCAACAAGGACATGCCAGGCTGCTTCAGTTCCACCTACCAACAATTAAAACACAGTTTGTACGGATCAAAATGTTTGCAAAAAAACTAACTGCATCTCAGAATAAAGCTCACAAATTCTTTTTTAAAATACTAAAATGTTCCCAGGCTAACAGTGTTTTGTATCCCATCAAAAATCACCAGGCAGTCAAAGTAGAAAAATATGACCAATGAGAACAATCATTCATTAATAACTGACCAACATATAGCACAGATGACAGAAATAATAAGAGTTCATTAAAACAGCTGCTCTAACCTTATTCCATATGTTCAAAAAGACTGAGGAAAATATATTGAGAGACACAAAATACATTTTAAAAGATTTAAATCAAAGTTGTAGAAAGATAAAACTTAATTTCTTTTTCTTTTCTTTCTTTCTTTCTTTCTTTTTTTTTTTTTTTTTCAGTACCAGGGGTTGAACCCAAGGGCATTCTACTTCCAAGCTACACTCCCAATCCTCTTTTTTATTCTACATATTTTGTGTGGTACTGAGGATTGAACCTAGAGGCATTCTACCTCCAAGATATACCCCTAGCCAAATTTAATTTCTAATTTGAAAACAAGGTCTCACTAAATTGCTAGGATCCTAATTAAGTTGTTACGGCTGGCTTCAAACCTGTGATCCTCCTGTCTCTGCCTTCCAAGTACTGGGATTACAAACATGCACCACCAGGCCCAGCAAAAATTTAATTTCTAAAATAATCCAATCAAATCCAGGCATGGTAGTACATGCTTGTAATCCCAGCATTTGGGAGGCTGAAACAGGAGGATCGTGGTTCCCAGACAGCCTCAGCTACTTACTTAGTGAAGCCCTTAGCAATTCAATGAGACTCTGTTTCAAAATAAAGGATGAAAAGTAGGGCTGGGGGGTCTAGCTCTGAGGTATAATACCCCTGAGTTTCATCCCCAGTACCACAAAAAATAATAAATAAATAAATAAATAAATAAATAAATAAAACAACCCAATCAAGAAATCAGCAATTGAACTAAATAGTCATTTCACAATAGAAGAAAAACAAATGGCCAGTAACATGAAAAAAAAAAAAATACTCAACATCCTTAGCAATCAGGGAGATGCAAATCAAAACTACACCGAGATTCTATCTAACCCCAATCAGAATGGCAATCATCAAGAAGTCAAATAACAATCAATGATAGCAAGGATGTGGGGAAATAGGAACTTTCTACACTGTAGGTGAGACAGCAAATTAGTACAATTACTATGAAGATCAGTATAGAGATTCATTAGAAAGTTGGGAATAGATCCACCTTATGATTCAGCTATATCACTCCTAGGTCTCTTTCCAAAGAGACTGAAATCAGAAATTACAGTAATATGTGAATATCCATGTTTATAGCAGCACAATTCACAGTAGCCAAATTATAAAATCAACCCAGTTCTCTATCACCAGATGAATAGATTACAAAATTATAGAATAATTATGAAATATACACAATGGAATTCTATACAGCAACAAGAAGAACAAAAATATGTCATTTGCAGGAAAATGGATGGACCTGGAAAACATTATGCTAAGTGAGATTAGCCAGTCATAGAAAGTGAAGGGTCATATGTTTTCTCTCATATACAGAAGCTAGGGACTAATTGGGATACCTGAAGGACTTCAGATAATGGAGGAGCGACTCCAGTGATACCACTGAGGTAGTCTTAGGGAGGAGAGGGGAGAAGGAAAACCAATAAAGGAATCACTTCTATTGACATTATGTAAATATGTGAGAATACCAATATCATCTCAATATCCTGTATGGGGAAGAGAGGGAGAGAAGGAGCCAGGGGAAAGTACAAGGGAAAGTGCTGTGTGCATGTATGTCACTATCACTATCAACTACATGATGATGTGAGATTATAATGCACCAATAAAAGAATAAAAATAATAAAATAAGCTGGGCGTGGTGATGCACACTTGTAATCCCAGCATTTGGGAAGCTGAGACAGGAGGATCAAGGTTTACAGATGGCCTCAGCTATTTAGTGAGGCCCTTTGCAACTCAGTGAGACCCTGTTTCAAAATATTAAAAAATAGGGCTGGGGGGTGTAGCTGTCCCTAGATTCCATCTAGGGTAGTATGTCCCTGGATTCCATCCCCAGTAATGCAAAAATAAATAATAAATAAATAATAAATAAATAATAAAATAAATAAATAAATATTGCACTGTGTAATATAAACCTCAGCCTAGAAACTAGAAAATCTTATAAGTAGAAAATACCAACAGGCTAGACAAGTAGCCCTGAAATTTCTTATATTTTGAGCAAATTAAACTGTGACTATAATATTGTAGTCATTTCTGTTTCTTTGCTGTTACTATTGATGTTATTTGTTCTGTGATTTGCATCTCACCCTGATCATTCACTTTACATCTCTACCCCCTCCACGTTTTTAGACGGGGGTTTTACTTTCTCTTGGTATATGGCAGAGCTCCTAGTCACACTTGAATTGAAAAGAATACATAATTTCCTTTAGGATGGAGATCATAACTCTTGAGAGGACAGTGGGAATGATGGTGTTCATTCATATATATGTTTATTCATTCAGGATCTATAGGTGTGAGATGTGCTGAAAATATATTAGTGAACAAGCCAGGTGCATTCTAATTCATTCTAATTCATGGAAATTACAGAGTGCCTAGAAAGAATGCCATCCTGCTTGTACCGTTAAGGAATATGTCATTATTTAATATACTAACATTTTGTGTTTATCTTATATACATTCTTTCCAGGTTCTGTTCCATTAGCACATGGAACCCTATGCCCCATACAAACTATATATCCTAGAATCCTTTGCCAATTGACTTACAGTTGAATTTGGCCAATCAGAGGAACTGGTGCAAGATCAGAAGGCGGTAGGAGAAGAGAAGCCATGAGTTTTCCTCTCAGGGGTACTTATTCCTGTGTTTGTCTTGAAGTGTTATCCCTGAAAGTGGCTGTGACCCTTCAGAGCTCTCAGTCGTGGTCCTGATTTCTTCAAGTCAGCTGTACTATCCCTTGCCAAACTGTACTTCTTAGCTGATCTAGCACCCTGCTATCCATATCCAGGTGCCTACAAGCAACTCCCTAAGAGTCACAAATTCACTCCCAGAATCTCGGTTACCTAATCTTCCAGTTATTGCTCATTCAAGCCTTTTGCCACTTGTATAACTAATTCCCTTTCTTAAATTCACTCTCCTTGAAAGACCTAGTATGAGCTCTACTTCCCTGACTAATACACTAATAATTTTGATGAATGATAAGTATGGGTCCAATGAACACATATAATAGATCTAATCTATTCTAGGGAATTAGAAACAGATTCCTGAAAGGATTTATGTTAAAACAAGAGCTAAAGAATGAATAAAAATCAGGCAGGGAAAAGGAAACAACTATAGTCACATATTCCAACCTCACATTTATTTAAGATGTCAAAGGACTATTTCACAAAAGGCAATTTCTTGCTACACCACAGCTGACATAACTCCATGCTGTACTTCTCACCGGACCATTGGACTACACCCAGTCTGATAGGGGACCTCAGAGAGCTAACCCAAAAGGATTTCCATTTTTGTTTTTAATTATGATTCTACTAAACTCAGGAGTATTTTTCTTTTTACCAACTCTAGTATCTTTGAGGTACCAGAAAAACATTTCCAGGGAGCAACGTTCTGCTTAGGAAAGTCTTCTGCACATGCCTGGAGCAGCACCTCCTGAGCACAATCCCACCTGGCCACCCTCAGGCCACACATTTAATCAGGAGCCTGAAAATGTCAGAAGGATTAAGGCAGGAGACTGAACAACTACTTTTATCTTTCTACTTTTTTTTTTAACTGCAATCCTAGTGACATAGCTGCCTAATTATAAAATCTAACCACCAGTAAAAGAAAACTTCCTGTTCTTCCCTAGTTCTCAGATTAACATTACTGATTTTTTCCCTTTTATCCAAGACTCCAATATGTAACAGCATTACTACTGAACTTTTGATATTTTGTTCATTATGGAGCTTTTAGCATTTTTAATTTTAAGAAAATGTTGCATGAAAATATCATGTAGCTTTGATTTTGATTTTTTTTATTTTTGGTTTTTTCTAAATTTTGTTCCTGAGGCAAGTGCAAATGCCCTGCTCATGTCTCTAATCCCAGCCTGGAAGGAGTCGTGCTACTTCCTGAAGCATCCTAACCATTGATGGGAGCAGAGTGGGACACGTGGGTATCTACACTGCTGCAGAAGCTCCCAGCCCAATATCGGGATAATTGGAAATATAAGAAAGGGAGAGATCTCATTCTCCTTAAGGAAACTTCAAAGACAAGATATCTAGCACATTTGCATAAACATATTTGAATATTAGATACTGCCATTTCTGAAACTTATCATTTGTCTATAAAATATTCCGTTTTAAATAGATTTTTAAAGAAAAAAAAACTATTTTAAAAATTGCTTAAGCTGAGCATGGTGGTCCACCTGTAACTCCAGTGCTTGGGAGGATAAAACAGGAGGATCACAGGTTCACAACCAGCCTCAACAACTTAATGAGGCCATCAACAACTTAGTGAGAACCTGTTTCAAAATTAAAAACAAAAATAGAGCTGGGAGTATAACTCAAAAGTAGAACGCCCCTGAGTTCATTTCCCAGTACCAAAAATAAATAAATAGCTTAATCTTTGTATCAATCCTATAATCAAACCATAGTTAGTAAAAGGCACTTGAGAAAATGAGGTATAATGATACAGAAAATTATTTCATGTGGGGTTCTCAATAACTACACTCATCCTCATCCTTGAGTCTTGAGTCTTTCTAACAGTTGAGCCACATAGAAATGGCTCATATGATTTAAGTTCTCTTTTTATTGTGATTCTTTAGAATTTCTGCTTGACTTCTTAAAACTTGCTTTTACCTTTCCTAAGTGTAGCCACAAACCTGCTATCTTCCATAAATAGGAAAAGAGCCAAGAATGGAGAATCCAGGCAGGTTTCCAAATAGTTGCTCATTTGCACTTGAAAAAGGCATTTAGGCTTCCATATTCACATTTCCTAAACAAAGGTTTTGGACCAAATGGCCATGGAGAACATCGCCATTTTTATATCCTATGATCTAGTAATTCTGCTCTACAAACACATCTTCGGTCATATGAAGACTTAGCCTAAGATGGCCTTATAGGTACTTTCATTTCATCTCAGCTCTTTGTGTAATACTGTATTTTATTCTACAGTAGTGACAACTAAAACTGGTCACTTGGGAAATAATTTGGGGATTTCCAATCATAGCAAGAGTTTTGTTTTCAATCATTAGTGTCTCCAAAATGTCTCAGATGATCTTTCCTACACACTCCTGATTTTTTTTAAGTTTGTCTTTCTTTTATCATATTCCCTAAAATGTCCCTATTGCAGAATGCTTTTCTTTCACTTGCAGAAGAATCACAAACATGTGAAAGCATAGTGCTGCATACACTCACTAACAAGTATTTCTTTTTCTTTTCTTTTTCCTACTTTTTGTCTCTCTAGAGGCTCTTCTTTTGTGTTTCTTTCACTCTCTTTTATTATCTCTTCTTTTTTCTCTCTTTATTTTACCTTATGATAGTTGCCTCTACCCTCGATGTTCAGAACAAATAAATAAGCAAGCATGAATAACATTAACAAATGAATTTTATCCAATAGTTAAAGCGTACATTAAATTCAGTTCATACAGAATAATAATACAAGTCAGGAAAAGATATTCCATCATTGATATATGGTAACTGAAAATAAATTCAGTAAAGAATGAACAATCTACTTGGTGGAAAAAAGATATAGAGGGGGAAAAAACTAAAACTTTGAGTGTGGGGCTGGGAAGTGATAAGAGGGAGATAGATGCAAAACTTCCCCATGTGTCTTGCTCCAAATTTTGGAAGGCTGGACTCCCGCCAACTCCCCTAACTGTTGTCTCCTCTTAGAAGCCTTATCTGGGCATCCCCGCATAGAACTGTCCATGTCCTAATTTCTCACCTATATTCTGATGCATTCACATACTTCTATGACGATGAAAAATACTTATTTGTTTGCATATCTGTCTTCTTACTTCTCACTAAATACCAGTCTCCTAGAGGATATGGCTGTTCATTATCCAACTTTGAATTCTTCATCTGGTACATATCAAATTTTCAAATTCCATGTCCTATACTTATGTCTTATGATGATGTACACAATTTTTTGGCCACTTTTCTGCACCACAATCTCATTTGTAAAATTATAGAAATAACACCTCAGGACTAAAATGAAACAACTAGCTTTGAGCTTTAAGCACTGAGGAACTGATCAAACTTCTTGTGTTTGGAAGCCTATCAATTTTGAAGAGTGGGAGACTGGATTCTATTAGAAAAAAAGGCCTTTGATGGTTGGTGAGAAAGCAGAAAGCACACTCTTGAGACCTTGTGGGATGTGAGGGTGGCAAGTCATTGGGTACCTGAGGTGGCAGGCCTTGAACCAGAACCAGGAAGAATAGTGCTTTGAGAGGCTGCTCAGCGGAAGGCACCACAGGACTAGGGCCACACTCCACAAACTCTTCCCCAGCCAAGAACAACTGAGAGAATGAGGAGCCACAACATAACCAATAACAGATCTGGTGAGTGGGTAAATAAATTTGATTTCATTTTTCCCAACTGTTGTCTGCCCAACTTTTGAAAGCATTTCTCATGTTTCACAGAATCTGGTGATCTATAAATTCTGGTCAGTGTGAGCTTGGGTGGGTGACACATTACAGAGTTGTTGGTTGCTGGTAGGAATAAACATCAAGTACTTTTACAGAAAAGCAACCCATTCTTACTAAAATAAATAAATAAATAAATAAATAAATAAATCACTGTAATGTCTAGTGTGAGACAGGGAAGAATTTAGAAGACAATTTAGGGAGGATTTTAATCATCAACTCACATTTTGGAAATTACTTTCAAAAAATGTTTAAAGCCTATCCGCTAGAAGTCAGGTCACTAGCAGCAGGTCTCAAACGTACTATTCAGCCACTTAATAAGCGTCCCATTGCCCTGTTTTTCTACATACATTGAAAATGCGTCTCTGTTTTCCACATTTGAATTTTTCTAATACACCGTGCTGTTCACATCCATGAACATTTTCCCATGTGTCTCATTGCAATGGTGCCATTTTAATGTCACATGTTTAACGACAAATAACAACAATAACAACAAAAAAGCTTACGAAGAAGTAAAGTCAACAACATTTCTGAAAGTCCCACTTTTATCTGTCTCCTAGACTTACTCAACATAACACTATGAAAAGATATTTCTGTGCCATTTTACAGTCTATAGTGTACTTCTTTACTTTTTTTCCTTATTTTGGAAAAGAAATGTCAGCTGAAGCCATTTTAGCTTTAAATGAGCACTATGCACAAAAAAAGAAATATCTAAACCAAGTAAGCCAAATTATTCAGTTGTGTAAAACAGTATGCCTGTATTCCCTCTTGTTAGCTTCAGATAATTTCAGCAACTAAATATATCTCTAGATAAATTTAACAAGCTTACATTCCCTTTATCCTTGTTATGCAACTGATTTTTATTTTTTTTTATAAATTTTGACATGCCTAAAAATAGTGAAAGATGTGTTCATAGAAAAGTTAATGATATGCAAAGAAAAAGTAATTTAAGTTCAAAGGTACAAAAATATTTTATAAACTTTCATTGTAGTTTCCTTCCTTAAAGTAGGCAAGAAAGAGCTGGTCATGGAGGTGCACGCTTGTAATCCCAGTACTTTGAAGGCTGAGGCAGGAGGATTGCAGGTTTGAAGACAGGTTGAGCAAGTAATGAGACTGTCTTCAACCTAGTGAGATCTTGTTTCAAAATAAAAATTAAAAAGTAGGGTTGAGGGTATATCTCAGAGGTAGAATGTCCCTGGGTTTAATCTCCATTATAAAAAAAAAGTAGGCAAAAATAAATAAAGGGCTCATTTTTCTTTTATTTTACTATAGTATGTTACTATAAAAATATAATGTAAGTCCTACCTAGGCATGGTGGTAAATATCTATAATTCCAGTACTTGGGAGGCTGAGACAGGAGGATTTTTGAGGCCAGCCTCAACACCTTAATAAAGCTCTCAGCAATTTAGCAAGTTCCTATTATAAAAAAAATAGGGTTGGGGATGTGGCTTAGAGATAAACTACCCCTAGTACCACAAAATTAACTATTTAACTCTGCTTTGTAAGACAAAGCACCATTAATATTATGTGAATTAGAGAGAACCTCTGCCTATATTTGTGATATATACTCATTTAAAATATGAAATAGCAAAAAACTTATAAGCAAATATTCCCTCACTTTTGCCCTTAAATAATTAAAAAATGTTGTGCTAATTTCTTTATTATATAATTTGTTATTTCAGAAATAAGAATGAAACTAAATCTTACAAATACAAATTTGAATAACTTATTCCACATCATTCACATTTAATTCAAATGATTCAATTATTTAATAGTTTTACCTTTAAAAAACAATTTTTTCCACCCAAGAGCTACCTGAAATAGGATATAAACTGATAATAGAAGTGATCAATAAATAGTAAGCTTATTTCTAGTGGTAGATGATGAGAAACAAAAGTCTCCCCTTAAGTTATGAAATTAAAATCTATGCTGTGTTCCAAAAAATATGTTTCAATATTTCAAATTTATGGTGTATCTTTTATAAAAATATATTTTACAAAATAACCTGCTTGTGCTGTTCTTTAACTGGATGATTGGTAGATGATAGGTAGATAGTATTTCTTATATATAATAATTATATCTTCAACCAATTCCTTACAAACACATATATTGCATGAAATGAGACAAATCTATCTACACCAGCTTTCTGTAAACTCTGGCAAAATTTGAAGCCACTTCTGCATAGACAAAAGAGTATAAGTCTCACATACCGGTTGTTCAGTTCAGCATTTCCTTTTTTTTCCTATCAAATCCACCACAGAAGCATGACAATAAAATGCTTCCAATAATGAACATGAAAGGGCACTAAGACAGCACCCACTTCTAACCTATTGAGCAAATGTAAGCTAGAAGTTAATAATTAAACATCTAATTTAACATACAAGGTTTTATCATTTTTAAAGTCCTGAATAAGAGAAATTTATAGTTTATACTTCTAATTAGATAATTCAGAGGAAAATTTACCTTTGGTAACAGCTCAGGAACATAACCTGTGAGAATCCATCCCTCCATCTGTGTTTTATGTACTATGAGCACTATCTTTCTCTTTACTCTTACTTCTCTACATTTTTTACTTCTAAGGGCGGCCAAGCTATATAAACCATGATTTAGTTCCTCTTTTTGCCTTTACATTCATTTCTCATATTCCTGACTCTGAGTAATATTTAACAGGTCATGACTTGAACAATTTGCAATTATGAGGTCCCATTCTCTTATTTTTCCCCTATAAACTCTATTATTTAATCAACATCAATATGCAAAATACTACTTTAATTAATGTGCTATATTAATTTCTAGGTAATATAAAAACTGAGTGGCAAGCTCAAATTAAAACATGTACTAGGAGAACAATATTGCCACCATTAGGTAAAATCTGGCAGAAAAAGATAATCTGTCTCTTGGTCATCATAATCTGCCTTCCATTTCCCGAATTTTATAAATTCCTCCTACTAAAAAGGTGGTTCAGAAATGACAAATTCTATACCTACAATTATGTAAGATTTTAATGGCCAGTGGTTTACAGGATAATTGAGAACATGTTCCTTTATGAAGACCCTTGCTAGTAAAGTATTTCTTTTTAATATATTTATTACATATTAATCATCTACCACATATCAGTCACTGTGCCAGGCACTAAAGGGGTATTATAGAATAATAGATTGAGGTAACATGAGCAAAAGGGGAAAAAATAAGGGATGAGGTCAAGAAGTAGAAGAGGCATCAAGTCCTTCATAGGACATGATGAGGGCAATTAATTTTATTCTAAATTGGGAAGCATTATAAGGTTTTGAACATAAAAACATGACTCAACTTTTATTTTCAGTGCATATTTCAGCCCACTTTATAGAGAATAAATTTGCGGGGTACAATTGAATACACACACACACACACACACACACACACACACACACACATCTATATATTCAAGTAGGTTTCCTTATTGAGTCCATTCATAGGACTTCTCTTATGACACTCTGGCAAAACTCAAACTAGAAAGCCAAGGAAGAAACTTGCATGTGCAGGAATATATACCTGGATAGGAAAGGCACTGTACTGTGGACTGGAAAGAAAGGAGGACTTTGCTTTAACAAATGTACAAAAAGAGTATGTTTAAAAGAGAGGGATAGGGAAGGAGGAGAAGTAAATAAAAAGGATAAAGAAGAAGAAGAGAGAAGGAGTTGATGGTGAAAAGGAAAGAAAGGAGGAAGAGAAAAAGGGAGAGAAGATATAATTATTTGCTAAAGGTTAGTTGTTTTTAAAAAGTATTCTTCAGGCCGGGCGTGGTGGCGCACGCTTGTAATCCCCCGCTTGAGAGGCAGAGACAGGAGGATCATGCAGGTTCGAAGCCAGCCGTGCGCACTGGCTTAGGAGACCCTGTTTCCAAATAAAAATGTAAAAATAGGTCTGGGAGTGTAGCCCGGAGGTAGAAGGGCTTCCAGGAACCCCAGTACCACCAAGAAAGAAAGAAAGAAAGAAAGAAAGAAAGAAAGAAAGAAAGAAAGAAAGAAAGAAAGAAAGAAAGAAAGAAAGAAAGGAAGGAAGGAAGGAAGAAAGAAAATAAAAAGTATTCTTCAGCCAGGCATGGTGGCACATGCCTATAATCCCAGGACTTGGGAGGCTGAGAAAGTAGAACAGCCCTAGGTTAAATCCCCAGTACAAAGAAAAAGTTTTATTTAATGAAATAATGGGAAATATTGAAAAAAGACAATCAAGATAAAGAGAAAAACATGGAAGCAACAAATGTGGCAAAAATAAAAATGAAACAAAAAGCCTGTGGTCCTATTCTTAGAGACATGAGATTTACTGAGAAACAACATCTAGCAGAAGACATTGTAGATTTATGAAATGCAACAGGCACCTGAGCCTGGAAGTTCACAAGGAGCCTCTAAATCAACCAAATCGTCCACAAGACATAATTAATAGGGAGAAAAATATATTGTGAGGCAACATAAGAATACTGTGGCCACCATTTGGCAAAGTTCTCAATAATAGTTGGTTTCTCTTTTGCAACAAAATCCTCCTTTTTATTCTTTCGTGATTAGCAAGTTAGTTGTGCCTGGGTTTACAAAGCCCAAATTCATTTTCCTAAATTTCAGTTAAGTTTAACCTAATGGTGAAACGGCCCTTTTAAAATATGGCTCTAGTTAATGACATGCTAACCAGGCAGGAACCAATATTCGCAAGATAATCATTGTCTCAAAGAACCACTCAATGCTACACACCCTGGTGCAATTAAAAATTATTATAAAAAGAGAGAAGAATGGAACTTGGTGGAAACCTAAGAGATTGCCACAAGGACCTGGAGGACAGAATTACAAACATGAAGCTGCGGCAGGAAGGAGGAAGAGAATGACAAGTTCTCTCCTGCTATCTTTATAGAAGAAGAAAACAAAATATTGTTTCATAATATTTTGGCACATTCAGGAAAATCTGAAACAATGAGTGACTTTCCTAGCTATCACTCATCATAAATATTCCATGTTCATGTAGTTAGTTTATATACACATTTACACAAAATATTGCTGGTTATAATTTTTTTTCTTCCACATAACACTTTGAAAATCAGCAGTGGTCCAGAGTTAAAAAACTAAAATTTATGAAATAACCCACATCAACCTTAGGTTTTAATGAGCTCTCCATTTCTTTTATTTGTATAGAGACATACTGTAATAAATGTCTGCAGACTGACTATATCCTCAAAGGAAAACCCCTTTGACTGAGAAGATTGAGAAAGATGCACACTGTCCTTTTCACCCTATTTCATCATTCTCATTATCAAATGATTGTATATAATTCCCCAGCTAGACACTATTTAAATCTTCATTCTTAGGTAAAAATAAATACATAAACTGGGCATGTTGGCACACTTCTGTAATCCCAGTACTCGGGAGGCTGAGACAAAAGGATCACAGGTTTGAAGACAACCTCAACAATGTATCAAGACTTTCAGCAACCTAGCAAGACTCTGTTTCAAAATAAGAAATAAAATAGAGCTGGGGCTTGTAGTTCAGAGGTAGCATGCCTCTGGATATAATCCCCAGTACCAAAAAAAAGTAAATATATGAAAAGAGTAAGAAAATAATTATGAATTTCTATGCAATGTGAAAAATATTAGTAACACTGCATTCTAACTGCTTAGGATGATGACAGGCATTTTACAAACGTTACCTCTAACAGCACTTCAAGGAACATATTATGATACCCGCTTTCAGATATAGAAAATATAAACTTAAAAATGTATCTCTTCCAAAATCACACGGCCAGTCACTAACAGAATTAGAAGGCCAATGAAAATCTTGCATATGTAGGATGAGTAGGGCACGTTTAGCTAGAGTAGATCTTTGTGCTGCACTGCTACTGAATCATAGTTTAAGATGTGCTCCAAGTCAGGCAGTGAGTTTCTAGAAAGTGCCAGCACTTAAAATAACCACTACTTCCATTTCATGTTTTCTTCCCCTAATTTTTTCTTTTTTTATTTCATTGCTAACCATGTATTTTATTTTAGTGATTTAAATTTTAATAATGTTTACTTAGTTACTAACCATTTTCTTTCTTATTTTAAGTATTTGTAGAGGGAAAACACCTAAGCATTACAGAATAAGAAATTTCTTTCTTTCTGAATATGTTAATATCGATTGAAGACACCAGCTAAAAGATTTTGAGGAATAGAACCCCCACTATGAATGTAGAAATGACCCACACCTAACTTCTTTTATGTGTGTGTGTGTGTGTGTGTGTGTGTGTGTGTGTGTGTGCGCGCATTTGTGTGTGTTATTGGGGATGGAACCCAGGACCATTCTACTTCTGAGCTACACCCCCAGTTTGATTTTATTCTTTTATTTTGAAACAGAGCCTCATTAAGTTGCAGTGGAATTCACTAAGTTGCTGAAGCTGGCCAAGAAACTGTGATCCTCCTTTCTCAGTCTCCCAAGAACTGTGATTACAAGAGAGCACCACCATGTTCGGGTTTATTATGGTTATTTTTGCCTTGTTCAATATTCAATAAACCTACTTAAGAAAAAATGCCATTAGCCAAAATGTTCATATTAGGTTGTGTATGCTAATCTATTTTATGAATACAATCAATTCATTCTCATTCTCTCTGTGTTCGCTGTAATTTCTATTTGGAAGACTGATGCAGTTGTGGCAATAAGGAATTCATCTAACATACAGAGACAGAAAAAAATGAAGCTAACACCCTCAAAATAAAACTGTCTTCAGGAAAGAGATCTGTTTATGTAATGTGAAATCTATAGTAGAGTTTAGTCTTTTTCTCACTCCTTTTATTTATCTGTGTGTTTAACTATTAAGACATGGGAAATTGGTATTCTTCACCTCTCTATTCTTGTTCATGTGGTTCCTCTTTATTCTACTTGGGTAATAATAAAACTAGTAGCAGTCTTAGTTCTTGTTAGAAAGTCCCTGGTTAGGGCACAGATATTTTAATTAAACTGCTGACTCACTCTCACATGACTGCACTGTAAAGTCCTAGAATCATGGGGCCTAAAAGGAAAGTTTTTGTATCAAATGCACTACAGAGTCACGATCAAGAAGAAAGTTAAAATTGAATAAACTGTGGCTAGATGGGATTTCCATAGTCTGTACCATCACCCTGCACTGAGACTCTGCTATTCCTTCCCTGGGGCAGTGAGTGAATGACTTGTTTTATAGGCTATTGAAGGAGAAGACAGGAGGGCAGGCACCAATATTCCACTCTGCCTGAAAAGGCAAAGGAATAATAGTGAGTAGGAAGGCACCAACCCCAATAATTTGACTACACGTTGGCCTAAGTGCAGGTAGAGGAAACAACAGGTGCAGCCCAGGCTGGATGATGGCATGGCATAGATCATGTTCATTAAGCTGTAGGTCACCTCTCATGCTAGCCACAAGATGGCCAAGTATCTGCCAACTCAGAAAACTGAAAGACTAGTGATGCCCTGATAGCTGGGCATTGGTGAAATGCCAGCAGACTCCAGTAAGTCCATCATTTTATCAACAACTTGCAAGAAGTTATATGGAATGTGATTCTGGTCTTTGGCCATTTTTTCTACTCCCTGCCATCCCACTCCTTGTGCTGTGGCATGAGACAAGGCTGCTTTTCTAGAACTCATGACCCTTCAGGTGTTGCCCCTTCCAAAACTGGGTCTAATGTAATTTTGTACTTTTTTTCTTAGAGAGGGTCCTTTACATATAAATTTCATCCCCACAAAATTGGAGTGAGCTTTTCCCAGGAGACTGGATCCTATATACAGTCAACTGACATGGAAGCAGAATAACAGCCCCTCCAGAGATCTCCACATCCTCTTCCCTGGAACCTGTGGGTATGCTACCTGACATGTCAGAGGAGGCCAGAGGGATGCTGTGTGAGGACTCATCTGCCATTGCTGCCTTTGAAGATGGAGGAAAAGGCTGCCACCAGCTTAGGAATGTGGATGGTGTATAGAAGATGAAAAGGGCAAAGAAACAGATTCTTCCCTAAAGCCCCCTCCCCCGAAAGAGACCCAGCTCTGCAGAAGCTCTTATTTTGGGCTCAAAGACAACTCTGTAGGACTTAATGACCTGCAGAACTGTGAGATCATAAATCTGTTTCCCCATGTAAAAGAATCTGCCTCAGGCTATGCTGTACCGTGTGTGTGTGTGTGTGTGTGTGTGTGTGTGTGTGTGTGTGTGTGTCCATTCATGTGTTCCTTCCCTTAAGTCATTTTGTTCCACCTAAACATACAGAAGGAAGTAATTTTGGAAGTAACAGCCAGAAATAAATTCAATAGTCCTGTGATGAATCTGAATTTAAAAACAACTTGAGTATGTCAAGAAACTTTAGACCTTTAAATAATTAGAAATGTTCAAAATACACACTTGTTTGGTTAATTCCTCATTGATTAACTCTTATTCATTAACACACATCCCCTTTTGTAAGCCAGATCTCACCAATTTGTTCATCATTTCCCTTAGTCTCTCTAATAGAGTCATTTCCAGATCATTCTGAGGATCCTAGCATTCATTTGAGTCTCTTTCTTGAACAGTTTGTCTCTGTTCTAGCAATTCTAAACTCAAATGAGAGAAGACTAAGGAGGTGGTAGAACAGCTCTATGAATTGGCTGTCATGGTGTTGATGACCCAACTCTATCGGTTTATCAAAACTCATAGATCTGCGCTTGGGAGGCGGAGACAGGAGGATCACGCAGGTTCGAAGCCAGCCATGCTGGCTTAAAAGACCCTGTTTCAAAAATATAAAATAGGTCTGGGAGTGTAGCCCAGAGGTAGAAGGGCTTTCAGGAACCCCAGTACCACCAAAAAAAAACAAAAACAAAAACAAAAACTCATAGATCTGTGCATTGAAAGGAATGGATTTTATTGTAAATAATTTATAACTCAGTAAATTTTAAATATATTTTAAAAACATATAATAAGTGTTGTTTCATACTCCCAGTTTGTGGGGTTTTTTGTTATATGAGTGATAGAAAACTAATAAATCTGGATTCTGTTTGGATTTTGCTAATGGAAATTATGTAAAGGAGATCAGAGGCCAAGAGGAGACAGCAGTCAGAGCATTTCTTTACTGCTTCCTGCCTGTTCTGAGTCTGGGGTCCTGACAGGGGCTGCAGCTTTCTAAGGCTGGAATTCTTGTCTCCTGAGCTAGCTCTCACATGTCTCCATTGATGTAGCTCTGACTGGGATTCAGGACACAGTTTTCTCTCTTTGCCCCTTCAACCTAGGACTAGTAAGATGTTTGTCCCATTCATTATGTATGGGGAGGGAGAGGGAGTGCGGTGGGACCTGGAGGGAAACTCAACAAATGCTATGTGTATATAGGTTTCTATCACTGTGAACCTCATTATGATGTATAATTACAACACACCCATTATAAAAAAAAAAAAAAGATAGAGTCAATTGTTAGCATCTCTCCCAAGCTCCATATTCAACAATCATTTCAGTAGGGAGAAACTGGTCATCACTGAACCATTTATACCACAAAATCAGCAAACACTCTAAAAGAGGACCTTTGTTTTCCCTGGAGACCTGGTAGTTAAACATTTACTATCATACTACCTAGTGCTATGGAATTCGCACTGCATACTTTGAGCATTGCAGTTTTCTGCCAAGAAAATTCTGTAAGTCTATAATTCTATTTGCCTTGATCTACTGGAGAGTAAAAACCAGAAATGATGACTTTAAATGAAGTAGAAATGCCTAAAGTAGGACTTCCAGACACAGCTTTCTGGTTTTACACAGTTCTAATCCTCCTCTTCTCTTGAGGGTGACCCTTGAAACCTTTTTGGGTACCCTCTCCCTTCCAGTCTTCTTTACATCTTTCTTGATCAAAACTAAGATACATATGACAACTAGAGAAAATGAAGACACATAATAAGGTAGTCAATGAAGTAAGCTTACCCAAGTGGTCTAGATGAAGGGGAAGTTCATTTATAGCACAGAGTTTGGATTCAGCTCCCAATGTCAGGAATTAAATCAGAGTCATAACCAGAGTTGAGGGAAGGTCCCTGAAGCCAGAAATAATCAAGATAGGACTTGAAAATGTAACAGTGTGAGATGGAGACTAGGGAGATGCCCAAGTTCCCAGGAGGAATCCCCTTATCACCTAAACACCGAAAGAACAAAGCAAAGTAGGATGACCCAGGCACATTAGAAGCAGCGCCATGAACATGGGTACTGAGTGAGAGCCCTAGTGAGTTGCAAATTATATAGCTATGTGCCATCAAAAGACTAATAGAGTTTATGTTAAGGGAGTGTGACTCAGTGTCCAATGAATATAACTCAAGCTTCACAGAAGCCGCAAACAAAGTGCCAAGGAGATGTTCCTCATTGGCCCTTCTGTGAGTTTTTTAAAGGAAGCAGAAGAGCGAATGTGACTGAGCTTAACAAAAGAGAGCGTTGTGAGACACAAGAGCATGGGCTACTTAGTTGATGAATTTGAGTCCATTCTTACAACCCCCCAGTAGCAAGAATGGGTACATGTAAACAAGATAATATCAAAGTAACAACAAGCTACTCTTTATTCACAGCTGAATGGTAATGTAAATATGTCATCTCATCACAACAGGGCTGAAAATGGAAATCAGTGTCCACCAGACAGAAAGCCCAGAGCATCACAAGTAGGTAGATCCAGGAGTGATGGCCCTTTCCATGAGAAGCAGTAGAGTTTTTCCAAGGAAAGGTAGTGGAGTTATGAGTGTAGAATATTGAAGGGTAGAAATTGTGGAACTAAAGAGGAGGCAGGGGTTTACAAAGGGAGAAATGGCTGGCCATCTCTACAAGATGGAGTCAGGATCATCCACAAGTTCCATCCCCAGAACCTCCTATGTATCTGGGTTCTTTAACATGTGAGATTAAGAAAAACAAAAATGTTATGGTTTGAACTGTTGTCATTTGGGAGAACTGTCCCTGGGGACCTGTGGTAGGCACCAGGAAACTATTCCCTTAACCGCGGGTCCTTGTTCTGGACTCAAGATCAATAGACACGAGTCCAAACTCTTCTTAAAGATTTAAATGAGTTTATTACAAATACAGAAATAAAGAAGATAGTTACAGCCCTATACCATTGCAGAATAATATAGGGAGGGTGACCCAAAATGAATTCACCAATAATTCCTAGATACAGAATATTTTATAACCAGCCTTCTGACCCAACCAAATCTGCCCCTCTAGAGCTAGCTCTTGTGATATTGGGGATTCCTTCCAGTCGGCCTGTCCTGTTTCTGGTACAGACCCGGGGCCTTTTGTTATACCCCAAAATGTGTTATTTGATCATCGGATTCTGGTATCTCTTGAAGGCTTATGGCATCCTCTCATGATTATGAAATCTGGGATTTCCTGAAGGTTTATGGCATCCTTCAACTTCCTTGGGAAATCTTATCTTTACAATGAACAAGGCCGGCCCTGGAACTATCTCTGTTGTCTTGCTAATAGCCCTTGGTGCCTGGAATCCTGCAGCCCTTTCTTTGAAGCTCCTGGCTTCTTTTACTACCAAAGATATATTTTTAAAAATTGAAAATCTTTCCCAGTACTGGTACATTGATACATTTTGAAGCCTCTTCCCAATACTGGTACAAAAAATACTACAGGTTAACTAGGGCTTTAACTTTAGCCCCTTCAGCACTGTAACCCCTTTCTAAAATGCCTTTCTCCCTAAATTAGCACTGGTTCTCAAAGTAGGCTGTACTACTGGAAAAGGGTTATTGAAAAAAGCATAGGTACATAAATTAACACTTTTTTTCACTGTATATTTCTCTTTATTCACTTATAGAGAGTAGATTTCCAGAGGACAGGGGGTTGCTGAGTCATCTTTTTTTAATTTTTATTTTTGAAGAGAGAGCAATAAGCTAAATAAGTTTGGGAAAGTAAAGAAGTCACATATCCTTAGAAAATCGGGTGTGATCATTTTGTGAGAGATGAAGGACTAGAGGGGCCAAAAGATTCCAAAAGGAAAAGAGTGTAATGCATTGGGAAAACTACACCTCGGAATCCCAGAGAGTGAAAAGAGACTCAAGCTGGCCTACAGAGAAAACAATGGGAGATATCCCAAAAATCTGAAAGACAACCCAGAAGGGACAGGTAGAACCTTCTAGCAACCTCATAGTTGACTGAGGGACTAAAAGAGAAGACGAGGCCTATCACCTGCAAGTTACAAAATTATTTTTCCAAAGTCTACTATAGTTTATGCTCTCAGTGGGCTATGAATCATTTTATTTCCAGAACTATGCAGTCATATCATTGCTTTTCACCCAATAAATATTTATTAGCACTGACAATGTGCCAAGCATTCTTCACCAGTGCACAGAAGAGGCAAAAATCACTCTCTGCCAAGAGAAATTTTCGTATGCACCAGAATCCAACTCTATAACTGGATGGTGAGGAAGGGGGCTTTCAATAGAATAGAATGTACTGAGAGTAAGCCGGGTGTGGTGGTGCACGCTTGTAATCCCCACGCTTGGGAGGCAGAGACAGGAGGATCGCGCAGGTTCTGAGCCAGCCTTGCTGGCTTAAGAGACCCTGTTTCCAAATAAAAATGTAAAAATAGGTCTGGGAGTGTAGCCCGGAGGTAGAAGGACTTCCAGGAACCCCAGTACCACCAAAAAAAAAAAAAAAAAAAAAAGGAATGTACTAAGAGTATTTTTTAAAAAATACAATATAAAAGCATAAAGGAAAGCAATTTTGAATATTTTTAGCTCAGTGGCCAAATGTTCCTCTCTTTAGATACACACACACATGCCAGGCATGGTGGCACACGCTTGTAATCCCCGCGCTTGGGAGGCAGAGACAGGAGGATCACACAGGTTCGAAGCCAGCCGCGCTGGCTTAAGAGACCCTGTTTCCAAAAATAAAAATAGGTCTGGGAGTGTAGCCCGGAGGTAGAAGGGCTTCCAGGAATGCCAGTACCACACACACACAAAAAAAATACAAACACATGCACAAGCATGTGTGTGTATACATATACACACACAGTGCATCTTTTTTACTTTTATTAATATAATGTTCAACCCCATTTACTTGCCCCAGCATCCCTCCATATTAGACCAATTTTTCATTTCACTCATTGATTTATTAAAATTTTCTAAAGTTCTCAAAAACATCTTATTAATTAAAAACCTTCTATTCACTAAGTCTTTGTAAAATTTAGCTTAAATAAAATTGTAGAGAATAAATTGCAATGCATCAATGAAAATCTAATTGATCCAACTTATTTAATATTCTACAATAAATATTTGATTACCATCACCATCATACACATATAAAATACACAAATAAAATTAAAATTAAGAGAAAAAATATTTTTACTCAATAACATTTGTTAAACTAATTATTACAGTTCACATGAAAGTTCAGTGTGGTTAAAGGAAGTTTCTGGCAGAATAAAGAACATATTTCACTTGTCCATTAGGTGGCAGCAAAACTCTTTCATACTGGCAAATTTTCAAAGCCTTTTATTCTGTGCCTTTAGGCTGTTTTAACAGTTTATACCTCACACAGAGAAATAATGTTCAACTGTTTCCTCTCAGAGGGAGGGGCTCCATAGACACTGAAATTAGCGGAACATTGAATGTGAAGGCCTACTGGTTAGTAGAAGAAATTGCTTTTTGAATTAAAAACAAGAAAACAATTATTTAATTTTCAAATACAATCCAAATAATTTGTGTCAATTAATTATATGTGTCAACACTACACTGGACACTTTCTAATTTTTGTGAATTTAGCCCCAATTGGTAAAACTTAACATGGAATCTACAAACATCTGCAACACCAAAAATATCAGGCTGCAACCTTCATCTGATTCACCAATCTGTCATCTGAGAAAAATCTCCCTCCTGTCCACAAAGTTTTTCCGTGACTAGAAACTCAAGCTGGCAATTCACCATAACACATCATCAATAGGCAGAATAAATATCATCAAAATGGCCATTCTGCCAAAAGTCATCTACAGATTCATTGCAATTCCTATCAAAATAACAATGACATTCTTCATAGACCTAGAAAAATTAGTTATGAATGTTGTATGGAGAAAGAAAAGATCCAGAATAGCCAAAGCAATCCTCAGCAATAAGAACCATGCAGGAAGCATCACAATCCCTGACTTCAAATTATACTATAGAGTAATAGTAGTAAAAACAGCATGGTATTGGCACAACAGGCACAGAGACCAGTGGAACAGAAGATGCAGAAACAAACCCACACACCTATAGTCAATCGATATTTGACAAAGGGGCCAAACTAATATGCTGGAGAAAAGACAACCTTTTCAACAAATGATGCTGGGAGAACTGGCTATCCAGTTGTAGAAAAATGTACTAAATTTTTACTTCTCACCATGCACAGGAATCAACTTGAGATGCATCAAAGACTTAGAATTTAGACCTGAGACTGTGAAGTTATTAGAGGAGGGCATAGGCTCAACACCCCAACATATAGGCACAGGCAGTAACTTTCTCAACAAGACCACCAAAGCGCAGGAAATTAAAGCAATAATTAAGAAGTGTGATGGCATCAAACTAAAAAGTTTCTTCTCATCAAAGGAAACCATCACGAACCTAAAGAGAAAAACGTAAAGAATGGGAGAAGATCTTTACCATTAGATAGAGGGCTAATATCCAGAATATACAAAGAGCTCAAAAGACTCTACACTAGCAAAACAAATAACCCAATCAAGAAATGGGCAACTGAATTGAACAGACATTTCACAAAAGAAGAGATAAAAATGGCCAATAGATACATGAAAAGATGTTCAACATCATTAGCCATCAGGGGGATGCAAATCAAAATTACGCTGAGATTCCATCTAACCCTAACCAGAGTGGCAAGCATAAAGAAATCAACAACAAATGCTGGTGAGGATGTGAGGAAAGAGAAACTATAATACTGACTTTAAAAAGTACTTAGCTAAATTCAGTTTATATGAGCATAATTCAACAACTTTCTATAACTAATTTCATTAATGTTGAAACATAAACAGTAAAAATAGTCATTGAAGTTTGGAATAAGGAAATAAGGATTAGTGACATAAAAATAGGTGAAGAAACATTTTGATTGCTCATGGGGGATAAGCATCATGTGAGAGGGAAGGATTGATGTAGTTCTTAAAAAATATGTCAGCATCTCATGAACAACTGGTAATTATCTTCATGAAACACTAGTTACTAACATGGGAAACTGAACTAGAAAAACCTTAAGAGGTATATACAATGATTGACTTTGACTGGAATAACCCAACTGAAATGTGTAAAATCTCCTTCAGTTCTATTTCCTTTAATTCCACAGTGTCTTTATCCCCCCCAAATTCTACTATTATTTATGGTAAAATAAATAATTTTCTAATACTAATATTAACATTTAATAACATACTATTTTAAATAATAGAAACTTTACTATTATTTATAATAATAGGCCTCTTCCTATTTCTGTAGTCTCATTTCCTCTTCCCTGCCGCATATCCAGTAATCTGATCATACCCAACTACTCATAGTATAATCATACTTTCCCAAGTAAGTTAGAATGTTTTATAGCTACTTGTGCATATTCTCTTTCCTCTGCTTAGAACAGCCTTATTATCTTAGAAAAAAGTCAGACTGTATCAGTTTGCTGGGACTACCATATAAAGTACCACAGACCAGGTGGCTTAAACACAATAATTTATTTACTCACAGATCTGAAGGCTGGAAATCCGGGATCAAAGTGTCAGTATTTTGAAGAAATCAGCAGGAGGGGTTTCTTCGGCGGCATCTCTCTTTAACTTGTAGCTAGCTGTCTTTCGGAGTGGAGGGAGAAGGAAAGGGTACTGAGTATTGAACCCAGGTGCATTCTATTTCTAAACTTTACCCCAGGCTTTTTTTTTTTTTTTTTTTTAACAGGATCTCACCAAGCTGCTAAGGGCCTCCCTAAGTTGCTGAGGCTGACTTTGAACCTGTGATCCTTTGATCTTAGCCTCCCAAGAACTGGGATTCCAGGCATGCACTAACACACACAGCTTATAGCTGTGCTGTCTTCTTCCCATATCTTCATTGTATTTTCCTTCTGCACCTGTCAGTGTTTAAATTTCTTCTTCTAATAAGGACACCAGGTGTATAAAACTGATTTCTAACCCGCCCTAAAGATCTCATTTTGGTTTAATTACCAGTACGTGGGAGGCTGAGACAGGAGGATCATGGGCTCAAGATTAGCCTTGGCAACCTAGCAAAACTCTCAGCAACCTAATGAGACCCTTTTTAAAAATAAGAAAAAATATAAAGAAGAGTTGGAGTGTAGCGTGGAGGAAGCCCTTGGGTTCAATTTCCATTACCACAAAAAAGACTCTATATCCAGATAAAGTCATATTCTGTGTCACTGGAGTTAGACTTTCAACATATGAATGGAGGAACATAACAATTCAGTCATAACACAGACTCTTACCATCTATAATAGCCTGATAGAAAGTATTTTCCAAGAATCTTACATCTTGAATCTTTTCATCTCAGGCTAGGTTAAGTCCCCTTCCTCAAAACTCCTAAAGCAGGACATGCATTCCTCTGTCATTATTAAAGGGTCCATTCCTTCACTCTTTGTCTTTCTTTTCCTTATTTCAGCACCTATCCTTCTGCCTGGTCCATGGCAGGTCTGCACAGATTCTTTGTGCCTTCATGTTTTATTTATTAAATTATAAGCTAGTCAACTTGACTGTACTGCAATACAATTTCATGAGGCAAGGAACGCATAGTTAGCAAGTTTGAGCACTAAGTTTCCATTTTGGTATGTTGAGTTTAAGGGCTATCTAAATGGAAATAGCTAACATTTAGCATCTCCTATTGAGGAGAGAAAACCATCTTGAAAGTATGGGTTGGTGAAAGGATATGATCACTCAGGGAAAATATATAAAGAAGAAGAACAGCTTTAAGAAAAAGCAAAGGTTTTAGAGAGAGAAAGAAAAGAATAGAATGGGAAAGTCAGAGTTGTGAACAGAGACCAAGAGGGGATGGCTTCAGTTTCCATTTGTGCTATTTCCCATACTAGACTCAAATGACGTCATGAGATACGTTTCCTTCATATTGCCACCAGGAGTCTTCAACAACTTCAGCACCATCTGTCTGGCAGATCCGCAGCAAGCTTCAGCTGTCATTAGAAGGGCTTCTCCAGCTGTGACATCTGTTGAGCAAGAAGACCACGTACCAAGTGACAGTAGCAGCGTGTTGAAGGCCTCATGCTCTTGATTAAGTTGAAGTTCAGATGAGTGACATCAAGTGACTTGTCCTTCAAATAACCTGTGGTCTGTGGTTTACTGAGCTGCAGGTCACATAAGGTTTAGTGAGGCCCCCAGAGATTTATTGGTAGTTAAAAGCAAATAGACGTGGAACAAATTTTGTTTTCCCTTAAATTATACACATTATGATGTATCGCCTAGACACATTAGCATGTATTTCCAGAAACTAAGAGAATTCATCCTAATGTTCATAGTATTCCCAAATACTTAGCAAATTTAAGTACCTGTGAATATGTTACCATACATGAAAAAGGGAAATTCCAGGTATAATCAAGATTAATGGTCTTGAGTTGGGGGAGTTCTCCTGGATTATCCTTATGGGTCCAATCTCATCACCTTGCCCAGTAAAGCAGAGAACCTTTCCCAGCTGTGGCTAAAGAAGGCGCCGTGTTGATGGAAGCAGGCTCAGAGAGATGGGGCTCTGGCTTTGGAGATGGACCAAGCAATATGTGAGCCAAAGAATTAAAACAGTCTGTAGAAGCTGGAAAAGTCAAGGAAACAGAATTTCTCCGAGAAACTCCAGAAACTCATTCTTCTGACACCTATATTTTAGCTCAGTGAAACCCCTATATGGCTTCTGGCCTACCAAATTTTAGTGTAATATATTTGTATTTAGTTAAGCCATCTAACTTGAAGTAATTCATTACAGCAGCAATAGAAAACTAACATGCCCACCTAAGTCAATTACTTGTCAAGAAATATATGTGTGTGTGTGTGTGTGTGTGTGTGTGTGTGTGTGTGTGCACAAGCGTGTGCGCACACGTGCACGTGCATGTATATGTGTGGTGCTGCATCATTTATGTTCCTGAGGCTATTGTATAGAATAATTGTATAGATAATTGTATAGAAGTATAAACTAAATTATGTCTAATCAGTAACTAAGCACTCATACTATAGAATTATTTTTACTAATTTTGATGCTATAAAATGGGCTTTTTCTGATTCTTCAAGTACTTAGTGCCTAGTCTATCAAACTTAGGGCTTTATTATATGAAAACAGCAACATAGAAGTATCCTAGAGAGAATTCATTTCTGGAAAGGATTATCATTTTCAGTAAAAGAATACTGGTTATTTGGAATTTTTCCAGCACGGTGTAAAATATTGGAGAAACTCTTTGAATGTTTTTTGCCTGCTTTCCATACCCTACTTTATAACAGAAGACAAAATAATGGCTAGACAAGAGATGTATTTTTTTAATTAAGTAATAGCACTACTATTGGGATTCTCTTTAAAACCTTTATTCACTATTATTATTAAAACTAAGCATATTATATCTTTATGGAAATGTAGCACTTTATAAATAATTAATTCATCAACATTGTTTTTCCCGCATTCTCTTCCCACAACATCTTTTCTCTTTTCTATTATTCTGTTTGTCCATTATCTTTACACATTTAAAGTAGCTTAATACGTTGATATAAAAATTACTTTTATTAGAAAAGTAGGGACTTTTGAAAATTTTCTTTTCCAGAAAAACTAATAAGAAAATTGGCAAACAACTCTTTCAGAACTCTGGAAATTAATCAAACACTTTTAGCCCTCCAAGGGAAATACCATAATGAAAAACTGCCAAACCTTGGTATGAACAAAAATCTTTATGGATCTGAACTTGTCTTGCTCTCAAACCTTGCTCCATAGTAACTTTAAAAATCAACAGCCTAGCCGACGTGGTGGCGCACGCTTGTAATCCCCGCGCTTGGGAGATGGAGACAGGAGGATCATGCAGGTTCGAAGCCAGCTGTGCTGGCTTAAGAGACCCTGTTTCCAAATAAAAAAGTATAAAATAGGTCTGAGAGTGTAGCCTGGAGATAGAAGGGCTTCCAGGAACCCCAGTACCACCAAAAAATAAAAATAAATAAATAAATAAATAAATAAACAGCCTACAATTACAGGGAAAGTCTGTCACCTGGCTACTACTGGGGGAGGAAATAGGATTGTTCTTCCGACCTCCATTTCCATACAACTGTTGACAGAGTTGTCTGGAGGATCCCAGGGAAAGATGCACTCCCAAGACTCATGACTTAACGTGACTCAAAGACCACTCACTGGGAACAATCTCACTCTACTGCATTTGTTGAAAATAATCAGAAATGATTGTTGAACATCCTGGCTACCTGTAGTATGGAATAACTATTGTAAGAAACAATAAGCTAACCCAAAAGCTTATGAGGAAAATGAGATAAATAAAGATGCAAAGACCTAAAGAACAACATCAAGCATACAAACCTAAACACAGAACATTCGTTCTCCAGGACAGATATATGCTAAGCCATAAAACAAATCTCAATACATAGAAGGATTAACACCATACAAAGTATGTTCTCCAGGTACGATGGAATGAAATTAAAAACCAGGAACAGAAAGACAGTTGGAGAATTCACAAATACATAGGAATTAAACAATATATCTGTGGGTAATCAAGGGATTTGTGTGACTGAGCCTGAGTCCTAGAGATGATGGCTGGTGATGTTTCTGAAGGCCAGAGCCAGTGAGTATGAGGCAGAGCCTAGGAAGTGATGCTGAGTTCAGTGCTTAAGTATTTCTTAGATCTGTCTTCACAAACACACAAATATGTGGTGACATTTTAGATAAGCTCTCATTACCATTATAATCAAACCTTGTGAATCTGTTGGTCTGTTATTCATTATCAATTTATCCAACTTCCCACCCTTAAGGGTCTGATAACTCAGAATGTGTTCAATGCCCTCTGCAACTTAGCTACAATATTTTCCTCCTTTTGAATGTCTGTTCTCATCTCTCTCTGCCTACCTAAACTCAATATGGCATCACATATATGTGGTGTTTTGCAAACTATAGGACAATATGTAAATATGCACTACATTTACTAGAATTCCCCCCTTTAAAGAATAAATTTGTATGTCCTCCTTCTTGAAAGGCTTATTCAATCCTTCTAGATCTCATAGGTTCTTTTTTTTCTTTTTTTCCTTCTGTATTTTAGGCCTACCTGTCTCCTTTCACTATTCTAAATGTTGTGCTTATATTTTCTGTTTTTTACACTTTTTATCATCTATGTATATATTCTGAAATAATAAACTGTTATGTTTTGCCTGTATTTATTTTTTTATTTCTTTTTATATTTTTATTTTTATTTTTAATTTATTTTTATTGGTGCATTGTAATCATACATCACATTGGAATACAAGACTTGAGAGGATATATAAGCACACATCATCCAATTAGCCCTTATCCAGTCCCCATCCCATTCCCTCCCCCTCCCTCTCCCTTGATCCCATGCTTGTTTCGTGATTAACTTTGATACATGTGTTTATGTACCTCCTGCTTTTTAAAAAGGCTCCATCCTCCCCTATTCCATACCCTCTAATTGGTCACCTTAATTGCTTCACTATAGGGCCCTTTCTATAGCTCGACCACTTCCTGTTGCCCCTTTCCTCCTAGTTATTGCTGATTAGGGGAAGCATCTGGTTTTAATTTTCTGCGATATTTCTCTGTGCATGCCACATTGCAAATACCGATCCCACTCTTGACGGCCCCAGTTGTGGCCTGGCTACCCGGTGGACTGATCCAGACCTCGCTGGCTCAAGCAGCGGCCTTGCCTAATGGGAGGCCTCAATTCTGGTCTCGCTGGCCCCGATACTGGCCTAACCCCTCAGCTGGCTCCGATCCCAGCCTTGGAGGCCTCAACAGCGGCCTTGCCTCACGGAAGGCTCCGATGCCGGCCGCTGACCCCAGCACCGGCCGCTGGCCCCGGCACCAGCCTAACCCCTCAGCAGGCTCTGATCCCAGCCTCAGAGGCCCCACACCAGCCTTGCCTCACGGCAGGCTCCGATCCTGACCACGCTGGCCCTGGCACCAGCCTGACCCCTCGGCAGGCTCCGATCCCGGCCTCGCTGGCCCCAGCACTGGCCTAATCCCTCGGCAGACTCCAATCCTGGCCTCGGAGGCCTCAATAGCGACCTTGCCTCACGGAAGGCTCCGATGCCAGTCGCTGGCCCCATTGCCTGTTTTTAAACTTAGTATAAAAACAATCAGAATACATTTATTCCTCCATAGTAGTTTGCTATTTCTTCTTATTATCAAGGGTCTGTTTGTTAATTTGAATAGGACACACACACACACACACACACACACACACACACACACACAAAACGTATACTTCAAAAACCAAAAATATTTCTCCCCCATTCTAGTCAACCTATATATCCCTTTATGTTCATTCTCCTCATAGGCAATCACTTGTATTAGTTTCATTTAAATCTTTCCAATATAAGCAAACACAATTGTATTTTTACTCCCCCCCCCCCTTTTTGTGGTATTGGGGATTAAAGCCAGAGGCATTTTACCTCTAAGCTATACCCCAAGCTCTATTTTATTTTTTATTTTGAAAGAAGGTATCACTAAATTGCAAAGGGTTTCACTAAGTTGCTGTGGCTGGTCACAAATCTGCGATCCTCCCATCTCAGCCTTCCAAGTACTAGGATTACAGGTGTGTGCCATCATGTTCAGCTTCCTCAATTTTTTATACTTAAAAAGTATGTCATATCACATATAGATCTATCCACATTCTCATGAGACACACTTTCTCATTCTTTTTCATAACTGCATAACATTCCCATGCTGGGCATCTACTGTGATTTCTATGACCAGTTCTCTATTAAGGGACCCCTGGATAATCTTTCCTTCTTAACTAATAAAACATTGCTACAGGTAACACCAAATGAACAAATGCTGTTTCTAACCTGTGCATCTTTTTATTTAGGATAAACGTACATGAGTGGGTCTCCTGGGTCAAAGGGGAAATAAGTTTGTAATTTTGACAGGCATTTCCAAATTGCTCCTTATAAAGAATATACTATCTCACACTTATACCATTTATATATGAGTGAGTGCCTGCTTCCCCGCAGCTTTACTAAACTTAGAATTTTATTGGATAGGTGAAAAATCTAACTCACTGTAGTTTCATTTACAATTCTCTTATTATGAAAGAAGTCTTATTTTTTAACGTCTACAGATATATGTCTTTTCTGTGAACCAACTTTTCCTGTCCTTTGTACATTTTTCCCTTGGATTATAGATACTTTAAAAATCACTTCCAGCCAACCTGGTGCTTCATGCCTGTAATCCCAATATTTGGGAGGCTGAGACAGGACAATTGCAGGCTCAGCAATACAGTAAGCCTCTCAGCAATGTAGTAAGACTGTTACAAAACAAAAAAGTAAGGTTCACTGTGTAGCTCAGAGGTAGAATACCCCTGGGTTCAATCCCCAGTGCCACACACACACACACACACACACACACACACACACACACTCCCAGCATCTGAGTAATTATTTTACTCTTTGGTTTGTCATTTGTTTTTTGTTTGTTTGTTTGTTTGTTTACTTTGCTTATGAAAGTTTTATCACAAAATTTTTTTAATGTAATCAGTTCTGCCAGTTCTGGAATAGCTTCTGCATTTTGAAGCAAAGTTAGAAAAGACTTTCCTACTCTAATTTTATAAAGAGGTTGGCTCTCTTATGCTTTTTTCTGGTTCTTAAGTGACTTCATTTTAATTTTTTGAGGTTCTATTGGCATAGAAAATAGATATAAGACATGGATTCTTTTTCTAAACAGAGCTACCTGTCTTCACACAACCTTATGCATAATATTCATCATTGTTGGTCCATCCATAGAGCTAGAATAATCATTTTAAAAGTTGAATTCTAATGTGTAACTACAAATAAGTTATTTATCTTCTTCGCTGATGATAAGTTTAGTGATTTTATGTTTTGCTTGTTTGTTTAAATGAGTAAAGCTGACATAAACATGCTTATAGGTGTCTCATTTTTAAAACTCTCTAGAACTATTTATCATTGAGATATGTTGTGTTCACTGAATAACTGAAGTGGTGTTAGACTATGCCCTACTTCTTGCCCATTGCTTTTCCCACAAGGACTTGAGAGAAAAAAATAATCTTATATCTTTGGTCTATATGTCATGTGGATTAGGAAAAGAATAAGCTCTCAGTCGGAAATAAATTGAGGTTAAACTAACCTGAATGGAATTAGTAGTTTCCTGTGGGCAGAGGAATGTAGCCTAAAACTAATCGTTTATTTACTGCTAATCCCTCAAAAACAGAATCTATAGCATGAAATAAATTGTACACATATTTTAGACCATACGTATAGGCTTTCTTTTTTAAGGTTACAGGCAGACTAAATCTCAACCTAAAGAAAGCAAAGCAATTTATTCTTTCACCTTTGGTACTTTTAGAATTTCTCATGGATATAGGAACACTGATACAACGTCTGTGATCTATCAAAACCAGATGAAATATGATGGAAAATTTGTTGTGCAATTAACTTTTCAAGATCCAAAAGGAACATGTTGGCCTTATTTAGCATCTTTCACATCATTAGTTTAATCCATGTGTTTAAATGATAGGCTTCTAGAAGTTGCTACATCCTCTTATGGCAAAAGCAAATGTTTTGTCTTTCAAAATGCATTCCTGGCTGGGTTTTTATCCAGGGATTAAAAGCCTGGCTTTTAAGTGAATAGAATCTACATCTCTTTCAGAACTATAATTGATTTTCCTTCTTATCCAACGATCATAGCAAGAACTACACTAAAATAGTCACCAATAGGAGGGTGCCATCCCTTTTTAGGGCTGATTCAACTTATGAAAAATATATGAGTAGCTTTTGTTCACACTGAGGCTTACCAGAGACTGGTATTTATCTTAGAGTTAAGAGGCAATCTTAAAAGTACAACATTTCCATTAACTGTAACATATTGAGCTCTCAGGAGATGGGCTATCCAAGGAAAGGCAGTTTCAAAAATGAGTTCTCCTGTAAATTTTTTTGAATAAGAAAATTTATTAAATGATAATTTAATACTTGAGAAGAATGTTTTTGTTACCAAGTAAAATTACTATTTTTCTCAAGGTAGTAATTCTTCACTAAGATAAGGTTTTATGGTAGAATTAATGTAGATTTATATGTTTGTAGCTTAGAGCCTTGTAGAAATATCACATGGTAACTTTGTCTCACAATCAAGCCAGCTTCTCCTTTGTTATACTAAAACATGGCTCTGGCTTCCTACTTTAAAAAACTGTGTATAACATAATTATATATTGCTCAGAAAATAAGTTTCTATAATAGTTAAAATAATGTAAGAATTACTGACATTTGTTTAAATTTGCATGGTGCTCAGGGTTCTTTATGTGCAAAACAACAGTTTCAAAGACATTTTGATTTCTGAGTAAAACAAAAGCCCTTGATACTTATTTCTAAAAAATTTCATTCCACCTAAGGCACATGTTCCCATATTAGTTGGTAATTCCACAAATACCACACAATACTGTGTTTGCCTGTGAGGAAATATTTGTTTTAAATTGATGTGATATTATCCATTCCAAAATACACAGGAATTTCTAGTCAATGACCTCAACAAACTCCAATGCAATAATGTCTCATTCTTTTATCATTTTATTTTTATATCACAGTTTATTTGCCAAGGAAAATAGCATATTCTGAGCTTCATTGTTAGTATTTAACATTTTGTTATGGGAGAAACAGACTATATATTGCCTTTCTACATCATTTTAAAATTAATTCAACAATTCAAAAAGGATTATTTTGTGCTCTGGATTTAGGTGAAAAATAAATCCTACTTTATTTTGATGAAATAGTATGGAGTTTTCTCAATCAAAGCAAAGCAATTTTTCTTTCTAGAGTAAATGAGTATTTTGTGTCAGTATTTGTCTCATGATTATAAAGGATCAAAATGGATAATCATATCATATGGATCCTTAGTTTAATGAGAAAATTTGGTTGATGACAGATCATTTATGAGGATTTCAAACTTGAATTTGTAAAGAAGCCTTTTTTGTCTGCTTACAGAAGACATGACCTCCAACTGTCTGTAGCCATGTCTCCCTTGACATAGAGAAGCTGGTCTGAAATAATAAATCTGAAATATTATAAGAAAGAGAAAAAAGAGAAGGATGGAAGAGGAAAAGAGTGGCATTCAAATCTCTCTTTAGTAATCTTTAAAGGAACTTCTAACCAACCAGCTTTCTTTGCCACATGAAGTCAATAAAATCCCAACTAGCAGACAGACCCAGTGGCCCATACCTGTAATCCCAGTACTTGAGAGGCTGAAACAGAAACATTGTAGTTTTGAAGCCTGCCAGAGCAATTTAACAAAATCCTATTCCAAAATAAAGAATAAAATAGGAACCAGGCATGGTGGCACATGCTTGTAATCCCAGTACTTGGGAGGCTGTGACAGGAGGATCCAGGTTTGTGGCCAACCTCAGCTATTTAGTGAGGTCACTCACAACTTAGTGAGACCCTGTTTCAAAATAAAGAATAAAAAATTGGACTGGGGTTATAGCTCAGAGGTACAATGCCCCTGGGTTTAATTCCCAGCAATCCTCCCCCAAAATATAAAATAAAATATTCCTGAGGATATAACTCAGAGGTAGAAAGACCCTTGGTTCAATCCTCAGTGTGTGTGTGTGTGTGTGTGTGTGTGTGTGTGTGTGTGAATGTAGCCCAAATGGGTTAAACCAAATCATCAAATTGTGTCCTTTAAAGAGGTATTTAAATTGAAGATAAAGGATGTAGATAGAATTGAAACTTATTGCTAACAGATTAAAAACTAGGGCTATAGTATAGAAGTACAAAGATACTACCAAGTGTGATAGATTGTATTTTCTAAAGATAACCATAAAAATATCTCCCATAAACACATTCTTACTGTGTTCCTAAGTGGAACTTTGTGACTGCCTCAACCAGGAAGGTTCAACAAAAGTGGGGCCATGAGATTTCTGAGGCTACTTTAGGAAAAATGCCAGGTGCTTCCACCTTGATTCCCTAGGATATTCACTCTTAGAACCACACTGTCATGCTATCAGGAGGTTCAAAATACCCCATGTAGAAAGAACTGACAAAGTAAGCATATGTAGATGTTCTTACTGAGGGTCAACAGCCATTATCAACCAGACATGTGGAGACACTTCCAGATAATTCTAGCCCCTAACCATTGGGTGATCTCAGGTTTCAAGTCTTCCAGCTAAAGTCCCAGACACCATGGAACAGAAACTAGTCTTTCCAATGTCTGAGATCCTCCTGAGGCTCAATGAATGGTTTAACAGAGGAACTCCCAGAATTCAGAGAAGCTTCTATACTTATGATTATGATTTATTACAGTGAAAGGACATAAATTAACATCAGCCAAAATAAAAGGCACATGGCAGAATCAGGGCATGACCACACATGGGTGTCCAGATGTCTTCTCCCACTGGAGGTACATAGACAGCACTTAATTCTCCTAGCAATGATGTGCAATAATCTACATTAAGTATTGGCAACCAGAGAAGTCATCTGACCCTTGGTGTTCAAGACGTCATTCACATAGTACATACTCCATAGTACTATGGAATACTGCATAGCCAAACTTACTCAGTCTCTAGCCACATAAGAGATCAAAGTGATAAAGTATGACCTAAGACACTTACCATAAGTCACATTGTTAGTATAAACTATTATGTCCTAAGGTATTCCAAGGACTTAGAGGGTAGCATCTATGAGCCAGTCAAAAATACATCTTTTATTTGGAATGTGTAAAATGTGAACAACACAAGTCCACTGAGTTAATCCTTTATTGTACACCAAGCCAGTTCAGAAAAATGCCACAAATTTCTGTCTGGCTCTATAGGATACGTACTCTTGTAAGCCACATGTCTCAGTCAACATTCTTGCTTCTGTGACCCAAAACAACTGACCACACAAATTAGAGGAAGGGAGATGTATTTGCTCATAGTTTTTGTATATTTCAGAGGTTCAGTCCATGTTAACCAGGTCAGTAGAGCTTAGGACATGGTGAGAAGCAGAGAGAGAGGGTAAGAGCAAGGTTCTTATTTCATATCATAGAGGCAAGAAGGAAGAGAAAGAGCAAGAAAAAGGGGGGAAACCTTATATAATTCCCAAGGCCACAACCTCAGGGACTCCTCCTCAGCAACCAAGCCCCACCTCCAACTTGGCTGCCCATGTGCTGTAGGTCTGGGAGGACATTCTAGATCTAAACAGTTATATCAGATACCACACTGTGAGGAAGATCAAACTAGTCCAAGAGAGAACACATTAAGAGGCCATATATAGAGATTCCTGCTAAGCATCTTTGTTAATAATCAGCATCAAACAGATAGGCAAGGACACCACTAGATGATTCTGGCCTCCAGCCAGATGCCTGAGTCATCCCCAGACTTCAAGACTTCTAGTAAAAACCCCATGAGTCATGGAACATGATTATCCCACTGTACTCTGTCCTAATTCCTGGACCACCCAATGTCTAAGCCTACTCTTAGGGCCATTGTATGTCACTTGCTTTGTGGTAGTTTGTCGTAAAGCAATAATTACTATAACATCCTTTGAGTACTTGAAAAACGATGTAGTCAAACAAACAAACATATGGCTTTAGCAGAAAAGAGAAGAAATGCAAAGGGCTATGGGGATACTATTTGCAAGTCTAAATGGTTTGGGGGAGACAGTTATCTGAAGTTGTAAGGCTTCCAGGAGACTGTCAGTGAGGGCTTAAAGTATAAAAGCATTTATAAATTTCTAGAAGCTAGGAAAAGAAGCAACTGTTAGGTAGTGGCATTGAGTTTGCTGTGACTATTGTCTGTAGTAGTACAGGAAACAGAAAAAGTACCTAGAACTGGATGATTGCAGAATATTAAAAGTGTCACGTGGTTTATTCTGCTATAATAAAATGTGAGCCGGAAGATGAACTAAAAATGCATGGGGCCAAGTGTGGTGTACACGCCTATAATCCCGGTACAACAACAACAACAAATCCTACACTGGTACATTCTGAGTACCAAGGTAAATTTGCCTTTCTTGACCAGTATTATGATATTATGACACTGCAAGTTATTTTTAAATTAAAAATTGACTTCTGAACAAAGACTACATCCAAGATAGTACTTAAGAGGCTTTGTTAAGAGCCCAGAAGCATCCAACACAGTGTTTCATATGTAACATTTCAGGTATACAGAAGGCCCCTTAAAAATCTAATAAATATGTCTCAGAAAATTTGCATTTAAAAATGTTTCTAAGAATATTAAATGGGATAAGCCAAGAAAGTCTCACACTGGGAGCACAAGATAAAGAAAGGATAATCGAGATTTGTGGGTGTGGCTTTCACCTAGTAAAATGGCTTATATATTGATACATAAAAAAATCACAAAGTTTAAATTATAATAGCTAATACCTAAAAGGACAGAGTCTGTACAAAAATGTAGAGGCCTCTGAACACCCAACTTTTGTAGGCAAGAAGTAGGCTGAGAGACTAACTCAGATGCAAGCATGAAATACCTTTAATATAATTTTATTTTGGTACTGGGGATTTAACCCATGGGCATCTATCTCTGAACACTTTATTTTCTCTGTTGTGAGGCAGGATCTCATTAGGTTGCTGAGAGTTGCTATAACAGAAACTGGTCTCCAAAGTCCTCTGTCTTAGCCTCCCAAGTACTGGGATTATAGGCATGTATCACTACACCCCGCATAAAGTACTTTTGATGTAAAAAGAATATCTCAGAAAGCAGAACCAATAGCCCACTGTATAAAATCAAGATTCATAAAGAATAATGTCTAGGGAGGAGGAATAGACCCAAGTCAAGAGAGTGACTGATGTATGCTTCCTGAACAACAGATGTTCTAGGACTTTCCCACTCTCTGTTGAGTGTGTGTGAGGGACAGGTAATTTTTTTTTACTTTTAGCTCAGAATTTTCAGATCAAGAAAAATTGTGTTCAAAGAGCTGTAACTAACCATGCCAGAGAAGCATCATTTATCCCTGGGCTTGATTTAGATGACTAGATTTTGAGCTGTGAGCTTTAAAATCTAGCTTTAAAATCATTACATTTGGCATGTTTAAAAAATGTAAATTTTTGTGTCCAAAGAACAGATAGTAGAAGGTTTGATTTTCCAAAGAAGATGGCAACAAATAGCTCCCAGCCCACAAACTGCTTTTAAATTGTGGCTTTGACAGTCCTCTTATTGAGGTGGGGTCTGGGTCTCTTCCCCTTAAATTTAGGCATATCTTTGTGATTATCTTAAACAACACAGTGTGGTTGAGGTGACACTATAAAAAGCAAGATCATAGCCAGGCATGGTGGCACATGCTTGTAATCCCAGCATTTGAGAGTCTGAGACAGGAGGATGGGGGTTCGCAAACAGCCTCAGCTACTTCGTGAGGCCCTTTGCAACTCAGTAGACCCTGTTTCAAAATAAAGAATAGAAAATAGAGCTGGGGGTGCAGCTCAGAGGTAGAATGCCCCTAGATTCCATTCCCATTACTGCAAAAAAAAAATTTTTAAAAAAGCAAGGTCATCAAAATCTCACAAATATCACTTCAATTTTCTTGGAATATTTTCTTTTGAAATCTGTCACCATGCTGTGAATAAACCCAAACAACTCAAAGTAACCCAGCTGCATAGGAGCAGAGGTCCTGGCCACCAGCCAGCTCCCATTTGCCTGTTAAGGAAAGCCATTGTTCTGTATCCCACTTGAGCCATTTCAGCCTATGCTGTAACTATCAGAGGCAAGGTATCCATGGGTTTTCCACCCACACTGAAGATTTGTGAGCAATATAAATGTTTGGGTTATTTAAGTCGGCTAAGTGTTGGAGTCGTTTGTCACACAACACTAAATAATAGATTTCTGGCATGGTGCAAAACAATGATTCTTACCTGGGAAAGATATTGCCCTCCAGAAGACACCTAGCAATGTTGGAGCCAGTTTTAGTTGTCACAGCTAGGGTGGGATGCTATTGGTACCTAGTGAAGAGAGGACAGAGAAGTTGCTCTGTATTTTACAATATACAGGACAGCCCCAAATAACAAGGTTTATTTAGTCCAATGTGTCATCAATACCATGTTTAAGGAATACTAATATTAAGGGTTTCCCTAAAATAAAAGGAGCTGGAAGATAGCTACTTTAAGTCTCAAACCTGGCAAAGATAACTGATAAGTAAAATAAAAAATTAAATGCGAGTAAAATAAAAATAAGTGAGTACGGCGGAGTGTGAAAAACACGAGAGAGGTCCGGTACACGTGGCATGTAAAGTTTTAATGGCACGGCTCTCCCGGGGATCAGGGCGAGGCACCGTGGGGCCCGCGCGCCTGTCCCAAGCTTGAGGACGCGGGCTCTCCTTTTCAAGGTATGCATCTTGCGAGATGAGGGTTTACTCGCGGGAACGCCCAATTCTCGTGGGGGTTTCAGCCCCTCCCTTGCCCTGCAGAGGTCATGTGACACAAAGTCACATGAGTGCAGGACCCAACTTAACAATAACCTGTAGTTTATTTTATAGTATTCTAAATGTAAGAATATTATATTTAATACAATATAACATTAACACAATATTTAATATATTAGCACAATATTCAATATAATATATGTAATATATTATATAGAATATATATAAGCATCCTCTAAGATGATGCTTTTATGGTAGGACAGCTCTTCGGAGGGAATATTTCAAAAGATCCCTCTCTGAAGGGTCATCACAGAGGACAGTAGATAAGAAAAAAAGCCTCCTGGCCAGGCATGGTAGCACATACCTATAATCCTGGTATTTGGGAGGCAGAGACAGAGGATCACAGGTTCGAGGGCAACCTAAACAACTTAGTGAGACCCTCAGCAACTTAGCAAGACTCTGTCTCAAAAAAAAAAAAAAAAAAAAAGCTGAGGATGTAGTTTGGAGGTAGAATGCCCCTGGGTTCAATTCTCTGCACCAATAGAAAGAAAGAAAGAAAGAAAGAAAGAAAGAAAGAAAGAAAGAAAGAAAGAAAGAAAGAAAGAAAGAGCAAACAAGCCAGGCTTCCAGGAATAAGAGTCCAGGGTATCCAAAATGGAAGACCAAGAAACCACTTCCACTGTGGTAAAGTTAGTTCTTATAGCCCCAGTCTCACACAATATAGTATTTGCATTGAAACAATGTAGAAAAATGATTGCTTCCTTTTATTTTTCCTATCCTTCAAAGCCCAGTAATTTTAGTATATGTATATTATTTATAATACATATATAATACACATATTTCTTGGTGTTGGTTTTTGATATGATATGTTCAGGTATTCAGAATAATCTTTCAATATACAGTTTTAAATAGTTTTTTTAATCAGAAATGTTTTTGAATTAATGGATTTTTAGTATTTGCTCTTTTGATGTGATTTTTCTCTTTTGGGGCTCCATATGTACCATCTTTGTACTCTGATTTGAATATTTTACTTTCTTAGAGTACATATTTATTTTTAAAATAATTCTTTTTACTGTTTATTGCTTTTAGGCATTATCAGGGTTTTTTTTCCTCTTGTATTCTTTTTACTTGATTCTTCATTTACATTTATGTAATCATCTCCTCCTCCTCCTCCTCCTCCTCCTCCTCCTCCTCCTCCTCCTTTTTCCTCCTCCTCCTCTTCTTCTTCCTCCTCCTCCTCCTCTACTGGGGATGGAACCCAGGGACCATACTTCAGAGCCCTTCCCAGCCCTTCCCTTTTTTATTTTGAAACAGGGTCTCATTAAATTTCAGAGAGCCTCACTAAGGACCTAGGACCTACATCCTCCTGTCTCAGCCTCCCAAATAGCGGGATGTTTTCTTCATTTCTAATTCTGTCCCAAGTTCTGTCACCTCGCCTTTGAGTTTCTCTAATTCTGAGTTGAATGGACATATGGTAACCTTTTGTGTCTTATGTTGTTTTAAAATAATAGTTCAGTTTTGTTCTATTTTGTAGACATTTTTTTTTTTTTTTTTTTTTGGTACTGGGGTTCCTGGAAGCCCTCTACCTCAGGGTTACACTCTCAGACCTATTTTTATATTTTTATTTGGAAACAGGGTTTCTTAAGCAAGCGAGGCTGGCTTCAAACCAGCGCGATCCTCCTGTCTCAGCCTCCCAAACGCGGGGATTACAAGCATGTTCCACCATGCCCGGCTGTAGACACATCTTTATTTTTCATTCTTTCCTTTTTTTTTTTTTTTTTTTTTTCAGTACTGGGATTGAACCCAGAGGCATTATGCCGCCAAGCTATACCTCCAGCCCTATTTTTTATTCTTTTATTTTGAAACTAGGTCTCACTAAGTTGCAGAGGGCCTCACTAAGTAGCTGAGGCTATCCACAAACCTGTGATCCTTCTGTCTCAGCTTCCCAAATACTGGGATTGAACACGTACATCACCATGCCCGGTTTCATCAGAGATCACCTATTCTTTCTTTCTGTTCCTGCAATAGAATTATGTATACATACATGTCATGTATGTGCCTCTTGTTGGTTGAGGGTATTTATAGAAAAATTTGTGACCTGATTTTATTTTAAGGGTTATCACTTATTGTTTTGCCAACTAGTTGATCTGTTTTTGTTTTGTTTTGTTTGTAGTGTAGGGTTTCAGAAAAGTTAAAAATTACACTGCTATTGTCCTGTCTCCCTAAAATGTTTTGAATAATAAACTGCATTTTTTTAAGTGCTTTTAACAAGATAGATGTGGTGGCGCATGCTTGTAATCTCAGTATTTGGGAGGCTGAGATAGGAGGATCACAGGTTTGCAGCAAGTCTCAGCTACTTGTGATGCCTTCTGCAACTTAGTGAGATTCTGTTCCCAAATAGATCCCAAATAGAGAATAAACAGAGCTCAGAGGTAGAATGCTCCTTAATTTAATCTTTTAATCTCCAGTAACACACACACAAACACACATACACACACACACACACACACACACACACACACACACGTGCTTGAACAATGTATTTTTTTCTTTTTTGTGGTACCAGGAATGGAATGCAGGGGCATTGTACCTCCAAGCTATACCCTAGTCCTACTTTTTAGTCCTTTACAAATTTATTTTTATTTATTTATTATTAATTAATTAATTAATTAATTTGTGGTACTGGGGTTCCTGGAAACCCTTCTACCTCCAGGCTACACTCCCAGACCCATTTTTTATACTTTTAAAATTTGGAAACAGGATCTCTTAAGCAGCGCAATCCTCCTGTCTCCGACTCCCAAGCACAGGGATTACAGGCATGCACCACCACGCTGGCCAGTCTTTTTATTTCTGAAACAGGGCCTCACTGAGTTGTGAAGGGCCTCACTAAGTAGCTGAGGCTGTCGGAGAACCGCGATCCACTGGTCCCTGCCTCCCGTATGCTGGGATTACAAGCGTGAGCCACCCAGCCCGTCGAACAATGTATTCTTAAAATAAAGTTTTTCCATTAAGGACTATGTCATGCTCATTATGTATTTTTTTAAGGAAAGATGACATCCCCATGGTGGACTCACCAAAGACCAACCACTTCTGACATTTTAGTGCATTTCCTTCACATTTCTTTTCTATGCATGGCATTTTTGCATAATTGTGGGCAAACTGCATATCCAATTCTGTGTTCTATTTTGTTCCTATAACATTTTAATTTTTTACTATTAGAAAAATCCCTAAGTATCATTGTTTGATATCTATGCTAAATCTATCATGTGCCTCATCTACTAAATGAACCCCAATGTTTGGTCAATTAAAAAACAATTATAGGTAAAGGATTGCTCTGAGGTATGTTGGCACATGTTTTCTATTAAAATATCCCTCCCTATAGGACAACCTGTAATTTTATCCGAACTGCTAATGAGTAGTAATAGCTATACCAGGCTCACACAGGAGTTCCTATGACAAATGCTAATAAATGATTAATCTCTCTTTAGAGGCTTCCTTGGACTATATTAATCATTGAAGAAAAAGATGTAATCATCTTTAACTTGAAATCTTCAGCTACCTTAGAAAACATTCCAATAACTCTTTTTTTCTGGTGTTCATAGTATGTTTGCTCTGTGTGTGCTTATATGTATGTATATAAATATTATATGTTTGTGTATATATGGGCCTACGTATTCATAATCATTAGCTCAGACTTTTTGTTATTCAAATTCAACATGCCTTGCAAAATCAGTACATGCAAAACTAAACTCTATCTTTCTCAAGCAAATTTCCTTCTCTTCTGTTCCTTATAGAAAGTATAAAATGTGAATTTGAGAATTATTCTATGACATTTGCCACCCAAAATAGGTTCCTAAGCAATGGGAAAATAGGAGAATCCTAATAGATTTCTTATCCTCCTTCTCATCAAAAAGAAGTCAAGTCCAACATCTCCTACCTCTTTAGTATCACTGATAATTGATAATTCTTGGTAACTCTCCATACCCATTGCTACCTCCTTACTTTGGCCCTTATTTCATGTAAATTTTAGCTAAGGTCTCATAATTAATCTTTTATTCTTTAGATTTGTCCCCTTCATTACCTACCTCCTCTCCTCCTATTAAACATCTGTATTATTTTGCCCAAATAGATTTTCTAAGATGAAAGATATTTTGAAAATGGTCAGTAGTTCTCCAATGCTATATCAATTTCCTTTGCTTATCCATTAAGCCTGTTTAGATATATTGTCCCCTGAAGATCCCATAAATTGGTGTTCAGAGTTGATATAATGGAGCTATGAGTGTTGTAATCTTAAGGGATTTACCTGGGTGGTGGCCTGAGCTGCTCGGGTGTGGCTGGAGAAGTTGGATCCCTGGGGCTGTGACCTTGGTGATTATATATGGTTCCTCCTCCTGTCACTCTTTCTTGCTTCTGGCCTCCATGATGTGAGAGCATAGCTTTGTGATCCCCCCTCTCTCTTCTTCCTGCCAACATGCCCTAATCTACGGTCCTTGGTCTCACGTGGACGGAACCTGGAAATCTCCAAGTAAACTATAAGCAAATAAACCTTCATCTGAGTTCCGTGATCAAGCCTTTGAATTACAGCGATGTTATAACAAAGGATGCTGAAACAAAGCTTCCTTGTAATATATGAACACAGTAAATGCCTTTAGAGAAAGCTCTTGCCACTCTTCCTGTGAGATCTGCCCTACCTACCAGTTTGGGCTTCAGTCTCTTCTGTCCTATGTGCTTCCCAACTGGCACAAGCCCCAGCCAGCTGGATCAGAGGTCTAAGCTCGCCCAAGCTGAGATCATGGGAGCCCTTCTTTTGGAGGGGCTGGGTCTTTTACTTGAACTAAGGAAGTGTCAATTCATGAGATGTTTTTATGAGATGTCTTTGAATTCAGAAAACAAAAAAGGTGTTTTCAAAGGAAATAACTAAAGCTGATATAAGCAGAGTAAGCAAGAGGAGAATCCACATGTCTCCAAAGAAGGAGTAGCTCTCCTGGTCCCATATATTATAAAGTGCTGGTTCTAGTCTCAAATGCATTGTGGCCCTTGACTTTATCAGATATCTCTGTATCTTTAAAGTAAAATACCATCTTCTTATAATTAATTTTTTTTAAATTTTGCAGTACTGGGGATTGAACTCAGGGAGATTCTACCTCTGAGTTAGACCTACAGCCTTATTTATTTATTTATTTATTTATTTATTTATTTACAGTACCAGAGATGAACCCAGGGGCATTTTACCTTTGACCCCTATCCCTATTTTTTATTCTTTATTTTGAAATAGGGTCTCACTAATTTGCAGAGGGCCTCACTAAGTAGCTGAGGCTAGCCATGAACCCGGATCCTCCTGTCTCAGCCTCCCAAATGGTGGGATTACAAGCAAGCACCACCACACCTGGCTTTTTTTCTTTTTCTTTTTTTTCTGTTTTTGAAACAAGGTTTCACTAAGTTGTCACTTTCTGCTGGCCTTGAACCTGCAATCCTCCTGTTTCAGCCTCCCACATGCAACACCACACTTGGCTTTTTAAAAAAATTATTAAACTAGCTAAAAAGAGTTTCTATTTCTATCAATCAAAAGAGTTTTTACTAAGACACCCATTCTTCTTCCAAGATCACAAATCTCTGTTGCAAACTCTCTCTGACTTCCCTTTGTGAGTCCTTCTACCTGTAATTCTTCAATACCATTACATGCCTAAAAAGTCATTTGTAAATAACTTACAAACCAAGGAAATATCTATATATGCTTATATCTCACCAGTGTCCATTACAGTTTAGGGTAAATAAATGTTTAACACATTTCCCTCATCAATGACTATAATCTGATTCCCTAAAGACTGGATTTAACCTGAACAAACATTAGGTTTGACCCATATAAAGACCTTTTTAAAGTGTGTGTGTCTGTACATAAAACATCATATTTTTATTCATTTTTGCAAGTATGAAGCTCTTAAGAACATTTCTTAGCATTATCTAGAATATTGATTTCTTCTGGACTTTACTTTTAACATCAGAGTTTGGCCCTGTATTTAGTTAATGTTTCCATGAGTTTTGAGGAGGAACTGAATCAAACATTGGCCAAAATTCCATTAAACACAAAGCAGTATACAATTGTAAGTAACATCTGTCCCCACAGTCCTACCAACACTGCACTTCCTGAAGTCATCAATGATCTCTTTTGTTAAATCTCATGTACATTTGACCCTTCTCTATAATTTCACATTGTTAACTAATTACCTCTTGAACTTCCTTTCTTACTGTTTTAGACTTGACTCCTATTTTTTTCTTGCTTTTTCATCTCCTTTGTGTGACTGTCTTGTTCAGCCTTACTCAAATGTCATATTTGAAATTTTTTATTTGACTCTCTCCCAGGTTGTTCTTATTTCCACTCATGCCTTTTATTTATCTACATAGGCTGTTGACTTCTAAATCTGCATTCCAGTTCAGATTTGATCTCTAATATTATATTTGAATATCTTACTTCAATATCCTAATTTTGAAATGATACCTTTTTAATATTTTCTCCCCTTGCCACCCCCTACAAAAAAAAGTACAACTAAACAAAATACTTCCCCTCAGCCTACATTTTCTCTCTTCTTGTGTTATCCACAGAGGTCATCATGCTAGAAACATGTGTATCAGCTACACCCAGTCACCAAACTACCATCTCTACCTCTTTAAGCTGTCTATAGCTTAACACTTGAATAAATGAATAAAGACTTGCAATCTAATTTTCCTAACACATAGCTACTTTGATTTTATTTCCTATAAATAATTTATAAGATCTATAAATAAGTGTCTATAATTGGCAAAGTGATGGTTTCAGATAGAAATCACTGAATTTCCACATCCATTCTTGCCACTGATTCCCACACAAAGTGATTCTGGGACAGCTGGGAAAGAAGAGAGGAAGAAATACAGAATTTGATCATTAAAAAATGTCTTCAGATTGTTTTTTTAGTGTCATCTCTGCTACTCCACCAAATAAGGACCCAAATTTTATGTTAAGTCATTTGTTTGATACTTTATTTAAACTGCTATATTGGATATTTTCCACTGGTTAAACTCCCTGAAAGGCAATAAATTGCCTGGTCATAAACAGACCTCACATTCATGAGAGCTTACACTGGGCAAACTTTACAAGGGCCCACACCTATCAGGATGGGTTGGGAAAATGAGATTGGAATGTTTTACTTCAACTATATGAAAAGAAAAAAATCATGACCCATTTTGGTCATTCTATTTTTAGTTAGTAATAGGATAAAAAAAACTATGCACATTATAAATCAATGTTCTGTTGAACGATGTTAATAAATACCGAGTGATAAAAAGGGTTGAAAGTCTTGGCTACATGATTTGAGGGTTGTTCCTGGTTTTTAGCTACCAAATTTCCAGAAGCAAAGTGGAGAGGCATCTGGATCCAAGTAACTGCACTGTTTGAGAGTTCTATCTTTGCTTGCTTTTTATTTTTGAAAAGTAGATGTCAGATTAGAAGGCTACCTGCTAATTTTATCATCATTTTCTGTCATCACCCCAAACTGAAGAAAATTTCTTTTTCTGTATCTAAATGGCTGTTTACCATCCCAAACATCCTGGAGAAGTTGCTGAAAGATTCATGAGCACTAGCTGTCTAGAACAGGCTAAAGACTGGGCAAATGGCAGCATCTTGGGGTTTTCAGTTTCCTGCAAAATGAGGGAGTTCGATTACAAATGCCTGGGATCCCTTCCAGACTCACCAATCTGATGGTACTCATGGAAACGGCTCCTGAACGGGGGCATGGCAGGGATCCAGCTCTGGTGCTCTAATATAGCTGTGACACCTGTGAAGCCAGGCTTAGGCGAAGGGGACAAAAGCTCGCCTCTACTTCCAACGGAATGACACATCATCCTCAATTTAGAACAATCTTCACTGACAAGTACGATGCAAAATAAGGCCCCTGGGTAGTGTTTAAGGCTAGGGACAAAGAGCATTTGAGCAAAGGGCATCACTGGAATCCTTAAAAATCTCCACAATCTTTTAAAAAATATTTTTCTCTTTCCTTCTCTAAGTCTAAAAATTAACCAAGAAGTTAGGGTAGGGATAACTACGCCTTTTGACCTGAATCAAGGGTCCGCGCCAAACCTAGATAGCCCCGGGCCAGATGAAAAGCGCTCCTCTGCAGCTAGCCCCGGGCGCCCCGGTACCTTCACGGCCCCGCCCCTCACGCGGCCCCGCCCCTCACCTTGCAGGCGCCGCGCTCGGGCCGCGAAGGTGCGTGCGGCGCTTGGTGATTGGCCGAGGCCCGGCGCTGCCCGGCTGCCATTGGCTGGCTGGGCCTCTTTGTTCCCGGTCCCCTCCGCAGGCCGACTGCGGCGAACTGGGCGGCGGAAGTTCGACGGCGCCGGCGAGTGACTGCGGCAGCGGCGCCGGAGACCGGACGATCCCCGCCGGTGCCTGCAGCGGAGCCCCGAGGCCGGCCGCGCCTGGCCGTGAGATCCCGGGGGGGAGGAAGAGACCATCATGGATCTGGAAACCAAGATGAAGAAGGTAAGGACCGCGGTCGCCTCACCTGCGCGGGGCCACCTGGCCATCGCCGGCCGCGAGGCGCACGGGCCGCGGGGCGCGAGCCGGCTCGGGGTCTGCGGAGCCCGGGGCCCCCGCTCCAGCTCCCCGGCCCCCGAGAGAGGGCCCGCGGCCCCGCCAACCCCCGAAACCTGGGAGCCTCGGCGAGTGGCCGCGCGAGCGAGCGGGCGCGGGACCCGGGGACCGTCCCACCACGCCCAACGGCTGCAAGTGTCTCAAAGTTTCCTGGACCTGTTTCCGCGGCGCCCGGAGAGAAAAGGATGAGGCCGGCGCGAGACCGTGACCCCACTTCTTCCTGTCTCAGCACACCCAACTTCATCAAGGCTTCTCGCCTTGGGGGCGCTGGTGCGGCTTTGACAGCCCCGGACCTCCTCCCCTTTCCCCCCCACCCCGGCGGCCCGAGGCTCTGCGAAGTGGGAGAGTGCTGATTTCAAACACTTCCTTCGCGCCCGCCACTGCTGATAACTTGTCAAGTGATGATTTCTTTGGGGGTCATTCATCACTTGAGTGCCAAAGCGCTGCCTCGCGCTTAGGGCGTTATCTCTCCAAGAAATGTTCTCCCGGTTTGGCAGCCAGCCGCAGGCCGCCGATGTCACCCGTGCTCAGCGCCGGGGATGTTCCAGTCCGACTGTTCAGGGACGCGGGCCGCCCTACCTGAGCTGCTCCCAGGGCTTGGGGAGCCTCTCGGGTCGCCTGGGAGAAGGGGGTGGGGACCCGACTGTGACTCAAAAAGAATGCTGATGTCACATTCGACAGTACATTCTGTGTGAAAGGTCTCCTTCCAAGGAATTGTCCGTATTTATTTTGCAGTAAGTTTAAGCGAGTTGTGCCTCCTTATCAAATAGGGAAGTTGTGCAGAGTGAGGAACGGAAGAGTCCAGACAACTTGCTCTTCTCTTGCTCACTCACCTTCTAAAAGAAAGTTTCTCACTTGAGCGTTAATTCTCTTTTATGCCCAGAACTGAAATTTTGAAACTGGCAAGTGTTAGGTTAGGAAGTTGTTAACCAATAAAGGTTAGGAAGTTGTTAACCAATAAAAATTTGGTAGGCTGGGACAGGAGGATCGCGGCTCGCGGCCAGCCTCAGCTACTTAGTGAGGCCCTTTGTAACTCAGTGAGACCCTGTTTCAAAAATAAAAAATAAAATATAGGGCTGGAGGTGTGGCTCAGATGTAGAATGGCCCGGGTTCCATTCCCAGTACCGCAAACAAACAAACAAACAAAAACTTACAGTGGCAAAAAAAATCACACACACACACACACACACACACACACACACACACACAGTTCCTTGGTCCCTTAGGACTAAAATCAGCACTCAGACAGGAATTCAAGAACAGGAAAACATAAATTCTAAGAGCAGTGTAATTGTTTTCAATTCTTTCCCCATTTGGTATCTTTTTAAAAATTATTTTGCCAGGGATGGTGGCCCACGCCTGCAATCCCAGTACTTGGGAGGCTAAAACAGGAGGATTGCAGGATTAAGGCTAGCCTCAACAACTTAGTGAGACCCTATTTTAAAATAAAAAATAAAATAAGGCTGTGGTTGTAGTTCAAAGATAGAATGTCCCTGGGTTCAAGCCCCAGTATCCCCTTCAAATTTTTCCTTTAAATAACAATTTTTGGCTAATCTCACTTGACACTTGAAAGCATTTTGTGTGCTGTATAGTTTACCTTCTGATAATGATCACTGCACCTACTGTGTTTTCATATGTGTAAGAGAGACTTTATTACTTGTCTAAAACTTGGTGGCTCTTGGACTTGTTATAAATATTGCTTCAAAACTACTTTGTAAAAATCAACATCCTTTATGGGGGATGGAGAGATGAATAGGCAAAGCACGGATGACTTTTACAGCAGTGGTACTATTTTGTATAATACTGTAATGGTGGATACATGTTATATGTTTGTCAAAACCCATAAAATGTTTAATGCCAAGAGTGTCAATGTGTTTCATCAATTGTTTTTTTTTTTTTTTTTTTTTCGGGTCTGGGGATGGAACCCAGGGGCATTCTACCTCCAAGCTATACCCTCTGCCCTATTTTTTATTCTTTATTTTGAAACCAGGTCTCACTGAGTTGCAGGGGGCCTCACTAAGTAGCTGAGGCTGTCCGCGAAACGCGATCCTTGGGTCTCAGCCTCCCAAATGCTGGGATTACAAGCGTGCGCCACCACACCCGGCGTGTTTCATCAATTATAATGAATGTACTATTTTTTTTGGGGGGGGGGTACTGGCTATTGAACCCAGGGCCACTTTAACTCCAAGCTATATTCTCAGCCCTATTTTTATTCTTTTTTGTTTTTTTTAACAGGGTCTCACTAAATTGCAGAGGGCCTCACCTAAATAGCTAAACCTACAATCTTCCTTTCTCAGCCTCCCAAGTACTGGGATTACAAGCATGCGCCCCCATGTACAATTATGAATGTACTATTTTGGTGTGGGATGCTGATAGTGGTGAAGACGTGCTTGTGTAGGAAAGAGGAAACATAGGAACTTTGCACTTTTTGTTCAATTTTGCTGCAAACCTAAAACTGTTTATAAAATAGTCTGCTAAAAAATAACACTCGGAAGTGTTTTAAAAACTCTTCTAGACAGAATATTTCTGAGGGGAGAGGTCCAAAACCAGAATTCTATGGGACTCAGATATAGCTCAGTTATAGAGCACTTAAAGTTTCAAAATGTGGGAAATGAAAATGTCTTTGACACATGAAGTATTTTTCCTCCTCCATCCTCCCTTAACTGTAAAAGGATATCTTTTTAAGCAAGAATCTTAACCTTCTCTGTAATCTTCCTTTTCTCCAGCCCCACCCCAAGAAAAATTTCACAAATTTAAAGGAAGCTTTTAGAGATAACCCTGTGCCATTAACAAACCCTCCTTTCACTACCTTGTTACTACTGGTGATTTTTTTAGAACAAAGTCTTCAATCAATAAATTGTAAACAACTAAAAGACCCCCAAAGTATCCAGTTTGCCTGCCAACCATATCCTCACTCTGCCTTTGCAGGACTCATGGTAGACTTGATTTTCAGTGAATTGAACCAAAAGTTCCCCAGTCCTACGTAGTTTGGAGATCTCAGAAATACATTTCACAATCTTAACCATAATCTCAAGAATAAACTTAAATTTCCTTTAGAAAACATTTTCTAGAGCAGGGAGTGGTGGCGCACACTTTGTAATCCCAGTATTTGGGAGGCGGAGACAGGAGGATTGCAGGTTCATGGCCAGCCTCAGCAATTTAGTAAGACCCTGTTTCTAAATAAAAATGAATAAAATAGGGCTGGTGGGGTATAGCTTGACAGTTGAATAACCCTGGGTTAAATCCCCAGTATCACCAAAACAAAAACAACAAAACAAAACAAATTATTTCTAACACACATACGAAAGAAACAATACAAGATTATCATTGATTTACCAGCAGAAGCTTCTCATCTTTTTTTCGTACTATATAGTTTTCAAGCCTGCCTTCATTTTGACTTGGGTGTACAGGAAAAGTAATGGTTTGAATGTACCTTGAGAAAAGGCAGGTTGGAAGTTGCCTTGAAGATACAGCCATTGAAATGAAGCTAAATTTGACTGGGGTTTTAAGATACGTGCCATTTTTTCCTTCAAAAGCCCTTATATTACATTGTTTATTTCTTAAGTAATTTCCCCCAAACAGATAAAGAATATTAATTTTTCTATTAATGTATCCTGTTAAAAGAATTAAAGAGGGTTGTCTTTACCACAAAATAACCCAGGAGGATGATACTGTATAGAAATTTTGAGTTATAAAAAGAGAACTTGTCCATATCATCTGCACAAATTTGGATTGATTACCATTTAAACTCTAAGATCACAAAGACAAGGGGATTTTGTAATTAGATTTTTCTATATTTTGTTTGAAAGCAGTCAGCTGTTGCTAGGATGTGGGAGCTAGTTTGGCTATACAAAGTCTTTGTTGTAATAATAATTTAGAACCAAATTTGAATTTTTATATCCATGCCCTGTCTTCTCAGTTACTCATCTGGATCTCGTCCCTGTATCTTGAGTCATCATAATTGACTTGGTGTAAATAGAGTCTGTGTCTGCTTCCAAAAAAACAATGGCCTTTGAGAAGCAGAAACAGTCTCATTTTGTGGTGAATGGTAAATCATGGCCCACAGCCAGCTGTTTTCCTCTTTCTTTTCTGTGTTACTCTCCCATGAGAATCACTTTTTTTCTTTAACAGCATACCAGAGAGAAAGAGAACTCCAGTAATTTCCCTTATACTGCCTGGAATTACTTTGGGCTTTACTTTACTTTTACTGTCCTTTTTTGGGGGGGAGGCTACTTTGTAAATTTTTTTTCTTTTTTTTTTTTGGTGCTGGGGATTGAGCCCAGGTTTGTTCTATCCTCCAGCTACATACCTAGCCCTTATTTATTTACTTACTTATTTTTTATTTATTTATGTGCAGTCCTGGGGATGGAATCCAGGGGCATTCTATCTTCCAGCTAAACCCCAAGCCCTGTTTTTTTTTATTCTTTATTTTGAAACAGAGTCTCATGAAATTGCAGAGGGCCTCACTGAGTACTTGAGGCTGGCTGCGAACCTGAATCCTCCTGTTTATTTGGAAACTGTCTAAGTTCCTGAGAACCAAGTGAAATCACTTACACTGGCTTTGAATCTGTGATCCTCCTGTCTCAACCTCACAGGTACTGGGATTACAGGTGTGCACCACCATGCCCAGCTAACCTCTTTTTTTTTTAATCCATCCTAACATCTTACATACTTTCTTTATTTCTTTACTATTACTTTAAAATGTTCATTTCAGCGATTAAAAGTCACCAAAAATCTCCTCTCTTTGCATCCAAATTTAATTTAAAAGCATAGTGAATCAAAATGATTTCAGCTGCAAAAAGTGCTGAACCACAAGATTACTTCCATTAGAAATTGGAATGAGCCTTTTCTCTTAGATAGCCCCTGTCTGGAAAAAAAAAAAAAAAGGTAGGTACATGGTGACCTGGATGCTCAAATCTGCAATGGGTTTCTCTGCTTAGGGACAAAGCAAGGGAAAAGCATATCCAGGTGCTGCATTACAGCTGGGTGCTCCGCCTCTCCCAACATGTGCAGAAGAAAGTAGAGTGTGTCCTTGGCTAGACTTTTATCGCTTCTAACTTACGCTGTGATTCCTCGTGTGAATTTAATGTGAAAAGTCACTTTCTCTTACCTTGTAGTAGATTTTCTATTGATTATTTCTCTATGAAGTAGAAATAGGAATTTAATACTCTCCTGGCCACTACTTGTGTACATCACCTCAGCCTGTGACATTACTTGTGCAGTGCTCACACTCCATCTCCAGTACCAAACCTCACCCATCGAGTTCTACTCTATCACAATCCACCCACCTCTAGGAATCCTTCTCCGAGCTTCCAAATAGATGGAAAATCTTTTCTCTAAATTCCCAAAGCATACTATCTCTGATCCTAAGGTGCTCCTTACCCTCCAAATTATAGTAACTTTTATAATTTCATTTTTTTTTACCTAGATTGCTACTTCTTGAGATGTGAATTTCTATAATACTTGCATAGTTATTTTGTTTGCCCTCAAAGCGATCTTAGGAAATAGGCCTGAGCCCCATTTACAGGATGAAGAAACTGAGATTCAGTTAAGTTTATTTGAAACTGGAGAACTATGAACTTGAGCCAGAATCTGCAGAATCCATGTTCCTTCTGTCATGCCACCTAGCGTCTGAGTCTTATGCATCCCCCATCTCATTCACTAAATATATGTTGAATTTCTCTACTATATTAGAGAAATAAGGCACATTCAACATTTTCTTTGCTTTTTTAAAGGAATTATATTTGAGAAAATGTTTTCTATTTCAATAAAATTACCATCGTATTGGTTGTATATGTTTTATTTACACACGTATTCCCTTTAGTGTAAGTTGCTATTGCCATTATCAGGCCATAAACAGTAGCGACCCTGCATTTGACTGTGTTGTTAGTTCAACCAGTGGCATTTGAAACAGTGGCGGGTGCTTAGGGTGGGTGGGGCAGATGTCTGTTCTACCTTCTGAACTCCAGAGATGGAAAGTATCACCCACATGGTATGGGTAGGCTCAACTTCTTTCTGCATGTGGCAAAATGCTCACAGTATCACTGGAATGGTAGACCAAACAGTTAGGAATAGGGCAGCTTAAAAAAGAAAAAAAGACAACCAAATTAGTCCCAGGTTTTCAGTTCTACAAACATCTCAGTGAAATTGACGATGCATTGAATTGGTTGGAAATCATAATATAGAGCTTACATGTTACATTAATTAGGGCTAATTTTATAATTACTAAATTATATTTCGTTCTAATTACAGTCATATAATTATATTGTATATTATATGTTGTATTTAAGTTTTTATAGGTGTACCACATTGAGATGATGGGACAAAATGGACTAATGCTAGGAGATTTTTTTTTTTTTTTTTTGCAGTACTGCAGATGAAACCAAGGGACATTCTACCTCTGAGCTACACCCCAGCCCTATTTTTTAAAAATTTGAAACAGGGTCTCAATGAATTACAAAGGGCCTCACTTAAATAGTAGCTGAGGCTGTCCGCAAACCTTGATTCTCCTGTCTCAGCCTCCCAAATGCTGGGATTACAAGTATGCGCCACCACACCTGGCTGAGAATTTTTTTGAGTGTGTATGGTATGAGGGAGTGAACCCAGTGGAAATCTAACCTCTGGGTCACACCCCCAGCCCTATTTTTTATTTTTTATTTTGAAACAGGGCCTCACTAAGTTGCAGAGGGCCTCACTCTCCTAAGCTTCCCAAGTACTAGGATTACAAACATGTACCACCACGTCTGGCTAAGTGTTTGTTTCAAATCCCCATCCTACACACAAAAACGTTTGTCGAGAGGCAGTGGAAAACACCAAAATGATCAGCTATTTCATAAGGAAATACATGTCACTGTGAGCATAGAATGGACATCATAGACCATTAGTGTGCAAAGAAGGCTTATTGAGTAGGGCTTTCTTAGAGAAAGAAGAATGATAATTTGAAAAATTGGCTATGTTCTTTTTCTGAAAACTGGAAGTAGGAATGTTACTTGGCCACATGTTAATTTGAATCTATACATATAATTTTCTACAAACATTTACTACGTATCTTTAGAAAAGGTAAATAAATATACAGGATATGTAAACATCTATATGTATGAAAAGATATCTGTTGTAGTATCTTAGTGTTCTCATTTCCTGTATCAGTTCATCTTTGACTTTGTCCTGGGCTGACAGTTCAAAGGTTCTGAGTCCACTATTTTTTAATGATGTTGGCCACTTTGCATCTCAGTTGCCATATATGTAAAAATCAGTAGTGGAACTAGATAATTTCCAATGTTTCTCTAACTCATGTGACTTTTTTTGACTGGGAAAAATGATATGAGTAGCCTGCCAAGTATAATGTTTCATGGTGCTTAAAAATCACATAAACTGTGAACATATAAATATACATGTAAATACCTGTATACACACATAAATGAAATAGTATAGTGTATAAGTGTTATATCAGTGAATTCCATGAGGAAGCCTATAGAACTAACTGAATACTTTTTTCCTCACAGATATTAGTAACTTTGAAATGATTTTGTACTTAGTTAATTCATCTTCATAACATTTAGAGAATTGGAAGCTGTTAAGTTTAATTAGTTTAAATCTGTAGTGTAAAGCTTCAAAGATATACATAAGCTGCCATCATAGTGTGGGTCAAATAAGCCTAAGAGTGGCTTATTGCTTTCCTTGGTATTTATTTATGGAGAAATAAAAAATAAAAATAAAGGAGCATTTGCTGTCTTTAAAATTTCTCTCTCCCAAATAAGACTCTCTTCTTAAAAACTATGTGAGTGCTCTTTTTCCCTTGATGTCCCAAGCATTATCACAGATGTGGAGGTACAGTAATGACCAAAAAAGGCATAGACTTTATATTCTTGTGAGGCATGATGTAGCAAAAAGTAACTGGAAGAAAACAAAATAAATGAGTCAAAGTAAGTGCAACTGGAAGCATGCAGAGCAGTGAGGTCTTCACAGGTTGTTTTGTGGTGATTCCTGGCTTTTCAGACTTTCTAATTAGGAGTTCTTAATTCATTTGTCTCAAGTAATGGCAAATGGCAATGAAATGAGAAATCAGTTTTAATATATTCGAATCTGGAAAAGGTCATAAATAGATAGTGGGTATAATATTTACGGCCTTACTGCTACAAAATACTCAAAACTAAGTCTTCCTGATTACAAATACCTTACCGAAGAGTCATTCTTGGATTTCCTGTTTGCAATCTTTGCACATTTTTGTCTGGCAACTACTGCCATGGTAACTGAAAGTATGATTCTTAAAAGTTTGTTTATTTATTAATATGCTATACATAAACAAAATTATTTTCCTTTTTACACGATGCTGGAATGTTCAGGAAAATTATACAAATTGTGATTTATGAAATTTTTTTCAAGGAAAAATATAAATAGAAAAAAATTCAATCAGGAAAAATAGAGAAACAAAAATTTTGAGAGTCTTATATTTTCAAGATTTTAAAGAAAAATAATTTGATAATTGATAATTTCACCTCTGTTCTATTAAAGTTTACTTCAAGCACCATTATTAGAGAATTAAGTTATATTTTTCAACTACTCAACTATCATCTTTAGCTCTTCTGTAAAAGAGCTGTAGTCGAATTGTATTTCATCTATTTTTTTCTAAGTATTCTGTTTACCTAACTTCCCACTCTTTAGTAATGACAAATTAGAAGCTAAGGGTATATATGACTTTAATTTTCTGGATATCACTGCTTTTATTTGATTGTATTAAAAAATAGAAGAGCTTATTTTAGCAATGCCAGTTTCTCTGGTCTTTACTGGAAAAGAGCCTGGCCCTGCTCAGGTATGAGTAACCCTTGAGGGAGGGGAGCTGATGAGAAGCTGGCCAGGGGGGATTGCTGCAGACTCATTTGCTAAGTGGCAGCTAGGTTACTGTATGACCTTGTAGCAGTATATTTAATCAGCATAACAGTATATTTCATCTCTGAAAGGCTGACTCACTCTCCAACCATGACTGATCCAGCCTGTGTTTATTGCAGTGACATTCTAACCACCTCAAAACACTGTAAAATTGAGTTTCAAGGTACCTTTTGTACAGCTTCTTATCTGAACAGTGAGCCTAGCACAAAAGGGCCTAAAGCCTAGTTCACATGCCTTAGTGGGGAGCTCACTAATAAGTCAAAGCTACGGAACAGTCCTTGCTTTGATGATAAAGTTATTTCATGTTTCATTTCAAAGTGATCATACAGATATTATGGTAAATTTTTGTTTTTATAGGAACACATCATCATGATAGCCTTAACAGAATGAATCACAAAAGTAAAGGGCCTTTTCCTTTTTTCCTTCTAGGGTACTGGCTTGCAATAAAAATAATTGGGGCTTAACCAAAAGTTGTTCTTTGTTTTTGATAGAGAAATTAAAAGTGAAAATTTTAAGACAACAGATTCTAAACCCCATTTCTATCGGTATTGCCTAGTGAGTTGTATTCTCCAGAACACCTAATGTCAGCCTTGGTAAGTTATAAAGAAGGGAGGGAAGGTGGGAGAAAGGAAAGAAAACATAGGCAAGACATATATGTAAATTAAAGTGCTGAGTAGGATAAAATAAATGCTATAATACAGTATTTCTTTTATCTGACGAGGAACCATAGTTTTAGAATACTGTCATAAGAAAATATTTTTAAGACACACAAAAAATTACTAGGACAAAAAACAAATACAGGGTCAATTTTTAAAAAGTGACTAAAGGTGAAAGGCATAGTATTACTTTATCAATGAACCTAATAGTTCCTAATTGCATTAAATATCTCATTATGGACTGGTGGCTCATAGTTTGCGGACTGCCACATAGTGAATAGCACTGCAGTAATAGGAATACAAACAACTATTATGAAGTCTCAGAAGCATACGTAATTAACCTTAATTGGGTAGGCTGGGAGTACTTTATTGAGGAACAAACCCTTTTAGAATAAATAAGAAGTCATTAGGCAAAGAAGGCATTCCATGGGAAGAATAAATAGTATAACTTGAAGGAACATGGTTATTAAAGGTCGGTAGACTCTTGCTTGGCATTCACATCGTTAACATTTTCAGTTTGACTCTTCGAAAATAAAGCCAAAGCACATGGCTGCAGTCATTTGTGATTTTCCCAAGGTACAAGTTTGAAATGAAGACATGGCACTGAGCTAGTACAGGATCCTAGCCAACTGCTGTGAATCTACCCACCTACCCTACCTTTGATCCTTATTTAATACATTGCAGCCATCTGCTGATAAGAGGAGGAAACTTCACACTGTGGTCTAGCTGGTGTTCTCCAGGCTGGGCTCAGAGCTGTGGGCTGACATCACCTTGCCACTGCATCTTTCAACCTCCCCAGATTAGCAAGTAGCTGAAGCAAAAGGTTGGAGCAGTAGAGGGCATGCCCAACTGCAGAGGCCCCTTTTCAAGCCTCTTCTTTTGCTAAAGCAGCCACATATCCCAGCCCAACCTCAAAAGCAACCATGAGGTTGTGGCAAAGATGGAGTAGATGTTTAATATTGCTATGTAGACATGAAGAAATGGAACGAAAACTTCAGCCTACCATGTGTGCAATAGTGGAATTGTTGAATGTGGGGCTTGAGGGTACTCTTCTGCAGATCTAGCTGAGTGTGGTGGCATATGCCTATAATCTCAGTACTTGAGAGACTGAAACAGGACAATCACATATTCAAGACCAGCCTTAGCAACTTAACAAGACTCTCAGACTCTAGTGAGACCTTGTTTTAAAAGAAAAAGTAAAAATGGGCTAGGGATATAGGTCAGAGGTAGAATGCCTCTGGGTTCCATCCCTAGTGCCACAAAAAAATAAAAGAGAGTCCTCTGAAGATTTTTCATGTGTTAAGAGTATTCTGAGATGATACCCAGTACAGTATCACAGACTACTGATATTTAAAAACAGAGTAGCCTTTGATCCTTCCAAAACACTAAGCAGGAAAATTAACTTTGCTATATCCCTTCCTTGATTTTTAGAGGATCTGATTTATAATCTAGTCATTCCTCTGTTAGCTTTGAGACACAGAACTCTCCAAATTTATTCCAACTGGGTCATGTGACTTCCACTTTGCATGAACAAATACAGAACTCATTTCTGTGAAAAATAGCAAGTTGTGCCTAAGGGATTTAAGGGAGGTTACAAAATCTGACCTCTTAAATACTCTAACAAATTGAAAATATATTACACAAACATTCAAGTAGTGGTATATGTGTTAGACTCTGTCAGTGGTAATGGAATAAAAAGTTATCCCAAGAGAAATAAGCAGAATTGAATGGTAAAGAGAGGCAAGACAAATCTTGGTGGCCTAACTCCACATTCTTTTAAAATGTCTCAAAAAAAGACAATAGAGATATTATTTGCTGCTACTTTTCTTGTGCACTGGATGAAAATAGGCTGGAGGATGTAGACCACAGTTGCCCACTTCTCTGTAGCTCAGGGAATATAAAAGGAAACAGTGGATACTTTGGTGTTTCATCTAGGGGGTGGGAATTGGGTAGGGGTTAAATCAATGATGTAAGCATGTATGTACACACAAGTTTTTTACCCCAATGTGATGTATAAATATAATGCACCAATAAAAAAATTTAAAAAAATAGGTTTCAACAGTCTCCTTACCAGGAGTATAAGGATAATTGAGATGAATGTTTCAAAGCACAGAGAATGGTACCTACACATAGGCAGTAAACAAATGTATCATAATTATCATCATCATTAAGAAATCCCGTCTAGGGCTGAGGATGTAGTCCAGTGGTAGAGTGCTTGCCTCACATGCTCAGGGATGCAAAAGAAGGAGACAGAAAGAAGTCCAGTCTTAACAGAAGAAAATTATGCATAGATCTTTATGTCATTTAATAGATATAAAAAAAATCAACAAGCTATCAGTAAATTATTATTACTTGCTGCTTTACTGAATGCAAAGAAATATTAATTTAAAGCTTAAAAACTGGTATATATTAAATTATTGGACTTAACTATTTTCTTTTGCTAATTTTTCAATTACTTTGATTTCAATTTTTATGATGAAATTAAAATTATCAATAAGAATTTTCTGAATTGGAGTACATACGATGTGCAAGTCGCTATGTGAAAGATTTGTCTTGGTCAATGTTCTCACCACTATAATCCAAGCAACTAAGCACACAACTTAAGAGAAGGAAGATGTATTTGCTCACTGTGTTTTAGAGATTCTTGGTTCAGGCCATGTGAGGCAGAGTCTGCAGCACAGGGCAGAGTGGCAGGAAGCAGAGAGAGAGAGAGTGTGTGTGCACAAAGCTCTGCTCTCACATCATGGAGGCTGGAAGCAGAGAAAGCAAGCAAGGGGATCAAGGACCATATATAATCCCCAAGGCCACATCTCCAGGACTATTCTCCAGCCACACCCTACCTGCCTAGGTTCCACCCAGATAAATCCAGGATGTTGATTTAGCTACTGATGAGAGAGATATAACCCTTATGACTTAACTATATTAACCCTGAGATCATCAGAAAACATTCTGCATTTGACCATAACAAGATTCAAAGCTATATCAGGTTCTTTGAATGAAGCACTAAATTCAACACTACTGGGTATTCTGGTCTAGTGTAGGGAATTTTTATGTTTTTCTAATCAGAAACTTCCTCAGAGCTTCTGTGGTAAATTGCAAAAATGCCATAATTCCCTGCAGCCTGAAAAAGTAGAGTTTGTTTTTCTACCCTTTGAATTTGAACTGCCTTGTGACTTACCTGGGCCAATGGAATGTGGCAAAAGTGATCTTGTGTGGATTCCAGGCTTGGACCTTACAAAACCTTGCTTGCTTCTCTCTCCTTCCTCGGAATGCTGCAGCTATCTTGTGTAGGCCGGCCTATTCTAGGATGAGAGACCACAAGGAACAAAGATGAAATGTCTCAGCAGAGGCTTTTAGATCAGCTTTCCTAAAAGATGACTGCTGGTGCATAAAGTCTGCCCAGCTGAACCTAGCTCACGGTGCCAAACTTTAGAAGCAGAGTATCATGATAAGAAACTGCAGTTAAGTGATTGTTGTTACCAGCCATTATGTTTAAGGATGATTTTACTAGGCACCAAAGCATAACTGACTCCTGGATTGCTGAGCTGTGTCCTCCCAGTCCTTCATTGTGAAAGCTGTGGAAGGAGTCTTAGGGCTTTCACTGCTCTCCATTACCCTCACCTCCCTCTACATGTCAAGCAGTCAGTAGCTTCTCTCACATCACTGGTGGCTTGAGAATGGGACCTCTTTCTCATCTAGATAAATCTAATTTTGATTTCTTTGCTTGTTCTTTTATCAAGATTAAAAGAAAGTTCAATTAATGTGTAACTGAAATTTGATCCTGGTTGTAAATAGGTGGCATATACATGTTTGGAAAGTTGTTGCCTAATTCTCCTGAACCACTAGGTAATTCTAAAGTAATATCTGTGTTTCTTCTTTACTGGGGAAGTCCTCGTGCTTTTGTCTGTTAATGTAGAACAAAATATATGGTAATCCAGGCCCTCCCTCTTCTCTCTCTCTCTCTCTCTCTCTCTCTCTCTCTCTCTCTCTCTCTCTCTCTCTCCTCCTCTCCCTCTCCCTCTCCCTCTCCCTCTCCCTCTCCCTCTCCCTCCCTCCCCCTTTTCTCTTTTTCTTTCCTGCCTCCTCCTCTCTTCCCTCACCACCAGCGTTAGGGATATAACCTAGCTAAGGACTGGCACATGCTAAGCAAGTGTGCTACCATTGAGTTATACACCCAGCCAGCCTCAGATGACTTCACTAATCCATCAAAATTCAGAAAATATCAGTAAAAAAAAAAACCTAGTAAATAAAAACTAGTTAAGACTCTTGTTTTAAACATAATCCATCTTTCCAGAGTGAGGAATGGTGTGGTAAATAAATAAGCAAATGTGTAGACCTGGCAGTAGGGTTTCTACATCTGTTCCATCCTTTTCTGGTTTCCAAGACCCCCATTTGTGCTGTAAGACTTTGTTTTAAATGTCCCTTCATGTCAATCCTGGGCAAAAATGGAAAATGAACAGATTGTCCTTTTGTACTTCTTTTCATTTTCTGTGTCTCTTCTCCACTGGGCTTTACTTTTCAGGTTCCCTGGGATTTTGCTGCTCCCCAGGACTTCTACAATGGGTGCTCTTAGTCAACAGCACACACATTTTCCTTTTCCTCCAATCCTGTGAAAACACATCCTCGATCTTCTTTTTTCTCATATGTGCTCCAGTTAGATGAGGAATAAGTGGCAATGAATCACCCCTCTCCCTGTGCTCCCACAAGGACTGCTGTAGTCCTTAGACACATCAGGAATGATGGTGACATTTAAATTTGGGAGTATAGAATCTTTGTGTGTGTGTGTGTGTGTGTGTGTGTGTGTGTGTGTGTGTGTGTTACTGGGGTTCCTGGAAACCCGCCTACCTCCGGGCTACACTCCCAGACCTATATTTTAATTTTGGAAACAGGGTCTCTTAAGCCAGTGCAGCTGACTTCGAACCTGCGTGATCCTCTGGTCTCCATCTCCCAAGTGTGGGGATTACAAGCATGCGCCACCACGCCTGGCAGGGTACAGCATCTTAATAAACCTTTTAGGATGCAGCTGTCTGTGTGACCCACTCTTAAGAGCCAGCTGTAGAGGTAGTGACGCAAGACCAAATTAGGAATGCTTTCTGTGATCCAAATTTCTACAGATACCTTTTGGAATCAGCTCGTTAAAATCCCTTTTATAGCTAATAAATAGGAAGCTCTGAGGGTGTGGGTGTGAGCATATTTCATTGCAAAGTCTTTCAGTGGAACCAATCCTAATTAAGCCATTGCAGCTACACAATCTATTAATTGTGACATCTTTACAGCTTGCATTGTCTTTCTCAAAATAACAGTCAAGATCAGGCTCTTTATGAGTAGAGTTCACAGAAGAGGTAGTCTATTGGTGGATATTTTGAGTGACTCTTTTTAACGCAATAAACATAAAAGTAATTTTATAGTAGTCAGTTTGAAACATGTTTATAAGGAGCCAGCATAAACCTAAGCAGACAGAATACATTTCTTTCTATCATTTGCTTACCTAAAAAAAATGGAAGCCTTAAAACAAAACAAATAAAACCCCTAAAGGCCTAATATATGTTTTTTCTAAGAGTATTGTGAAGATACATTAGGTTGTTTTGTTTTGTTTTGTTTTGGTACCGGGAATGGAACCCAGGGAATGGAACCCAGGGGCATCGTACCTCCGAGCTATATCTCCAGCTCTGCTCTTTTATTCTTTATTTTGAAACAAGGTCTCACTGAGTTGCAAAAGGCCTCACTAAGTAGCTGAGGCTGTCTGCGAACTTTGATCCTCCTGTCTCAGCCTCCCGAATGCTAGGTTTTGAATAGAGTAGTACTAGAAAAGCAAGAACTGCTTATTGTAAGTACTACCTAGTTTGAATCAAGCAGTTAGCATCCTTGCTATAAAGTACTATATATATTTTTTGTTTTCTTTTACTTAATTCCATCTCCAGCAGTATTTATGTGATACATTTTAAATCATTTTTATTTTTCTCTAGGTTAAGAAAAAACAGCATATTAAAATTTTCATATTGAAATTATGTTTTCTCATAAATATATTCTGAAAATGTCTTGCTAAATGTGCCTGGTATTTTATGTAATGTTTTATAATCTAGTTTCTTTTTCTTAAAGAAATCAGGGAGAAAAATGACCCCAGGATTTAGCACAAAAAATGCCAAGATTCAAATCTCAGTTCTGCTGCTTGCTAGCTGAGTAATCAGGCAATATTCTTAATCTCCCCAAGTCTCAGTCTCCTCAGTTGTGAAGTAGGAATGATAAAACCTTTCCCATTGCATGTGGTGGATAAATGGAGGTGTTCTATGTATTGTGGTTGGAAGGAAGTAGCATTTTAACCAGTGATGATTGAGCTGTTTTTTACTATCACATCCACTATCACAACTCACAGTGCTCATTAGGAAAAAGAAAGTGCTGGGCACTGTGGCACACACCCATAATCCTAGTCCTTGAGAGGCTGAAATGGGAGGATGCGGGGGACAAGGCCAACCTCAGCAAAGAAGGACTAAATAATAGCATTTGTACCAAGACCTGAGGGAATTCATATGGATTTTGCTGAAGACAGTTGAAAGGTTATTGCAGAGTAACCAAGAGAGTGGAATCTGGACAGATGGGGAAAAGGAATGAAGACACAGATAAAGGGAAATGTGCCCCTAGCGGTAGAGAGCAGCTGGCAGGGGAGGTGTGGGGAAGTAGGAGGTGGTGCCAGGGCTTAGGAACCTTCTCTGCCATGCCAGAAAAAGTGGAATGCACTGAACTCATTAAAAGCATCTAACAAGGGGAGCATTACAGTCACTTTTAGATTTTATTAAAAGTTTGGAAGCAGCAATATGACATTATACAAAGAGAGCCATCAGTTAGGAAAATGTGGTCTCAGGTTCACTGATAAGAGTTTGAACACCAACACTGGCATAGAGATGAAGAAGCTGACTATAGTTTTTAGGTCTTGAAGCATAATAAGCATCCTTACACAGCATAAGCAAGCCTCTGGGCTCCAGCCTAAGTGACCAGGTAACAACATTTTCTTCATTCTTCTAATTTATTTCAGACTTAAGTGAAAGATGGGAAGTTTTTTATATTTTAGGCAAAGAAAAATATATAATTTTATAATAAGTGATTAATCATAGCTCAAATTACAGTGTTATTTTTTATATTCTTACCTAAAAATGTTGGCAAGTTGTATAAAAGTTGAAGGGTATGTTGGTTTTATATTTAAGTTTAGTTCTTTGTAACTTACCCTAATCCTCTCTGCTTGGTAGTACAAATCTACAGGGAAACGGACAATGGGCTAAACATTTCAAATAATTTAAAATATTGTGTCAGTGGTTAATTAAAATATATTGATTGAGGGGTAAGGGACTTCACAGATTGCACAGGGTTTCCTTGAGAGCCTTATGCTGGGAGGAATTATTTAGAAATGTAGTTCCTTTGCCACGATATTCATCTATGTGAACAAGATCTAAAATGCTTCTTTACAAGTAATATGAATATATATGTAACTTGAATATATATTCATATATGTGTGTGTGCATGTGTGTGTGTGTGTGTATGTAATGGGTAGAAAAATATACATGGACATTTACCCACAGAGAAGAGAAGGTATATATTTCATACAATATACCTTGGGTCAGCTTCATTCCAAGGTGGTTAAAGAATCTTGGTAACACTTGCTTATTTAGTAACCACATATGATTCTTTGTTCCAGAGGGAAATGTGGTTATGAAAGCAGTATGAATCAGATGACCTCACTGTGCATGATATCTTCCAGATCTTAATCATCTCCAGATCAACTCAGGCCATGTGTGAAATGCCAGATGTTTCTTTTTCTTTAAAGTTTCTGACATGTAATACCCTATTCTGGGTCAAGAGGTAACTTGAAATGTTGCCAACCTATCTGGTTGCTTGAAATTATGAATATGGAGAAACTGATTCCATTTCCATTTCTTACTTTAAAATCAGCAGGGAGAAGGAGGTGTTTGGGGGGCACAGATCATGAGAATGTAAATTTGGTTTCTGGAGCCTGTAGTTAAGGATGCTTAAAAACTCCTGTTGATCTTGACTAGTGTTTCAGGATAAATATTACAAATTCAGTTTGGCTTTTTCAGAGGACCTTGATAGGGATTCCCAAAGCTTGACATGATTTCTCCGAATATAGTCAGTCCAAAGGACCTGTTTTCTTGGACACTGAAAAGAAAAAGTAATCTGTCATAGGCTTGTATTGATGCTGGCCAGAATGTGTTGCTAAAATTATATGATGTAGGCAGCTTTGGTACTTGTGCGCTTATAAAAAAACACATGTTTTTAGGTACCAAGTGTTGACTCTAGAGAGAACATTATATCTCATTTGCTGGTGCAATAGTTATGTACAGCAGGATTGAGTTGTATCACTCAAAACTTGTCTTTTGTTTCCTGTATGTACTTTACGACTGCTTCTCTAAGCAGAGCCAGTAATTTATTAACTTTTTCAAATAATCATTCTCCATTTAGCAATTAAATTTTGACCAGGCTGGATATCAACTAAGATGAAATTATTCTGGCACACAATTTGCCATCCTAATTTTAGAATTAAAAATTTCTTGGAGTTGCTTTAATTCAATTCCTTCATTGCCTAGATGAAACTGAGAAAAGAAAAATGACTTCCAAAACCACTGAACTTGAGCATCACATTCTAGCACCAGATTAGAGTTTTCCTGTTTCTTTACTGGTTGGTGATCTTCCTTCAAAGTCACAATTCTGTTTTGTTAGTTGTCTAGTATTTACAACCATGCAATTTTTTATCCTTCTCCTAATACCTAGTATAGCTAATTCTCACAACATTGGAATTTCATGCAAACATACACATCTTGGTGTTTATATTAGCCCAAGAACCTGAATTTCACTTCTCAAACCGCATGTTTTTGTTAGCTGAGGAGGAACTAACACTTTCTCAGCTTCTTCTCCTCCATCCCCATCCACATACCCCGAATGTACCTTAGAGAAACATTAAACAATACCTTCTAATTCTTATTCCTCACCACAAATTCTCCAGTACACACACCTGGGCAGGAATTAACCTACAAGAGTGAATGTCCAAGCATAATATCCATGACTCTAGAGGAAAGAAGGACCCTAACCAAATGGTGTGGTCTGTGAGAAGAGAAGGGAGAAGGTGTTGAGAATTCTGGATCCTAGGCTTCCGGGAATCCTGAACACAAATTGAAGGAGGAATAGAAATTAGTGAGGCCTTTAGGATAGATAGGGTTTCAGATCCTCAAACTGAATCTTAAGAGTTGGGGAATCCCAGGTTTGCTAACATTGCCCCAAAAGATCTGGGGATAGGCCTCAAGAAGCTTCCTGGGTCATTTCTGGCCCTGCAACTAATTTTACTAGATAGAATTAGTGTTTTCCTCTTCTAAAATGTGGTTGGCTTGTGAAGGGGAGGCAAGCGGATGTCTAGCTGTATCCATTGTGGGGGGAGCAGAGCAGAAGGAATTTGCCTCACACCTGCAGGGGTATGTCTGCTACTGAGCAATGTTAGGATATATGCTGGATTAGCAACTACATTCTAGATTCAGTCTGGAAGCAGGCATATCAACTAAACAGGGAAATAGAGTGTGCGTCCATATCCTCTTTGTTGGAATGTATTGTACTTTTTTATCCTAACAGAGGTTGATAAAAAGGATTAGATATGGAAGAAGTTTTCACCTAATGTGACATAAGGTAAGGGATCTTAAGTGCTAGGTGTTGATGAGGCTAAAGCTTTGCAGCTACATACCCTTAAGGCTGTAAAATACTTTCTTTTATTGAAATTCCCCTAGGAAAATAATTTATCTGCCAGTCTGAAACTCTCTAATTGCTTTAGCCACTCACAGTGGCTTGAACACTATGTGTCCTTGTGTATGTGTTTTTAATTAGGATAGCTTCTATTGGGAGTGGCTGGAGAGAGGGCAGCATGTCACCCTGACCTCTTCCCACTCTCTTTAATTTATTTGCTCTCTGTCTGTGATATTTTCAAAGTCCCTTTATTTCTTATATCTGAGCTTTTGGGGAAGATGAAAGTGGATGTGTTTGGAAAGGTGGAGAGGAGCACTTCTCCAGGCAGGCGCAAACCATGCTGGACAAAGCCCTTATGGAGGGCTTTCTTTTGGTCTTTGGGCTGGGCAGGGTTATGAACTCTGGGGCTTTCAAAGGCAGCTGACAAAGCCAGTTTGTCAGACTTTTCACCAGGTCTGGGCTCCAGGTTGCCAAGAGCCCCCAGTTTAGGCTAGCAGAGCTCGGGAGGTACTCTTTATCCCAGTCCTCTAAGGCTGTTCTCTAGGGCTTTCTTCTTACCAGTCTCCTCACATCTCTGAGGATCTCTTTTCTCTGTTAAACCTGGTAGCCCCTGACATGATGTTGAATGCTTCAAAAAGTAAATAAAGTTTACTTTTTTCCTTGGAAACAGAAAACAAAACAAAACAAAACACTCAGCCTGCTGTAAAGGCTGGCCCTTATCACCTGTAGAGCTGCCTCTTACACTCTCCAAGTCATCCCTTTACCAAGCTCTCAGAGGTCATCTGATTTTAGAGCCAGACACCCAACTAGCTGTGGCCAGAGCAAGACTTCTCTCCTTCTTTCCTCTCTGGACTGTAGATTCCACATGAGGCAGGATCCTAGTCCTATCCAGAGGAGAAACATGTGGGGAACTACTTATATTATGATGTGAGGCAGATATTTATGAGAGATCACAAGTCCTCAAAACGCTAACAAATAAACTGATAACTATTGAAAGATGATTTTAAAAAAGGAAAGAAATGTGCTCCTTCACAAGGTTGACTCTGTCAATCACTGTGAGTCTTTGTGTTAAAATTCTGAAGCCAGGCATTGTGGTGCATGCCTATAATCCCAGTATTTGGGAGGCTGAGACAGGAGGATTGCAGGTTCAAGAACAGCCTCAGTAAACAGTGAAACTCTCATTAACCTAGTCTATTTTAAAATAAAAAAAAAAGTGCTGAGGGTATAACTCACAGGTAGAATGTCCCTTGGTTCAGTCTCCAGTGACACACACATACACGCAAACACACTGCTGACTGACGGAGGTTTTAGTTACATTAGTGAATTTTAATTGCATTCAGAAACAGAGAAGGAGATGGTATTGTTTTAGTATGTTTGTGTTTATTAATTTAAGCCTACTCTTGTTTGTACCACATAACTCAGATTTTAAAGCAGGTGAGATTTTCTTTGGGTAGTCTTTTTAGAGAAAAAAATAAACTTAATTCTAGATATTATCTAATCCAGTACATCTCAGGATTTTATACACACTTATACACACATATAAATTTGTATCTGTATATGTAAACCTGTCTCAAGACAAAAAATGTTATTAGTGTGAAGTCTGTATAAGCATTTTAAAGCCAGTGATTAAGTTATGTGGCTGTATAATTAAACCTCAGTAATGAGATCTTACTTTTCATTTGGGATCAGAGTTTATTAGAAACTGTAAGAAACACAGTATAAAACAAATGTATATACCAGTTGGTTTTTTTATTGGTGCATTGTAGTCATACATCTTAATGGGGTACAAAATGGCAGAGGCATACATGCACACATCATTCATTTAGCCCCTTTCAAAAGACCAGAAACTCAAGTAATCAGTCTCCCTCTGCCTTTTGTTTAACTCACTAAGGACTGTGATTATCAATGACAAGGAAGCAGTTTGATTTTGAAAAGTAAAGACTTACTGTTGGTGTTACATATGCAATCTAGAGAATTTCCTGTCTTTTAAAAATTGGTAATCTATGCAGGGCGCGGTGGCACAAGTTTGTAATCCCTGCACTTGGGAGGCAGAGACAGGAGGATCGCACTGGTTTGAAGCCAGCCTTGCTGGCTTAAGAGACCCTGTTTCCAAATAAAAAATATATAAAAATAGGTCTGGGAGTGTAACCCAGAGGTAGAAGGGTTTCCAGGAACCCCAGTACCACACACACATACACACAAAAGGGTAATCTAGGTATCTAGGTATGGTAAAGATGATGTTTAATTAACACTAGACTTGTTTTTGTACTTTAGAGGATGTGTGTGATGGTCTCTAGTAAGTGCTTGGGACTCACCAATAACAACCTGGTTCTCAGGCAGCCAGGTGGACTCACTGGTTTTGAATATGCCTCAGTTGTGGTAAAAGGATGTGGTCATTTTAGCAGAAAAAAAGGGAAGGTCTTTACTTAAACTTCAGGACATATCAAGCTGCTCTTTCAAGGAACAGGTTACAGTGTGGTTTAGGTTGCTTAGTGACAAACACAACTTGGCAAATTTACAGAAGGGGGCCACTGAAAAAGATCTATTGTTTATCTAACTTGTACTATTACTCCAGGTCACTAGCTAATAAATAATTTGTCACAGTCACTGATGTGACTTTTAAGATATGAAATTATCGGGCCTCTGGTGATTTGCGGATGTGCTGCTACAAAGCCTATTGGTCCTTTGCTCCGTAAGTACTTGTGTAGAAGAGCTCATATTGCCATTGTGTGTGTCCTTCCCCTGTCTTCTTATTAGACCATGTCTCTGCAAGTTCCCCAGAATCCCTGGTACTGTTTAATGTGACAAAGAAAAAATAATGGTTTATACTAATAAGGGCACCAATACAGCCCTCTACTACTCCCGATCCCTAGTGTGAGAGCACAGGCCTTGGAGTCAGAAAGAACTAGACTCGTCTCTTCTCTACCATTTATTGATACTTTTATCTTAAGTGAATTCTGTGATCTCTCTGGGTTTCTGTTATTTTCTACTTTGTAAGCATATTATAAGGTTTTATAAGATTTTTATGAGATAATAAACTGATATTCCTGGCATTTAATGTTGGTATTATTATATTTATCATAGTACAAAACAATATTTTAGTTATAATTTCTAAAATTTTCCAGGCATCATTTGTTTTCTACAAAATGTCATTTGGAGCTAGGCTTGCATTCTAAGCTTTGCAGTGTGAGTGGGCTCCCTGTACTTAACTATATCCAGAGCATGGAGTGGCCAAAGACATAAATTCATGACTTTTTGTTACTTGCAGTATTTGTAAGCATTCACACAGTAATATTCTAATGCTTTTCTTAATAAAAAGCAATAATAAAAGTATTTTGTGTATGTACTTGGAGCTGCCATTTATGTAGCGAGTATCACCATTAGCTAAACAATGTGATACTCATAAAAATTGTTTGGAAGTTATATCAACGAGAGTGGCAAGTGGAATTAAAAGTGTAATTTATTACATTTTTTAGATTTTTAATAAGCATAATAATAGATCTACTTTTTCTTTTCTTTAACAGATGGGCTTAGGTCATGAGCAAGGATTTGGAGCTCCCTGTTTAAGATGCAAAGAAAAATGTGAAGGATTTGAACTGCACTTCTGGAGGTAATATCTTGAAAACTATAAGAATGTTTATAAACTATGCTCTTCAGCAGGACTTCCACAGACAGTGTGGACCTCTTACACGTTCTCAGGCATGGTTGCCAAGTTGCAGATCTAATATTTTCTAAGAAATGAATAAAAACTAAAGCTGTTATATCATCCTATTATTAAGTTTGACTGAGTGAATTGAACCATAGCAATTATAGAGTTGCTTTATTCATTTGCTATCTTTCAAATTTTTTGAGTCTAAAATACTATGCCTTTCTGAAGTGGCAAATAAGTTTGTGGTAATTCTCTGAGACTATTTACTAATTTAATTATAATTCTTAACAAACAGTTGCTAACTTCTCGCATCTCATCTATATTTGCAATAAATTTTAAATATGAGTACTGAAATGAGCATTTATATCCTAGTTGTCAAGAAATGAAGTTAAGCCAGGCGTGGTGGGGCACACTTGTAATCCCAGCATTTGGGAGGCTGAGACAAGAGGATCATGGTTCAAAGACAGCCTCAGCTACTTAGTGAGGCCCTTTGCAACTCAGTGAGACCCTGTTTCAAAATAAAGAATAAAAAATAGGGCTGCTGGGAGTGTAGCTCAGAGGTAGAATGACCCTGGGTTCCATCCCTGGTAACACACACACACACACACACACACACACACATACCCCAAAAACGAATGAGGTTAAATATAGGTATCTTTAGCCGGGCATGGTGGCACACGCTTATAATCTCAGCATTTGGGAGGCTGAGACAGGAGGATCTCAGTTTGTGGCCAGCCTCAGCTACTTAGTGAGGCCCTTTGCAACTCAGTGAGACCCTGTTTTAAAATAAAGAATAAAATATAGGGCTGGGAGTATAGCTCAGAGGTAGAATGCCTCCATCCCCAGTACTGAAAAAAAAAGATATATATGTATATGTATATTATATATTATATATTATATATTATATATTATATATTATATATTATATATTATATATTATATATTATATATTATATATTATATATCTTCAAATTTCCAGCAGCAAATTTACTACTGAAAAACTTTCAAGCACTTGAATTATTTGTTAAGAAAAAATAATTTATTGCAAATATCTTGGTTTGAATGAAATACATGTATCCACAGGACAAATGTCAGTGGATTGAAAAATGTGAATTTTGTATATATCTGATTTGTCTTTTTTTTAAAGTAGTACTGTGTCATGTAAACCTAAAACCAGAATTTGAACCCTGTTCTTATTAGGAACAAAAATATTCTTAGCCATTCGCTGTCAAGACCATCAAGGTAGTTCACATGTGCACTCATTGGACATCAGCACACTGCTGGAAGAATACAAAAAGATTACACAATAGTAGGTTGGCAGCCACCTGGTAACAATGAACATCATTTGACAACTACTTCTGTACTATAGACTTTCATAGGAGACTCCAAAATAAAGAATTTCATCAGCCAATGTGATTGCATACAATGTAAGCCAAGGGAGATAGAATGAAATCTGGGAAATTAGGCACTTTAAAATCTAATATATGTAATCAGTCTTGAAAAACAATAATTGTTTTAATTAGTGAAGGCAACAGAAAGGTCAGTTCTCCTAGAAATTATGACATAGTTCTTTATTTTTAGAAAGCTAGAATTTTCCAAGGAGTTTTTTAATTACAGATTTAGTTCTTTGTGTTGCTTTTTCAAGGGACGTAGCAGTTAGGCAATGCACCCGTCATGTTCTAAGAAGTTAATGTCACTGAACATGAAATAATTTTCATGGATTAAAATAGCCATTGTCCTTCTGTTGCTAACCCTGCAGATGCCAAAATCCATGGATGCTCAGGTTTTTTACATAAAGTGGCATGGTATTTGCATATCATCCATATATTTCTTTAGATGATTTATAATACATGATACAGTGTAAATACTTTCTAAATACTGTATTGTTTAGGAAAAACTTTTTAAAGTCTATACATGTTCAGTAAAGATACAATTTTTTTTCAAATATTTTTTCCATCTGCTATTGGTTGAATACACAGATACATAGGAGGCTGCTGTATTTGGGCTCTTAGGATGCCTTTCACTTTTTTAGTTAACTTTGCAGAGGGCTGCAGTGCCCTCTGCTGGAAAAAGTTTCAAATTCACACTCTTAAGATGATATTTGTTCAACTGTGCAATTTCCAGAAACTGCTAATGAGATTTTTAAAGCTTATGCCTAAGAAATAATCACCTTTTCTCCAAAGAAGAAAGTTAGTTTATAAGAATGTACTTGCATTTTATCTATATTATTTTTCTATTTCAAATTACTATAATTGATATTTTCAGTTAAAAAATCATGTCAGTCAAGAGCAGATTTCTGTAGCCTTAGAAATCACCTTTTTATTTTAGTTTTGTCACACAGGCCCATTAAATAATCTAGAAATAGCCTGAGAGTCTAAGAGCCAGAGCCCGCAACTTGGCCAGTGTTGACGTAGTCTGCTCAGCACAGATGGTATTTCTTAGTAGTCCTGCCATCTACCTGGCGTGAGTCCAGACACATTTCTCTGTGAGGATTCTTAAGCATTCCCTGACTTTTTCACCATAACTGGAAGGCCAGAAGCTGATGCCTTTGACCTCCAAAAGCAGCCATATTCTAGTATAGTCATTGAAGTAAAACAGTCTATACTAATTGTTTTGAGTGTAATCAAGATTGCAGCTCTGGTCTAGGTCCGCAGGACTGCTCTGGTCAGATGAGCCTGGGCTCCCTGCCCATGTAGCCTCCTCCCTCCTCACGGTGATCCTTGACTTCTAGGACTCACAGGACTTCATTTATAAACTCGGAGTGAAGTTATTCTTCACCTGTTTTACCTGTCAGGTCTTCCATGCAGCCACAAGAATAGTCCATTAAAAATGTCTTCCATTCTATACTTCCTGATAGCTTGGGAGCCCCCTTTCCCGCTGGACTTATTCGTTCAGGCAGGCTTTGGCCTGTGATGACAGACCTCAGCATCTGGCCTTTGGTTGCTTTTCCTGCCTCCTTCACTTCCCTTCCAAGCACCATGTGCTCTAACTGCTTGATACATGCCATTTCTTGAAGTTTCTGTGCCTATTACATGCTTTCTTTGCTTAGATTAGAAAGACCTTACCCTCACCATCAAAAAACAAATAATCTCAGGTCAAGCACTACCTCTGAGGAGTCTTCTCCCCTGCCCATCCCCACTAGTTTGCCTAGGCTGCCATAACAAGATAATATCAGGTTGGTGGCTTAAGCACAGATGCGTTTTCTTACAATTTTGGAGACTGGTCAGTCCAACATTAGGTGACAACATGGCTGTTTCTGATGAAGGTGCTCTTTCTAAGTTGTATACAGCCGCTTCTTACTCACGTGGCTCACCTCACGAAAAGCTCATGAAAAGCCACGAAAGCTCACGTGGCTTTCCTCAGCGTGTGTGTGTGTGTGTGTGTGTGTGTGTGTGTGTGCGCGCACACGCACATGCAGGGGATTTTTCTTTTAAAGCCAGTAATTCTATCACATTAGAATCCCACTCTTTGACTTCCTTCAACCTTAATTACCTCCTAAAAAAAACTTCAATTATAGTCACTTTGGGGGTTAGGACTTTAGCATATGAACTTGAGGAGGATACAGTTTGTTCTATAGCACCTACTTTTCCTGCTTCTGCATCTCTACTTTACAGATCATTTTCCAGAGTCCTGAAGGATGGAGAGGTCAGTGGAAGGTGCCAATTCAGTTACAGAAATCTACAAATTAATTCTTAGACTTATGAAAGTTGAGCTGGTACTTGCAGCTAAGCTAGTCAAGCGTCATTTTTATACATTAAAGAGCTTAAACCCAAGGAAGTTAAAAAACTTGTGTGTACCCAGAGTTAATGCCAGAGCCAGCCAGCAAGAGTATGGGTTCTGAAGAGAGGCGTGAGGATCGAGAATTTTAAATTCTAATGTGAGGGAGCTGCCAGCTTATTGTCTCTACTGATCGACCCCTGTTCGTGGGTCAATATTTCCTACGGGTCGACGACTATGCCTGGGTCAGTATTCTCTATTGCGCCGACACTCCTGGCCAACGCAACTTCTGGGTCAATCTTATCTTTATTATGCCGATGCCGGGTTTGTTTTTCCAGAGGTATTTATACACAGCTACAGGTCAATCAGCATTCTTGTGCTACCACCACCAGAATACAATAAGATCAATACAAAACACATATTACAGATAGGTCAATCAGTACTCTAGTGTCATCACCACCTGATCCTCTCTCAGACCTCTTTGAACTTTCCATAACCCCAAACCTTGTTGACTCTGGGTGAAGGACAGTCAGCTGAGTCAGAGACACCAATCTAGGGGGAAGGCCTTAATGGCTCCCAACAAGTTAATAATAAATATAATTTATAAGCAATTCGTACACAGCAGTATGTACTTAGAGTTTGCTTGTTGTGTAAAAAATTACAAGGTACTTAGCACATTAAAGCTCAGTATCTATTCTTTAGAAATATGGAGGGGTATCTAGATTTTCTGCCTAGGGTCTCAAAAGGCTGAAATTAAGATGTTGGCCAGGTGAGGCTTTTATCTAGAAGGTTGGCGGAATACTGCTTCCAAGCCCATTCTTGCTGTCAGTAGACTTTGAATCTTGTGTTTGGAGGACTGAGGGCCCTGTTTCCTCACTGCTAAGAACTAGTTTGCTCTCAGCTTCTAGAAGCCACTCACATTCCTTGACATATAAGTCCTTCCATCTTCAAAATCAACAACAGTGCTTAGAATTATCTCTATTTTCTCTTTCTTTTTTGTTTCCAGCCAGAGAAAATTCATTGCTTATTAAGTTCTTGAGTAATTAGATTAGGCATATCTGCAGAATCTCCATTCACATGTAAAGTAACACATTTGTGGGAGTAATACCAGGATGCAAGTGGTAGAGACTATCATACAATTTTTAACCCCAGCACTTTATGTTCCTGATTGTACTTAATCCTCTTAATACCTATTTTAAACATAAAAAAACAGACTTGTAATGTAAGAGTCTCCCCTTCTTTGGTGTGTCCAAAGTTACCAGAGTAGAGGGGAGAAAAAAGCTGAGAAAACCTGATCCCTACCCAGTAGGAGTTACTATCTGTTGGGCATACTTCCAAGTAATATTTAGAGATAATTGTTTATGAAATGTCTGACATACAAACCTAGGGTTTCAGGTTTATAGATAATTATTTTATATTGGAGGTTTAATAATACTGCAATCATAGATCTGTTATAAGTAACAAAATTGTTAAATCCTCACAATAAAACAGTTGCATTTTATGAAACAAAGTATTACTTGATTGCAGTATATATCTGCTTAGAGTTTCTAATTGGTTTAGATCTGGCTGAAAAACTAAAAATCCCACCCCCATTAATAGTTGTGTTGACTTCTATAACAGAGGCCCACACACCAGTCCATATATGTATATCCCTGCTATAAACGGGCAGCCTCTAGCCCTTTTAAATTACGGTTCGTAGGAGCCCCAGGACCTTGCCTTTAAATCACTGAGTGCTGGTAGAGTGTCAGAGCACTCCAGTTTCTGCTACTTGCCCTGGAAAAATAACATTTTTTATGAATAGTGGTACAAAGAAGCAGTTCTCTTTCTGAAGGATAGTTTGACTGCTTTCAACTTGAAACTGTAAATCTCCATATTTTTCTGCAGTGGTACTCTTGGTGATTTGGTTCTCTCCCTCGGATTTAACTCAAGAACTCTCAAGCTGTCACATAAAGTTTGGAGTCTAGAACTTTGGTTTGTTGTGCATATTGCTTATATATGTATGTGTATTAGGTGCCAAATTTTTCTTATACAACTAACTTTTATACAAATAACTCTCCTCTTCCACATCTTAGAGCCTTCCCATCTACCTTTACATTTTATTTTAAAGTCAAAAACGGGACTGTTTGAAGCTCAATTAATTCTGAATCCCCTTCCATACTTCCCCTGCCATGTCCAAGACAATGTAGACTAACATCACAAGAAAAATTAAAAAAAAAATTAAACTAGGTAAGTTGTAATAGCACAGATTTCCACCATGGAGAGCTCTTGGTGCCGAATCTTGATTTCACAGGTTTCTCTCTTGCGGAGTGATTTGTAGCTGGTTCTTATCACTGTAGAAATGGAGCCGTCTTGAGAAGGGCTGGAAGAGATATGGTCGCTCCAGCTGCTCAGTGATGACAGCTCCTGCTGAAAGACCTTCCCACTGCGTTTGGAAACTGCTGTTGGTAAGAATGTGACTTACCAACAGCAGTTTCCACCGCCCCCCACACAGGAGTAAGGGAGCAGAAGAGGCTGCAGATTGTTCCTGAGTAATCACAGGCTTTCCCCACTTACTGATAACAGGGCACAGCCTGATTTCTTTAGCTATTTCTTTTTCCTCATCATTGCTGCCATTGGCACATTGTTTTAACCTGATTTTACTTTCGTAATAAAGATGTGTTCAGTGTAAAGGGTGAGTAGGAAAATAGGGTTCCTCAGAATGTGAATCCTTCCAAGAACGGCGAAGACAAATAATAAGGCAGTTGTAGAGATGTGTCTTACATCATTAGCTAGTATACCCTTTATATTGAGCACTTCCTAGTAAGTGCATTTAACCATGCTGCAGCTTGCCATGCCAATTCTTAGGTATTCACGATACTATTTATCAGGATGCAGAGCCATATATGGATCTATTCAGAGCTAAATTCCTACTCTACATCTTCTCCCCTCAGGAAGGTATCATTTTAAACTTGATCCGAAAGCACTGTGATAGTTTTGTAAGTAATTCCATTGTTTTCAGAAACTGAAGAATAGAGACCATACTTTAGTAGAATAATATTCTCCTTTCCACTAGATGGAAGTATAAGATAACCAGATATAAGAAAGAATCTTTTATAGCCACACTATCATATGATAAATCTTCAATAAATTTTTACCAAATACAGATTTCTGACCAATATGTACAAAGGGAAAGTAGTTTGCCTCTCCATCCCCATGTCTGTCTACTTCTCTCTCTACCTCACTTTTACTCTACCTCCCCCTGTACCACCCACCTTACTTTATCTCCCTCCCTCTCTCTCTCTCTGTCTGTACAAGTCAGATCTAATATTTTTACTTTATTTACTGAAAAGAGTTTTAAGAAAACTCAGTACAACACACACACACACACACACACACACACACACACACACACACCTCTTATTTGGCAAAGAGATTCAAGTTTTTAGTTATTTTTTTCTATTTTTAAAGTTGAGAAATCCTGTTATTTATATTAATTTTAAATCTAGAAAACCTATTATCCTACTCAGTCCCTCCCAAGTTTTCAATATGTAAATATTTCAGTGAAATTGACACATGTGCATTAAAATAGGTTGGAAATTATAATCTAGAGCTTATATATCTCTAATTATCATTAAAAACAAAATAAAAATAGTCCTATTATTAGGACACTGGGACAATGTAGTACCTTTTATATGTATAAGCGATCCTGTGAGTAGGACATTGGGAAAATGATATCTTTTCATACATTAAACAATAAACAAAGAAATTACTTTCATGACCTGTTCAACAGTTATTCTTGGTGGAAAGGAGAGAAATCCGTTAAACAAAGGATTACATTACATTTATAATATATGGTCAGTTTCACATAACATAGCTTGTCATTCTTGCTGTTTGAAAATAACATGGCTTCTCATGTCAAGTCTGGTATGGTCTTGGGGCTAGTAGTAAGTCCTGGACTGTTAGACTTTCTTCCTCCTTTTTTTCTCAATGTGTTGTTTTAGGTATGCTATGAGTAGATGTCTCTTTTGAAACCCAACAAGTTTATAAATTTTTTTTGTCTTTTGTGCATAAATTTGTGAATACTCTACATATTTACAATACACATATCAATTATTTGAGTAGACAAAGGCCAATACCAGTTTTTTACCTCTGGTAGAAGCGAAATAACTGGAAACCAACCAATCATGTCTTCCCACACCACCACTGAGATTGTTATACAAGTACCGCCTTCGTTTGAGGCACATGGCTCTGCTCTTTATCTCTATGTTCCATTGTTAAGCTCTGCCAAGTGTTCCACTGCATCATAGTTTGTTCCAATGATGACATGTTTATCATCTCGCCATTTTACAGTGACAGTTTCATTATTTGTATGATTTCATACAAATAATGATCATATATCCCTCTTGCTTCTTCTTCTGCCAGTGCTTTTGGTTTCAGAAGACACTTGTTTAGTCTGTCTTTTCTCATGGTGTCTGTATCTTTGAAGGCACACCAACAAGCCATAGCCAATGAATAGATCATTGGAAAAAAATATAGTATGATTGTAGATTCTCTGCCACTTCAACAGGCAGTGGTGCAGCACACCATGCATTTTGCTATGCAGTATACATCACCCCACGGTCTTATTTATTAGAGAGTTATCTTGAAACACTGATCATTTGAAGTATAGTGCATTCTTCAAAATAAAATGACATCCCAGTTTTAGAAAATACTTTCATGAACCCATTTATTGCCTTATCAAATATGTATATCATTTTCTAGTTGAATATTTAGTAAAAATAACTTTTCCAGTAAAGTTTCTTTTCACAATGAATTTAAAAATATTTTCAAATGCTCTAGTCAGTCACCAATTACTTTTCTCAAAAGAACTCTAAAAACATAAGATTTATTTCAAAGTTACCTTAAGTGATAGATTTGTTGCTCAATTTAAGTTTTTCCATATGTGTCCTATGTAGGACAATCGGACATAATGAGCTAGACTCTTAATGCTAGTACATTAAATTTCTATAGCTAGTCACAACATCTGTGAATATGGTTCAGTTTTTTTTTCTTATGAATCTTATAACTTCTATTCCTTCAATCTTTCTCACTGTTCTGAATAGTACCTACACGTTACAGGTAGTTTCTTCCTTCACATCTTAAAATTAATGTACAAAGTATAATATAATATATGTTGAGTGTTTATTTACTTGTTTATTGCCAGAAGCTGTTTCTTGAATCCTAGTTTTTTATGAAATTAATAAACAAAATGTGATCATAAGAGATGTTGAAATTCTTTAAGTGCCTGTTCTGCATCTAATGGGAAGCAAACATTCACTTTGTTAGTTTTTGCTGCTATCCTTATTTTCCTTCCTTATATTTTAGGTTCATTCCCGATTTTTCCTAACTTTCTGAGTTGAATACTTTGCTTAATAATTTTTATTTCCTCCTTTTCATTTTGAACATTTATACTATAAAGTTCTTTAGTTATCTAGGTATTTAGCATGCATACTTAATAGCATCTAATGTTAATTTAATCTTTAGTATATTTTTGAGCAATATATGGATCTTAGAACTTAAAAAAAAAAACAAACAGCCAGTTCCATTACCTTGTATTTCAGTTCCAGGCTAAACTTTTAGCACCACTGACTTTCCTTGCATTTCTCCTCTGTAACCTTTGCCATCTTAGGTTCCTCTGCCACCCTTTCTTAGTTTTCTCTTTTACCCTCTATTCTTTCTCCAGTGGGCAATAGTGACCTGTTCAGCTTGTATACATTATCTATTGCTTCTCAACTCCCAAATTTGTACTTTGTACTGGTTTTCAACACTGGATTTACATACACTTCTATCTAGTTGATATCTTTATCATCTCACAGGCACTTCAGACTTATCAATAGTTTAGTTTTTAAAACTTTCACCAACCTTCCCCTTAACCTTACCTCAAATATGTTTCTTTTTTGTATTTATGTCTTAATATAATAATCTTCCCAACCTTACCTCAAATATATTTCTTTTTTATATTTATATCTTAATAAATATTCTTCTATCAACTTACTTACTCATCCCCAAAATTTGTGTTCATTTTTTGAGACATCACCACTACATCCAAAGCAAACACAAAGTTCAATCAGTTTTATATTCAAGGAGATCTGAAATCTGTATTTTTTCATCTCCACTGTCAAACACCCTAGCCCAGGCAATAATGCATCTTACCTGGACCACAACAATAACTATCCAGTATGTAAATTCCATTGGTCAAGTAGCTCTATTATCCCTACTACTAAGAACTACATCATTGCAAATTGCATGTACAATTGATAGGTTAACAGATCTCCCTGTTTCAATATATGTTCTACTCCTAACCCATTCCCCATGTAACAAGCTTTGCGATATTTAAAATTATAGATCTGATCATGTTATTTCATCACCTAAAAGCCTTTGGTGCCTCCTGATTGTTCTTACAGTGAAGGCCAAATCCCATGATGTCCTTCAAGTCTGCGCATGATCTCATGGCCATCTACCTCACCAGCCTTGTCACCATCCCATTTATTTACCTCACTCCAGTCCTACCAGCCTTCTGTGGTTATAGGGCCTAAAGAAACAGTCATTTCTTTCCCTAATTCAGAACCACTACAGATATTCCTCTTTCTACCAAGAATGGTGGGGGATGAGGCTTTTCTTCTCCTTTTCCTTTCTACCAGATTATAAAATTCACACCCATGTTTTACGCCTCCTTCAGATCTTAACCTAATGTCACATTCTTACAGGACCCTTATCTCACCAGGGTCTAATCAGAGTCAGACCCTCTTGAGGTAACATTTTATTTCCAACAGCAAATGCAGTTATGGTGGGAGGGTGATTATTTGTTTTAATGTCTGTCTCCTCACCTCCTTACCAGCCAGTAAACTCTAGTCAGAAAGTGAACTCATTTTTTTCACTGTGTTCTAGTAGCAAGCTCATTGCTTGGCTTTGGGCACACATATAGGTTGCATGGGTGCGTTTCTGGCCATCAGCCTATCTGGTTGGTTCTGGACAGATAGGGAGAAGAGGGTACTATCCTCAAACTATTAAAAACACCATGGATAGCCGGGTGTGGTGGTGCACGCTTGTAATCCCAGCATTTGGGAGGCTGAGACAGGAGGATCCAGGTTTGAGGACAGCCTCAGCTACTTAGTGAGGTCTTTTGCAACTTAGTGAGACCCTGTTTCAAAATAAAGAATGAAAAATAGGGCTGGGGTGTAGCTCAGAAGTAGAATGCCCCTGGGTTCCATCCCCAGTACCGCAAAACACACACACACACACACGCACACACACACACACACACACCACATACACACACACACAACACACACACAAGCAGAGACTTTCATTCGTCTTATCTTTTTATGAATAATGAAAAATATGGTTGATGTTCAGTAAATTTTGAAAAATAAGAAAGTAAGGGAAGAAGAAAGATGAATAAATGAATAAAGAGAAAAATGAATAAAGAAGCAAAAAAAAAAAAAAACTAGAAGTGGGACAAGAAAGGAAATGAGAGGACCTATAAACCTCAGTGTAGGATTATAGTCTTTGCTGAGAAAAGTTATATCAATCTCCCTGTTTCTCACTTAAAAAAAAAAAAAAACCTTGGGAAAAGGTAATATTAACATGAAATAAAATATGATACTTCTTGCTGTGATAATCTCTTCATGGGTTTATTTACTTATTTATTTTGGTGAGAGAGTAAGGAATACCAGATGGGGCTATCCTCAGACAGATCTTAAGCATGAGCTTTTTAGTCAGAACCTGACATCTCAAAATCTTATTGAACAATTTCAAGTTTCCGTCTTGCTTAAGTTTATGGATACCAGCCTCCCCCAAAAATCCTCTCCTTTGTATACTATTATAGAGCATATTTTAAAAGTATCTTATAAACTACAAAATATACACTTAATTGTTATAGATTAGGTGTAATCACTTCTTTCTTTCTTCTTTCCTAAATTATAGAAAAATATGTCGAAATTGTAAGTGTGGCCAAGAAGAGCATGATGTCCTCTTGAGCAATGAAGAGGATCGAAAAGTGGGGAAACTGTTTGAAGATACCAAGTATACCACCCTGATAGCAAAGCTGAAATCAGATGGGATTCCCATGTATAAACGCAATGTTATGATACTGACCAATCCAGTTGCTACCAAGAAAAATGTCTCCATCAATACTGTCACCTATGAGTGGGCCCCTCCTGTCCAGAATCAGGCACTGGTAAGAACAAGGGATCAGGGGCCCTTGGATTAAAGTTCCTGAGCTATTTAAGTAGAACAGTCTCTTTAATAACCTAATCAACTTCGCATACACGGACATGTGTTGTCTTTCTGATTATTTTGATTTCTGGCTCATATTACAATCTTTTGAAAATAAGACTAGAGCTCATATATTTTCTTTACCTAGATATTTTTATCATTTTTAGGAAGTGGTCTAAAATTTTTAATAGTTACATAAAAATATTTTGTATCTGTCTCGTAACTCCTCTAGCTTACTGTTCAGAAGCTGTCTCATAATATGGTAAAAAATATATAAAGGCAGAATTTCTGCAGTTGTTTAGAAATGAAAGAAAAATGTTCAACATTATATTTCTTTTACTGTATAAGTCAAAAACCGAAAATTGTGCCAAGTTTTTCTGCTATTATGACTAGGTGTTGTGCTTGGAAATCTTTTTGGAAGGTGAGATCATTAAATTGAACCTCATGATGATACCACTTCATATGGTGAGAATGCTGCCGTCCATAGGCCATTGTGACCGTGTCTGCCTAAAAATGCACATTCTTTTTCAATTGTACATTTGTTGATTTAGCACAGGTAAACTGTAGTAATCCAGATCTTTTTACAAACTGAAAAATAATAATTCCATGTACAAAAACATGTTTATTATGCAACTAAATATATTTAGTATTTCATTCTTTAATGTTTTAACATCTTAAGATGCTTTTAATATGAGGATGAATTGCTACTAATAGATAAAACCCAGTTGTTTCTTAAGTAACTTGCTGCTTCTGTTATGAAAGATTGCACTGCCTGAGCTCCAGGCCTCCTCCCAGCTAACAGCGCTCTCTCTCCCTGTCGTCAGGCCAGGCAGTACATGCAGATGCTGCCCAAGGAGAAGCAGCCAGTGGCAGGCTCAGAGGGTGCGCAGTACCGGAAGAAGCAGCTGGCAAAGCAGCTCCCTGCACATGACCAGGATCCTTCCAAGTGCCATGAATTGTCTCCCAAAGAGGTGAAGGAGATGGAGCAGTTTGTGAAGAAATACAAGAGCGAGGCTCTGGGAGTAGGAGATGTCAAACTTCCCAGTGAGATGAACACTCAAGGCCCCAACAAAGTATACATCCCTGGTGGCGACAGACACACCCCGGCAACAGTAGGAGTCGTGGAGAACAAATCTGCAGAGCATAAAAGAACCCAATACGTAAGTACAGTGGTCACACTATAAGCCTGATTTGCATACATTATAATAGATCCGTTCCCTTTTTTAGATCTTTTTTGGGGCCATTTCTCTTGTTTCCAAAAGAAATAGATAAGAGAAATCAATTGAATGAAAATTCAGTTTGGACTTATCTTAGAAAATCCCTAAATTCGAAACTTCTGTCTAAAGCCAAGTTTTCTGATTATCTCCTTCCAAAGATGATTGTGAGTTTTATGTGTACGCAGTTGCCATTGGCATCCTGCTTGAATGCAACAGACTAATCTAGAATCTGTTTCACACACAATTTTGGTGTTGGTTGCTTATCTCATCCCATAAATAAAAATAATATATGTTTAGGTTAATTCAGTTTTCCTTGTAAGAATATGCCTGAAATTCAGATTTAAATTTACATGGCTATATCAGCAAGCATTGTTATTTTAAGCTTCATCTAGAGAGGGAAATAGAAGTCATTTTCTAATGACTTGGAAAAGAAAAGACAATTATGATACAAATGAAAACAGCTAACGAAGTAACTTACTATAACTTGTTTCTTATAGGCCCAATTAGCACTTCAAGTAATAAGGTTTAGTCCTGAAAAATATTACTAATAAGCTCTAATATAATCATTTTGGGAGAACACATATACAATTGAGGTGAAAACTACTATTAGCCTTGTTTCATAAGTAATTTCAATTAAAGAAATAATGTTCTACATGCAGAGGGTACAAAATGTAGGATTAAATAGCCTGAAGGAAGTGAAAAGATTTCATTTAACAAAAGTACTAACACCTTATGACCTAGATGGGCAAATTGGTCATTTCAATATAAATTATTTCTCATACCAGAGCTGACGAGGCACATGCCGGTCTTTCAATGACCAGGTTGTTTTGGATGCTTCCTTTTTAGTCTTGCTATTGCTGCAAACTCAGTATGAAGGAAGGCGACCCAGCCATCTATGCTGAAAGGGCGGGCTACGACAAGCTGTGGCACCCAGCGTGCTTCGTCTGCAGCACCTGCCGGGAACTCCTGGTCGACATGATTTACTTCTGGAAGAATGGGAAGCTATTTTGCGGCAGACACTACTGTGACAGTGAGAAACCCCGATGTGCTGGCTGTGACGAGGTATGTTCTCTGGGGCCACTGCATTCAGGCTTGCATTCAGGCAACTCGGGTTGCTGAATGGCCACTTTACCCAGAAGACAATGGACATTAACCAAACATTAATGGCTCTCTGTATATCCAGAGACGTTTAATGACAAGAACTTTTAGCTTCATTCATTCCGGGAGTCTAATTGTGTTCACTAATGAGACACTAGAACAAAACAAAAGATTGATTTGGACTAAGTGATAACAAATTCAAATCTATTATTAATTTCTGACTTTAAGCCTTAAGGAAATATTTGTTGATCTGCTTGTAGATCTAAATGCCTAATAGTCTAAAGAACTTAGCTTTGTCATCTGTAGCACAAAGGAAAATGCCTGACTCATTTTTGTTCTCTTCCCAGCTAATATTCAGCAATGAGTACACCCAGGCAGAAAACCAGAATTGGCATCTGAAACATTTTTGCTGCTTTGACTGTGACAACATTCTAGCAGGGGAAATATATGTGATGGTCAATGACAAGCCTGTGTGCAAGCCCTGCTACGTGAAGAATCACGCTGTGGTAAGAAGCCTTAAGTGATACAGTTGCCTCAGCCTGCTTAGGACTTGAGTTTGTGTCCCTCTCTTTCCTCTTATCAACAGGAAGCAGAAAGCAGTCCTTTTATATAGGACCATCAGTTCATTGCAAAGTGTGTTAAAACCCAGACATTTCAAAAACAATATATGCATTGACTATGAGCTATCTCAAAATAGTTTGTCGTTCCTATATTTTTACAGTATAGATTATAAGTGCTGCTTGATAATAAAACTCTCCCTGAAAAAAACATATCCTCAGTGAGAATGGATCCAGGTCAGATTCTACATAAATAAGTATTTCTGGGGGCTGTTCTTATCTCAAGCTCTGTTTGAATGTGCATGGTTTCCATCCATGTTTATTGGATCACCCACCAGGACTTTGTTTTTGCTACCTGGAGATTATGCCATACCTGTTTCTGAACCCTCAAAGAACTGATTTAGTGTAACAGAATTTGATCTGCATATTTATATTTATTTTTGTGAACCAAACAGTTGCATAATGTAAGTGTATAATTTGTCTTACATCTACTCTGCTTACACAGAACTCCTATTGTGTGATGGCCAAGAGATAGGTAATATAGATAAAGGGTCGAAAGTTAACCGTATATGGTAGGGCTTAGAAGCCAGGCATGTCAGAAGGATAGACTTGTTTATATGCAGGAAAGCATACTAGTTAATGGTCCCCCTGAGCTATCAAGTAGGGGAGGCTCCTGGCTAAGGAATAAAATTCATTATTTATATAGTTCTAAGAGTATGGTACTGTTTTATTTGTTTCTGTTGGTTTTTTGTTTTGTTTTGTTTTGTTTTGTTTTTGCGATACTGGGGGTGGAACCCAGGGGCATTCTACCTCCAAGCTATACCCTCAGCCCTATTTTTTATTCTTTATTTTAAACAGGGTCTCACTGAGTTGCAAAGGGCCTCACTAAGTAGCTGAGGCTGTCCTCGAACTGCCATCCTCCTGTCTAGCTTCCCAAATGCTGGGATTACAACCATGCGCCACCACGCCCGGCTTGTTTCTGTGTTTTTTTTTAAAACAACAGTTTTAATGTCATTACCAATTTTCAGCCATAAACTATTGCCCCAGATACAGTTGTTCATTTTCTATCAGCTGTACTTCATAGGTGTATCTACACTGGGACAACCATCCTATTTCAACCTTTTTTTTGGTTGCTTTGATTATTGCAGTGGTCTCTAATACCACCCCCCACACACACACATATAGAGTCTCAGTCTCTCTCTCTCTCTCTCTCTCTCTCTCTCTCTCTCTCTCTCACACACACACACACACACACACACACACACACACACAGGCACTTCTGTTATTCATCTTGCTTGAAAGCCATCTTCCCTTTTGTAATGATGGGAAATAATGTCCCTAGAATGCAAATGTGAAATTAAGCCTTTGTTGTCTTTTCTGTCATTTATATTTTATTTGTTATCCAACCTCAATTATGCATTTCCACATTACCTGCTTTCTTATTTTTGCATTGCTCTTTGTCATTTGCTCACTGTTCTAGTCTGCCTGACGCATTTCCTGTTCCTTGTTTTACCTCTCTGCACCCACACACTCCTTCAGATGCAGCCCAGGCTTCAGAACACTTCCTGGCTCTCCTGGCACTTCCTGGATCTGAAGCTCCACCCCTTTTTCTCAGTCTAGGCTTTCCCTGTTCCCACAGGGTGGGGGCGTGTAGGCTTGTTGATATCACTCACCTGTGTCCTCTACAAGATTATAAGTAGCTAGAGAGTGAGTGTGCCCTTTTACTTACATATCTTTAGCATCTGCACGTAGGGAATGTTTTAGTAACTGATTTCTGGTATTTCATTTGCTTTGGGATTACCCTCATCAATGAAGATAAAATATTTTTGTAGTATCTATAACCTTGTTCTTGGTATACAGAATATAAATCCCCTGTATATTTCTGCTCTGTCCCCAGTACTACAACAACATAGTAGGTGCTTGGTTAATATGTATTTAATAAAGATATAGACAAGGGCCAGGCATGGTGGCGCATGTTTGTAATCCCAACATTCAGAAGGCAGAACCTGGAGGATTACGGTTCGCGGGCGGACAGCATTAGCTACTTACTTAGGCCCTTCGCAACTCAGTGAGACCCTGTTTCAAAAAATAAAAAAAGACTAAAAAATAGGGCTGGAGGTGTAGTTCGGAGGTACAATACCCCTGGGTTCCATCCCCAATATCGCAAAAAATAAAATAAAAAATAAAGATTTAGGCGGATGAAGCTTTTTTTTTTTTTTTTTTTTTTTTTTTACATTGCTGTTACAAGTTTCTTTCCGTTGCATTGTATCTAGCTAATGGGAGGAAATGACCTTAGATTTAATTATATTTTAATATATAAGAATTTCTAAGCTGGGTGCAGTGGCACACGCATAATACCAGTACTTGGAAGGTTGAGACAGGAGAATCGAAAGTTCAAGGCCAGTCTCAACAGCTTCTTGAGAGCCTCAGCAACTTAGCAAGACTTTTTTTCAGAATAAAAAATAGAAAGGTCTGGGTGGCCTTGCTCAGAAGTAAATGCCCTTGGATTTAATCCCCAGTATTGAAAAAGTGAAAATTGAAAATAAAAGAATTTCTAAATTATTTAATTTTATAATGCTGCATAATTTTTTAAACTTTACATTCTCAGTAAGATATAACATTGGCCTTTTCCTAATAAATGAGTGTATCTATCCATCACCTGAACAAATTTGATCTAATGTCAAAGATTGCTGCACATACAGCATGCCACATGATGTAAAATTCTGAAGATTATCTGGTTCAAAGCATTGAACTGCTTAGATCTAGTAAAAAAAAAAAAATGACAGCATGTGCAGTGGTAGACTACACGCCTGTAATCTCTTTACTTGGGTGGCTGAGACAGGAGTATTACAGGTTTGAGGTCAGCCTCAGCAATTTAGTGAGAACCTGTTTCAAAATAAAAATAATTATGAAGGGCTAGGAATTTAACTTAGAGGGAGAATGTCCCTGAACTTAATCTCCAGTGTGTGGGGGGGGGGATTATTTCAGACCTGAATACAAGTGCTAAACTCCAAACAGAACATTTCTGAAATAAAAACTTCAAGGAGCCTCAATGTCTCTGGTCTAAGTCTTTAATCCATCTTGAACTGACTCTTGTGCAGGGTGAAAAAGTGGAGTTTATTTCTATTTTTCTATATATGGTTAGCCAGTTTTGCCAACACCATTTGTTAAACAGGCTTTTTTCAGTGCATTTTTTGGCCCCTTTGTCAAAAATCAATTGACTGTGAGTGTACAGATTTGTTTGAGTTTTCTATTATGCTCCATTGGTCTATGTATCTGTTTTGTGCCAGTACCATGCTGTTTTTATTACTATGGCTTTCTAGTATACTTAAAAGACAAATATTGTGATTCCTCCTGCATGGTTTTTGTTGCTAAGAATTACTTTGGCTATCCTGGGGTTTTTGTTGTTCCAAATGAATTTAAGGACTGATTTTTCTACGTCAGCGAGGAATGACCTTGGTAATTTAATGGGTATTTCATTGAGTCTGTAGATCACTTTTGGAAGTATGACCATTTTGATGATATTTATTCTGCCTATTCATGAACATGGAAGATCTTTCCATCTTCTAAGGTCTTCTTCAATTTTTTTTCAATGTTTTATAATTTTCTTTGTAAAGATCTTTTACTTCTTTGGTTAAGTTTATTCTTAAGTATTTTATTTTTTGTGGGATCTCTTGAGTGGAAGTGTTTTCTGGATTTCTTTTTCAGTGGATTTATGGTTGGTATACAGAAGAGCTTCTGATTTTTTAAGATTGATTTTATATCCATACACTTTGCTGAATTTGTTGATCAGTTCTCTAAGCCTTTTGGTTGAGTTTGTTGGGTCTTCTAAGTATAGTATCATATCATCTGCAAATAATGAAAGCTTTAGTTCTTTTTTTCCTATTTGTACTCCTTTGGCTTCCTTTTCTTGCCTTATTGCTCTAGCTAGAGTCTCAAGTACTATATTAAAAAGAAGTGGTGCCGGGCGTGGTGGCGCACGCTTGTAATCCCCGCGCTTGGGAGGCAGAGACAGGAGGATTGCGCAGGTTCGAAGCCAGCCGCGCACACTGGCTTAGGAGACCCTGTTTCCAAATAAAAATGTAAAAATAGGTCTGGGAGTGTAGCCCGGAGGTAGAAGGGCTTCCAGGAACCCCAGTACCACCAAAAAAATAAAAAAATAAATTAAAAAAGAAGTGTTGATAATGAGCATTCTAACTGGAAGGAGGAGAGTGGGATGTGTACCCAGTTTGTCTCTGCACTGTCATTAGAATTTCATGTCCAACCCAGGATTCACATCTATGAGATTTTACAGGACCCTCCTACCAGAGAGCTGATTACAACTAGTGTCATTAGCTGTTTCACGTCCTGTATTTAAATAAAAGAAGTAGCCAGGCATGGTGGTGCACACCTGTAATCCAAGCTGTTTGGGAGGCTGAAGCAGGAAGATAGCAAGTTGGAGGCCAGCCTGGGCAACACAGCAAGACGCTGTCTCAGAAAGGGCTGAGAATGTAGCTCAGTAATAGAACACTTACTTAACTTGTGCAAGGCCCTGGCACCACAAAATAAAAGGATTAAGGAAATCAAAAACCTCTCTGAAATATGAGAAGTTTTTTTTAAAACAGGAAATCAAATACTAGGTGGGAAGTGGTGAAGAGCATCATCTCTCCACAGGGTGTGCAGTGCCCAGGCCCTCCGTGTAGCATAGCAGCATTGAGACTTTTGAAGAAGGAGGAAATCTGTGGATTTGACCTGAAATTGTATGCAAGGCTCTAGGATGAATGGTGATCACATTATTAGTAAAACTAAATCTTATGAAATCACTAACCCTAAATTCTGTTAAATTTATGTATTCACTAGTAATTTTTATCTTAAAAATTCCTTATTCTACTGTAATTGAAAACTAATTATATTTTTTCTGTAAATTGAAAATGAAGATGTATATTTTAAAAAACTGTAAAAAGGTTTACAAATAGTATTATATAACTAAGAAAAAGAAGGTAGATTATACTATGAAAGCAAGGAGATAAAATGCTATTTGTATAAAATGTTATTACATACACATGAATTTAAAGATATTAAAATATTAATATAAAACATAGAAAACAATAAGACAACATTCTAAGTGAATTTAATAAAGGTTTAAGAATATGTACAAAAGTAATTACATGGTGCAGCTGATACAAATTAAAAGTGTGTTCCTAAATTATAACATTGATATTTAGTTATCAGGAACAGTGTATTGATCATACAAAAAAAGGATCTTTATTTCCCAGGGAAGACTAGGTTGATATAACTTGTAAATTATAGAGCTATCATCTCTGTAATTAGAAGCAATGTATCTCTAAAAAACATGGAAAATATATTTTAGGTCTGCAGTGGTACCTATAACAAGGTTGCATTTCCTTGCCCAAACCAGTTTACCCACTAAGTAGAAGCTACATCTCTAAGTGTTTTCATTGAAGAGTCTCAGGCTACCTGCACGACCCTCCTCCATCTACTCATTCTCACTCCTCATCTTAAGGGCCAGGAGCCCTTAAGATTAGTCACTGTCATTTTATTCTGGACAATCTTGTTGGTATCTTGTTATAAAATATTTAAAACAAAGACTTTAGATTTTCACATCCATTCAGAATATATGTATAAACAGCACACGTGGACTAAACAGTGTTTTGGAGGTCTCCATGTGGTTAGTTTTCTTGTTCTTGCTATAATACAGAAGATTTATTTTCTTCATAGAAATCTTCAATTAAGAAAACATAGATATATAACATAGAAAATAAATCATAGATATAAAACATAGATATAAACATAGATATAAACATAGATATAAACATAAAACATAGATATAAAACATAGAAAATGTATAGATATGTACATCTTGTGTGTATTTGAGTTTAACACATCTAATACTGAATGGTACTGGGGTTTTAAGTGCTAATGTTCCACAATATTAGATTATACATAAATTACTATTGAACTTAGAGTAGAAGCCATTAACTATAAATTATAGTTTTAGTGTAAATGTATCATTCTCAAACATTGTCAGTATTTTTAATTGAGTCCTTAGTTATTTTGAACATGATTTTAATTTACTACTGTCAGGAAATTAGTGATATTAATAATCTCATGTGTCATAGGTAAGACTGGTAAAATTACCACCTCAAAATTTTAATGAGTGAGGAAAAACCCTCTCATAAACTTCTTCATAATTAATAATGTACAGTCTAATAGAATATGCTGGGACCAAATGCACAGCAATTGCTGTCAAGACTTTCTACCTTAAGCATCCTGGAGACATCTTCCAAGCATCCAATTGTATGTTTGGCCTTCACCTGCTACTTCTCCCAGTGCTCAGCATAAAGACCCCTGTTAAAGGTTCTTGTCTATAAAAGTTAACTAGAAGGTCACTCAGAGTCGTGTGTTTGTGAGGTTGTCATTACTGTCACAGTTTGATCTCTAACCCTGCCCTCTTGTATTATTCTTGAGCAGGTGTGTCAAGGATGCCACAATGCCATCGACCCGGAAGTCCAGCGGGTGACCTACAACAACTTCAGCTGGCACGCTTCCACGGAGTGCTTTCTGTGCTCCTGCTGCAGCAAGTGTCTCATCGGGCAGAAGTTCATGCCTGTAGAAGGGATGGTTTTTTGTTCGGTGGAGTGTAAGAAGATGATGTCTTAGGAGGGGAATGCCAAGCAGTATTGAGCCGCCATACCTAGCCAAAGTGGTCCTCTGCATCTCTACTGCAAAATGCAACTTAAAAGGAATAAAGAGGAAAAAACCTAAAGCGAACCAGAAGATTTTGTTCCATTTTTATATGTTTTTTTTCTTATCGTTTTTATCTTAACTTTAAAAATCCTGCTTAAAGCTTTTGATTTTAAATATAGCAAATAATTTTAACATTCCTTATCTTTCCAAATATGAAATACTTCTTGGAAGCTCGCCTTTAATTTTCATATCCCTATATTCCTGGTGCCAAACACTATATATATATATATATATATATATATATATATATATATATATATATGTTAGACACTTAAATGTTAGTGGCCTGAATGGAAAGATGAGCATTTATGATTCCACACTTTTTTCCTTCATGTATAAAATGAAAGGAAATTAAATTTGCCCCACTGCCAAGGCCTCATCTTATTCACCGAGCTTTATAGTGATGCACAGTGAATTCTTTTATGACAAAAAAAAAAAAAAAAAGAAATTCAGTGCAATATGTTGAGCTGTAGTTTTAATGCCTCTGTGTTTGCTATTTCTTGATTTAGGCAGAGGTGACATTTTCTTTATTGCATTTTTATGTATTTTACTTACCCTACTTCTCAGCATTCTTATTATAAGCTGACAACCTCCATCTGTGGCCTTGAATATTTTATTATCATATGTGGCATAACAATATCTTCACTTTTATTTTCAGAGAATTTTATCTTGGACATAAAAGCCAGATCACTCATTTACATTGTTTTCAATCCAAAGAACATGTATAGTTTTTGTACCCAGGAAAATATAACTTGTACTGATTGCACTTTCCTGTCATGTTTTGCATGATTTTCAATCTTACTTAATGGATGCTGTCTTAAGATATTTTTAAGCCTGTTCATTGAATAGCTTTGTTTTTATACATCCATTTCTGGGGATTTCTAATGTTTATTTTTCCTTGTAATAGTTCTATATATAACTATTTGCTATTAAAAGTAAATGGAATTAATGATATGTATATTATTATTCAAAATAAAGTCTTTCACTTTAGTAATTGTATTTTTCCCACATTCTTTTTTATTCCCCCATGAGTAAAAAATTCTTCTGCAGTTAAGTATTTTGTCCAGCAGGGGGCAATGTCTTCAAGGATAAAAACTACTTAGAAAAAAAGGCTGCTTTTGACAGGCCAGAACTGAAGCTACTCTTCTCCTTATAGAGAAGGGTTCAGTTTTATGAAATTTGAAATCAGGGCATTTAAGTTATTTTCAGGTCATTCAGGAGTTTTTCCAGTTTTTCGTTCTATTTTTTTTAAGAAATAAAGAATGTCATCTTACTTGAAGTTTGGGAAGATTTTACTTTCATGAAAATATTAACAATTATACTTGAATACTCAAGTTGCAACACTTTTGGTTTCTTAAGAATTTGTTCATGGGAACCTATAAAGGAAGCAAATGGGAAATAATATTAGATTCTCTTCCTAATATTAGTAGACTGTGAAGATTCTTTGCTTCTTTAAAGTATTTCTGGGGTTTTGTTTGTTTGTTTGTTGTTGTTTTAGTGAGGGTTGTAGTTTTCTCTGTCACATACCCAGGATAATTTTTTGTTTAGTTGCAGCTCATACTTGTCTGACAAATAGCAGTTTTCTTCATTTAATATACACAAACATAGACACATGCATACAGATATATATTCCCTCTCACTATACCTTCTCCAGTCATGACAAGGTATCTTCTGAAGCTTGAACAACAGCATTTTATTTTTTATTTTTTATTTTTTTATTAATTTATTTTTAAATTGGTGCATTGTAGTCATATATCAATCACATTGGAGTACAAGACTTGAGAGGATATACAAGCACACATCATCCAATTAGCCCTCCTCCAGCCCCCATCCCATTCGCTCCCCCTCCCTCCATCCCACGCTTCTTTGGTGATTTACTTTGATACATTTGTTTATGTACCTCCTGCGTTTAAAGAGGCTCCGTCCTCCAGTATTACATACCCTCTGATTGGTCACATTAGTTGCTTCACTATAGGGCCCTTTCTATAGCTCAACCTCTTCCTGTTGCCCTTTTCCTCCTAGTTATTGCTGATTAAGAGAAGCGTCTGATTTATATTTTCTGCGATATTTCTCTGTGCATGCTGCGTTGCAAGTACTGATCCCACTCGATGGTCCCAGTAGTGGCCTGGCTACTCAGTGGACTGATCCAGACCTCATTGGCTCAAGCAGCGGCCTTGCCTCATGGGAGGCCCCAGTTCTGGTCTCGCTGGCCCCTGCACCGGTCTAACCCCTAAGCTGGCTTTGGTCCCGGCCTTAAAGGCCGCAGGAGTGAACTTGCCTCACGCCAGGTTCCGATGCTGGCCATTGGCCCCTGCACCGGCCTAACCCCTTGGCAGGATTCCAATCCCAGCCTCGTTGGCCCCAGCACCGGCCTAACCCCTCGGCAGGTTCCGTTCCCGGCCTAGGATGCCCCAGCACTGGCCATGTCTCACGGCAGGCTCCGATGCTGGCCTCGCCTCACGGCAGGCTCCGATGCCGGCCTCGCTGGCCCCAGCACCGGTCTAGCCTTTCGGCAGGTTGTTATCCTGGCCTCGGAGGCCCCAGTACCGGCCTTGCCTCACGGCAGGCTCCGATGCCGGCCTCGCTGGCCCCAGCACCGGCCTAACCCCTCGGCAGGTTCTTATCCCGGCCTCGGAGGTCCCAGTACTGGCCTTGCCTCACGGCAGGCTCCAATGCCGGCCTCGCTGGCCCCAGCACCGGCCTAACCCCTCGGCAGGCTCTTATCCTGGCCTCGGAGGCTCCAGTACCGGCCTTGCCTCCAGGCAGGCTCCAATCCCGGCCTCGGAGGCCTCAGCACCGGCCTTGCCTCACGGCAGGCTCCAATGCCGGCCTCGCTGGCCCCAGCATCGGCCTCACCCCTCGGCAGGCTCCAATCCTGGCCTCGGAGGCCCCAGTACCGGCCTTGCCTCATGGCAGGCTCCGGTGCCGGCCTCGCTGGCCCCAGCACCGGCCTAACCCCTCAGCAGGCTCCGATGCCGGCCTCGCTGGCCCCAGCACCGGCCTAAACCCTCGGCAGGCTCTTATCCTGGCCTCGGAGGCCCCAGTACCGGCCTTGCCTCACGGCAGGCTCCGATGCCAGCCTTGCTGGCCCCAGCACCGGTCTAACCCCTCAGCAGGTTCCGGACCCGACCTCGGAGGCCCCAGCACAAGCCTTGCCTCATGGCAGGCTCCAATGCCGGCCTCGCTAGCCCCAGCATCGGTCAAACCCCTCGGCAGGTTCCAATCCCGGCTACGGAGGCCTCAGTAGTGGCCTTGCCTCACAGCAGCTCCGATGTCGGCCACTGGCCCCGGCGCCCGCCTAACCCCTCAACAGGTTCCGATCACTGTCTCTGTGGTTATTATTTCAAAGCTTCCAGGTGTAATGTATCAGATCTCTGCCTCCCCTGAGTATTGGCCACTGGCATTGCCACTGCCTCCACCATTTCAAATCCTCCCCAGGCTCTTTTTCCACTCTGAATGTTGTCCAGTGTTCCTAAGCATGCGTGATGGTAGCATTTGACATTTGGTGTAATTTCTCCAAAAAAATAAAGTTGGTAGGATCCGGTTTCTGCTTCTCCTGAATACAAGTCTCCACCACCATCGCGGAGAACTCTTTCAACACCGCATTTCTCCTTGGTCTCCGCTAAACTCTCTCCTTACAGGTGATGTCTGAGATTCTTAACAATATAGAGAAATAGCAGTCCTCTTTCATGGCGAATTTTTCCATAAGTTCCAGTGCATTTAGATAAGTTTTGTCTGCATCTCCAGTGTCCTGGCATCCATAACGGCTTTCTTACCTCCTCTCCGATATTTTTCTTTATCTTTTTCTGTTCTGGGCCCGGTTTCTCCAGGGGTCTGGCATGCTACTCGCAGTTCGGCCCGGGGCCCAGGGTCCCGCGACCCGGGCCCCGGCTGGTGTGCACCGCGCGCGACCCCGAACAACAGCATTTTAAACATATGGAGAGTAGTAATCTGATACCCAAACAATGTTCAATGCTGACATCACAAATACTTTTGTCTCTATCAGTTTATATTTACCTTTTTGCCTGTATCCTAAATAATAACATGTATTTTCTATAGCATTTTGTGCAAAGTTGGATGGCTTACCCTCCCAGAAATGGCTACATGAGAATAGACTGAAGCAGAAGCCCCTCCCTCCACACTAACAGGGTAACTCTTGACTAACCTGCCCCCCACACCTCACGTTGAGACAGAATCAGGCTGGCTTGGGGAGATAGAAGCCCAAGAAATTTGAGCAAATACATCATTCACTACCCAAGAGAATAATTGCATGAATATTAAGCTATATATTGGAAGAAATAAACTGCTCTGCATAGGATATACCTGGATTTGTGTACTTCCCCCCCAAAGTAGATAATGTAAATAAGATTTTATTTTTATTATTTTCCTTAGGTCAATTAATAGAAGTTAGTCTCATCAGAAGCCTATTTAATTTCTATTTTTCAAAAGCAGAGCATATGTTTTTAGGGCTAACCCAGAGGGTATTTAACAACTACATTTATGCAGTTAGCACCAGAGAAATCCTTTTACTGTAACAACTACATTTATGTAGTCAGCCTTGGAGAGTGTGTGTGGAGCCACGGATGGCACCGCAGACAGTAGAAGGGATGTCCTTTTCTGCAGAAGCCATCATCTTGGATATTACAAGACCTAATGATCACTTCTGCCATTCTCCCCTATATGGCAATGGGAACTTGAGACAAAAGGGTTAGATGAGGAAAGAAATGAGAGATACTTCTGAGACTCAAGGAAATCAAAAGATTTTGATACATCATGAGTTTGTGCAGTATACTAAAATGATACACTCATCCTCATTGGAAGAATCACCACTTTACAATGATTAATCATGAATCTGTACCTATCCTATTCTCTAAGCAGAAAAACTTTGCTGATAACACTTGGATATAGTTATAACTTTGAGAAATTAGTGGATTTGTTACTTAATGCCATTATGAAATCTGAGTTGCTTTTGAGACTTATTGGCCTTCATATTTGTTGTATGGGATCTTTATCTTTCCCCCCCCCCCTAGAAATGAGGGACTGTGGATTGTTTTTAATTAACTCTAGCTGAAACATATGTGACTCTGAAGCATAGATTTCCAAATCTGACTCTAAAGTATTTCAGCCCAATTTCACCAAAGACAAGAGATTCATTATTGACTCATACTTAAGCAATTTTCAGCACGTAGTGTTTAAAGTCGTTCGAGTTCACCATGGTTACCAAAGAGACACCACTGCCCAAGATCAGTGTTTAGCCTTTGTCTCAAGATGCCCTGGCATATCTGAACTTGTCTTCTGGGTATTTACTTAATTCCTTAGAAAACTTATGACTCCATCAATGTCTCCATAAAAAAGCACTTTACCACAATTTCTTACCAGACACTCTCTACCCCTTCCTGACCTCTGCTGATTTAACTGCTCAGTGACAACTCTGGTGATTATAATGAATGTGTATGTATGTATGTATATATATATATATATATATGTGTGTGTGTGTGTGTGTGTGTGTATGTGTGTATATATACATTTATGTGTATATATATATATATATATATATATATATATATATATATATAGTACTCAGTACACTGGGGTGCATGAATGTCATGAATGTTTTGGGCAAACATGAACAACATTCTGGCTTGATGAATACAATTTTTTATATATATTTTTTTACCATATGCCTAAATAGGTTTGGCTAATTATTTTGTCCTTTCATGGGGGGAACATATTATCATAGCTCCTATTTAATCTGGTACTGTATTTTGAAACACTCAAAACAAAATGTCATTAACCTTTATGCTTGTTTTGAGTGGCATTTTATGCTGACATTTTTAAAGGCTGCCATTGATTTTTCTTCCATGATATTCAACCCAGGATATCTTGACCTTCAGACAATAACAAAAGCAACTTGTACCCAGTTATCATTACTGCAGTCAAACATTGAATGCAGAGACATGGGAGTTGGTTTCTCTATAACTGTTGACTGACTGTTGAGGGCACCATGGTATAGTTTAAGGGAAGGCTGGACTTAGGAGTCTAAGCAGACACCTTCTGCAAAGTCCCATTGATTCTCCTCACCAAGGTACAGCTGAGTAGGATGGAGGACAAGAATTGGGTTTGAGAAGCCTAAGAAATAACAGGCCCAAGCGTTTTTGTTTGTTTGTTTGTTTGTTTGTTTGTTTTTTGGTGGTACTTGGTGTGGAATCCAGAGGCTTTGTACCTCTGGGCTATACTCCCAGACCCATTTTATATTATATTTGGAAACAGGGTCTCACTATGTTCCTGAGAGCCTCACTAAGTAGCTGAGGCTGGCTTCGAACCTGCGCGATCCTCCTGTCTCAGCCTCCCAAGCGCGGGGATTACAAGCGTGCGCCATCACACCCGGCCAGGCCCAAGTGTTTGATGGACAGCAGCAAATATGTTAAGGTTAACAATAACAGAGATTGAAGAAGGAGTGGACCAGGAGCTAATGTTATCAAAGAATGTGAAGGAGTGTTCTGATATTTGATAGAAGATGGGAACTAAGGGTAGAAACGGGTGGTAAATTCTGAGCCCATGTACTATACTTCAAAAAATTGTGATTGTTAAAAAAAATAGTGGAAATAAAAAGAGAATGAGGAAGACACCTATCCTGCAAGAACTGTGGAATGCCTATATAGGCGAAGAAAACCAGCCTCTACTTCAAACCACTACAAAAAGAAAGAAAAAAGAACTTTGGGCATAACCAGGTGTCATTCACAGGAAGGCGGTAATGAGGTTTTGAGAGGAAGGGAGTTTGCAGTTCACAGAAGTTGAATTTCAGAGGGTATAGAGAATAAGTTAATGTGGGGAGAGAGAAGAAGGTCAAATGAGCTTCTCAAAGCAGAATGGGTACCATGTTGCCAAATGAGGCTGAAAAATCTAGATGCCTGGGAGTAAACAGGACTGAGAGAGACTCTGATGTTTGTCCTAATAAAACCCTAGAGAAAATTGAGTAATCAGGAATACTTTTGGCAATAAGTTACTAAAAACACGGTCACGAGTGGCTTAAAGACAAAGCACAGGCTAACCCAAGTGTGGCTGAGACGAGTTCATCCTAACCCCTCCACTCGGCTATCCTCTGTGTTGCCTTCCATTCTAAGCTTTATTTCATCATTCAGACACAGCTCCTTCACAGGACAACATCAAAGTAACAGAAGAAAAGCAATGCTTTTTTTTTTTTTCAATTCTAGGGATGGAATCCAGGGGCATTTTACCTCTGAGCTATACCTCCAGCCCTGTATTTTATTCTTTATTTTGAAACAGGGTCTCACTAAGTTGCAGAGGGCCTCACTAAGTAGCTGAGGCTGGCTATAAATCTGTGATCCTCCTCTCTCAGCCTCCCAAGAACTGGGATTAAATGCTCTTTAGACAAGGAGAAAAATATGTCTTGGGAGCCATTGCCAACATACTTCCTTCCTTAGAACTAGGACACATGCTCAACCCCATCAAAAGCAACAGGAAACAGTATAGCTCTGGGGAACTTGGTCCATCATAATCCATACCTGGAGGGTTGGGCACATGGCCACCCAGAACAAAGCTTATTTTCTGATACAGGAAAAGGGGGAAATGGCTGCTAAATTGGCAAATGACAGAGACAGCTGTGGTGAATAACTGTTTAGATTCTGAGTCTTCCTCTACAGTGTGTGCTTGTATGCATATATGTATGGCTTGTGAGATGAGAGGAAGAGTATTTGGACACACCTTTCTTAGGAATCCTCTAACAGGTAGCAGTGAGGTGGAGTCAGAGCTAGAGACACTGTGACTTGTTCTTTGGGGTGGCTTGGTACTACATTCATCTTGGCTTATGCCTCCTACCATCTCATTCCCTTTATCTGATCCACATAAAGACATAATTATTGTTACCACACCCCTTCCCCAAAGTGCTAACTTATTCCTTGGTCCCTTTACCTCGTTGAGTTATCTGCCTATCCAAAACACTTATTTGAATTTGCCTATGTCTGTGTCTCCGTTACCATAACCAGTACTTAATTTCATAATCTTACCGTTTTCATGTTGAAAATGTTGAAAATTCCTCTTAGGTCTTCTTGTCTATAGTCCCACCTTTGTTCTAATTCAGTGCTGTTCACACTATAGTATGCCTCAGAATCACTGGGAGGGCTATTTAAGTAAAGTATTCTGATTCTCACCTCTTAGTTTCTGATTCAGGAAGCCTTGAGCATGGCCTAAGGTTTTGCATCCTAACAAGTTGCCAGGAGATGCTAACACTGATGATCTGGGTCTGCACTTGGAGAAACATTGTTCTGAATCATTCTTTATGCCCCTGCTAGAGTACAGGCTAAAGGCAACATTTATATTCCTCTATGTTGTTTTACATCCAATAGTGATGGAGCATCTTTTCTAACCCTTCCATACACAGACATTATCATTTACTCATAACAAAATGTGTATGGTTTCTTGAAGCTAGTAGCTCCTTTCATACCTCCATGAATTTGCAAGCATAGGGACCTTTGAAAGGCTAATCCATGACACCTCCTCACCCCACCAAGTTTGGGATTCCCCCCACCCCAAGGTGTTCACAAAGGTCTTGACCTGTACTACCAGTTTTCAGATACCATTGCTCTACTTAGTGTAGGACTATAATTTTATGCGGGTCTATTTTCCTAGAACCTAATACGGGACATAGCACATGATACATATATATCTCCAAATGATGAAAAAGGAAATGGAGTAACCTCTAAATAAGCCATGAAAACCAGGTAAGACTTTTACTAGTTGAGATAGAATTGTTTTCTTTTTTTTTAATCTTTTTTTTTCTTTTTCTTTTTTCTTTCTTTCTCTCTTTCTTTCTTTCTTTCTTTCTTTTTTTTCAGTACTGGAGATGGAACCCAGGGGCATTCCTCTGAGCATACCTCCCAGCTATACCCCCAACCCTATTTTTTATTCTTTATTTTGAAACAAGGTCTCATTAAGTTGCAGAAGGCCTTACTAAGTAGCTGAGGCTGTCTGGGAACCGCCATCCTCCTCTCTCAGCCTCCCAAATGCTCATTTGATCAAGTTTTTAAGAAAAATATGGAGCAGTCAGAAAAAAAAGACCTCTGTAGTATTTCTTTTTAAATTACTTACTTGCATTTGTGTAGGTGGAGGGGGGATCACTGGGTATTGAATCCAGGGATGTTCTACCACTGAGCTATACCTCCAGCCCTTTTTATTTTTTATTTTGAAACAGTCTCATTAAATTACCATGCACTGGCCTTGAACCTGTGATCCTTCTGTCTCAGCTTTTTGAGTATTGAGATTGTTTATCATGAGAGTAAACCTTCTCTAATTAGTACAGGTAACTTTCTCCAACTGGTGCAGACCTACGACTAACCCTTAACTAAATCATGTAATAGTAGAGAATTGCAGGTGAACAAAGAGAGGTCTCTGCTCTTAGTTCTTCCTAATCTTTTGAAGGAGAAAGCAGGTAAAAAGAACAAAAACATGATGAAAATCTGCCCCAAAGAAGAGATGACAGATGGGATGCTGAAATGGCTATGATACTGTTCTCTTCTTTCTCTGTATTAACTATTGGACATATTGCACAGTTATTAATTTATATCGTTCACTCATTGACTCCATCAAAGTATGGAATTAGGTAATACAGAGGGGGATAAAGAAAAATATTCCACGTATATTGTATTGAATCAGCCCAAGGGCAGATCAAGAGGACTCTCCTCATTAGCTCCAGATTCATTCTATACTCATTAGCTTCATTAGCTGCAGGTTCATTAGCACACCTACAAATTAGAAGTTTATTCATTAGCAATATTGTTGACTTTCACTCGGAGCTCAGACAAGATACCATTCCTATTCCCGTCCCATTGAGAGAAAAGAGCACCATTAATGAAGGCAAACTATGTAGATTAAAACAAAAGTCCTTAAAAAGTTACTTGCGTTATTTTTTTTAAAAAAACTTGTATCTGAAGTAGTACGGACTTCTTCAGGACAGTATTTTGAACACTGACACTTTCCATTTTGTGAAAAGACAAAAGTAAAAATAATGACTTGCTGCTTTTGCTAAAGAAAGTTGTATTCTATTCCAGTGTTCTTTTAAATTGTAGTTCATGGTAAGGTCCATATATTGGCTAATAGCATCATAACCATGTTACCTCCCTAAATGATAAGGTAAGGGAATGCCCTTGTTTTTAGAAAATACACATTGACGTGTTTGTAAGTAAAGGAGCATCATATCTACAACTTATTAACAGATTTTTTTTAAAGAATCAGAGAGAAAAAACGATAGAGCAAACATGGTGAATGTTAGCCGCGGGGGAACCTGTGTGAAGGGTGAACAGGAATGTTCTTTGTAATGTTGTTTGCAATTTTTCCATAAGCCTGAAATTATTCTAAAATTGAAAGTATAAAGCCGGGTGTGGAGGTGCACGCTTATAATCACAGTACATGGGAGGCTGAGACAGGAGGGTCACAGGTTCACAACCAGCTTCAGCTACTTAGTGAGGCCTTCCATAACTTCGTGAGACCTTGTTTCAAAATAAAGAATAAAAACTAGAAAAGGGGGTGTAGCTCAGAGGTAGAGTGCCCCTAGGTTCCATCCCCAGTACCGTAAAATAAATAAAGTGTAAAAAATATCTCAATTCATTATTCAGGGGGAACTTGTAATTTTCTTGTAACTTGATCTTGTTAATGTTCTCAGTTTAAAATATAGCATTTGGCAAGAGATCTCATAATTATGTTTTAATTGCTAATTACAATTGAAAAGAAGAAAATGTATTTCATTGATAGTCATCGTGTGTGTGTGTGTGTGTGTGTTTGTGTGTGTGTGTGTGTGTGTGTGTGTGTGTGTGGTACTTGGTATTGAACCCAGGGAGGGTCTACCTCAGATCTACACCCCAACCCTATTTTTATTTTTATTTTTTTAATTTTTATTTATTTATTTATTTTTGTGGGTCTGGAGATGGAACCCAGGGACATTTGACCTCTGAGCTACACCCCCTGCCCTGTTTTTTATTCTTTATTGTGAAACAGGGTCTCACTAAGTTGTAGAGGGCCTCACTAAGTAGCCGAGGCTGCCTGCGAACCGTGATCCTCTGGTCTCAGCCTCCCGAATGCTGGGATCACAAGCATGTGTCGCCACGCCAGGCTTTTTATTTTTATTTTGATATAGGGTCTTGCTATATTGCTGAGTTGAGTCTAACCTTCAGCCTGTGATCCTCCTGTCTCAGTCTCACAAGTATTGGAATACAGGCACTGTCATCCCTCAATGTAAGTGCACCACTTACCAGGAGTTTGGGCTCTCCATGGTTGCAATGTAGTTAAGTTTTATTTCTTCCTTTCCAATTCGAGCATTTATACTATAAAGCTTTTTAGTTATCTAGGTATTTTAGCATGCATGTTTAACCTAAAAACATCTAATTTATTTCCTGAGTAATATGAGCTATATATGGATCTTAAAACTGTGTGTGTGTGTGTGTGTGTGTGTGTGTGTGTGTGTGTGTGTGTGTGTGGTTCTGAGGATGGAATCCAGGGGTATTCTACCTTTAAGCCCCATCCCCTACTCTATTTTATTTTTTATTTGGAAACAAGGTCTCATAAAGTTGCTGAGAGCCTGGATGAGTTGCCAAGGCTGGCTTTGAACCTATGATCCTCCTGTTCTAGCCCCTAGAGTATGGGATTACAGGCATGCACTGCCATGCCCAGCTTAGAACATTTTTTAAATCACTCAGATCCACTACCTTGTATTTCAGTTTCAGCTTCAACGTTTAGCACCACGAAGTCTCTCTGCTTCTTTGTCTTCTACATTTTCTCTTTCCTTGTTCTGAAGTTCTGCTAATGGGTGTGAAATGGAGGTAGGGAAGAGAGGAGCTGGAAAAGCTGGCTGCAGTGGCACATACCTGTAATCCTAGTATTGGGAAGCTGGGACAGGAGGACCACAGATTTGAGGTCTCTCAGCAACTTAGCAAGACCCTGTTTCAAAATAAAAACAAAATAAAATGGGGTGGGATTGTAGCTCAGAGACAAAATACCTCTGGGTCTGGGTTCTGGGTTCAGCTTCTATTATGAAAGAGAGAGGGGGGAGAAGAAGAAAGAGGAGAAGGAGAACGAGAAGGAGGAGGAGGAGAGGGAGGAGAAGGAGGAGAGGGAGGAGGAGGAAGAGGAAAGGGAGGAGAAGGAGGAGGAGAGGGAGGAGGAGGAGGAGAAAGAGGAAAGGGAGAAGGAGGAGGAGAGGGAGAAGGAAGAGGAGGAGGAGGAGGAAGAGGAGGAGGAAGAAGAGGAGGAGGAGGAGGAGGAGGAGGAGGAGGAGGAGGAGAAAGAGGAAAGGGAGAAGGAGGAGGAGAGGGAGAAGGAAGAGGAGGAGGAGGAGGAAGAGGAGGAGGAAGAAGAGGAGGAGGAAGAAGAGGAGGAGGAGGAGGAGGAGGAGGAGAAGGAAGGGAGGTACAGAGAGAGAGAGAAGGGGAGAGGAAGAGAGGGAGAGAGAGCTGAAGACAGGATAGGACCGCACAGACATCCAGTAGTTCCACTGTGAACTGCTTTTACACACTCCACATTGTTTTCCATCTAATGGCATGGCACCCAGTATTTATTTTTTAATCAGAAAATACCTTTCGCAGTTTTGTAAAATGTACAGAGTAACTCTAAGGAACTGTTGTGAAATTACCACCAGTCGATGTTTATTAAGCATCTCCTCTGTCCAGTGTTACAGCCAGCATAGAACAGCAAGCAAGGCAGATGAAGAAGAACCCCCTGTCCCCCGAGGGTCACATCCCAGAGGAGCCTCGGTGTCCTCCTCCAAGGCTCAGCATGAGTCTTGCTTCTTTACACACGGCATGGAGTAGATGGAGTAGTCATTTCCACTACTTATTTCCATCCAAAGGGCCTTTGGGGGACAGCCCTAGGGCCGTTGGCAGAGTGCTTATGGGTTTTACCTAAGGAAGAGTTAATAACATGACTTCCTGTGTGTGTATGCGTGTGTGCGTGTATGTGTGCATGTCTCAGAGCAGCTGTTATGATGTATAAACAGATCTGGCCCCCAATTTTTTGACTAAAGTTTATTTTTGGTCACACTTTCCTTTTAAGAATTTCTCTTAATGTTCTTTTTAGCAGTAGATCCAGTCACTGTTTGAACTTCTTCAGCAATGAGCCATCACTGAATCTTCACTATGACTCTTGGAGGTAAGTACATGCTTATATCCTTGACAGATAAAGTAACAAAGGACAGTGAGATATGCTATCTGCCAAATGCTCACAAGGCTAGGGAAGCAGAGGGATTCGATTCTACCCCAGCAATCAGGCCCCCAGCTCTGAGTTCCTATTCTCTGCACCATATTGCCTTAGTGAACATGAAGTGTCTTCTTCCCTTTCCTATAAACTATAACACTTCACTGTCACTACACATGAATGGTGTTTTTAACCTATTTACCCTTTCGCTGAGGCATCTTCCATGCGCCTTTGTGTCTTCTGGAAGCTTCCGCTTGTCTTTCACAGCCTTTACTTCTGCAGGAGCTACTGGGCAGTGGATTGATTCCAGGCCATGCAACCAACCACAGAACCATGTCGGCCTGCTACAGACAAAACCCTTTCTGTTTCTCCATGAGATCTCTTGTATTTTGAGCTGAAAGCAAGAACCCTGAACTGCTCAGTGGAGATGCCAAGGGAAACATACTTACATTATGAAGTGTTTCTAACAAATGTTTGGGAGGTTTTAAAGGGGTAGCTTTCTAAATATCCAAGGAATCTACAAACAACACAGACATGAAGGCCAGCTTTGCAGCCTGAGCATTGTTTCTGGGTGGCATAATTTTTCCCCCCCTGAAAACCAGCACAGCTGTTGCAGGGATGCCCATTTTACCAAATCTTGACTAATCAAAGTGGTATTCCAGATCTTTAGAGTTTTTTTTTTTTTTTTTTTTTTTTTTTTTTTTTTTTTTTTTAGTGGTAGTGCTGGGGATCTAATACAGAGCCTTGTGTATGCTAAGCAAGCACTCTACCACTGAAATACATCTCCCGTCTCCATGTCTTTGATTTTGAAATATACACATTGTGAATATAATTTTGGCATCCTTTAACAGAATTTCAAAGCGGAATCAAAGATTTATCTTTATAAAGTTTATAATCATTCCACAAAGTTCACGACGTTTGGCAGCGCTTGGGAAACTTAAAAACAGTAATAAAAGGTTACCATGAGGAATTCAAAGCTGCCTTGTATGGTAATCCTGATTCAAGCCACTGCATACTTTAGTATTACAAGTGTAGCTGTGATTTGAAGGTTGGACCAGGACTGTGTAGCTGCAGAGATTTGAAGTGGCTTGTCCATTAACCATGCATAAGGGACTTTGGAACAATTACAGTTAATGCCTCAGCTTTGAAAACACACCAGAGAAACAAGAGGCAGGAGGAGAATATCATGTACTTTTGGGCCTCATTTATTAATATTTATCAGCCTCCTTCACCATTTTTGGCCCCAACAGCTCCACCTTGCTCTGCAATTGTAAACTCTGCACTTTTGCCAACCTGGAATCCTGGAATGCACACCATGTTCCTGCCAGACTCAACCTCTCAACCTCACCCTAAATCCCTGCTCCTTCAAGCCCTGGTATCCCACGTTCTTGATTTGTTGGCAGCTGGCAAAAGGGGTTTCCTTATGAGTCATAGTGGGCAGGGAAACTGAGTGGTGTACCCTACTCTTGTGCCATAATCTGTATGGAATGTATTTGAAACAGAAGACAGAAATCTAAAGTTCAGGTCAACTTTTGACTTCAAACACATTCTCAAGAAATTGGAGTGCAACGTGGAAAAAACATCAGTGTCTCTCCTGCTGTGGAAAGTTTACTCCCATTGTCTCCAAAGGGACAGGAACTAAGTGGTACATGCTAAGCTTTGAGGTTTCTGATTAGGAATGAGTCTGTGTCTTGACCCCTTTAGGTGACTCAGCTTTCCTGCAAAGGTAATAAAAATGGTCAGTCCAGTGGTGAGCTGAATTGGGAAGGAGTGCCGTTAACAATACACAGGCCCAATAACAAAAATGTCCATCTATTCTTTCTAACAAATGTAACTGTCTAATGGACCATATATTTAACTGCAAGGAAGCCTAAAAATATTACAAGACAATGTGTTAACAGAAGTCATAGACTATGCATAAGAACATTGTTTCTTACCATGTTCTTTATTTATTATAAGTTGAAAATGTGGCTTTGTTTATCAGTAATATTTCACTTATCTAGCAAAGTAAATTAAGATTAGCTATCAGTTTCTAAATTTTATTTTGAAGACACTAGACAAATTACACAAACGAAATATTATTTTTTCCTTTCTAAATCTTATGAAATTCTCAAACATCTGAAATTTTAAAAAAATATTAGTGGAAAAGCCCGGCGTGGTGGCGCACGCTTGTAATCCCTGCGCTTGGGAGGCGGAGACAGGAGAATCAAGCAGCGCAGGTTCAAACCAGCCTCACTAGCTTGGGAGACCCTGTTTCCAAATAAAAATGTATAAAAACTAGGTCTGGGAGTGTAGCCCGTAGGTAGAAGGGTTTCCAGGAACCCCAGTACCACCAAATATATATATATATATATATATATATATATATATATATATATATATATATGAAGGCATTTTGATTTTTTGTATGTTTGTTTGTTTTAGTGGAGGCATTTTGAATGAAGAAAAAAACTAGATAATTTGTGGCCATGAGCTTAGAAGTTTCCTGAAAAACCAAATGTATCAAACTTGCATGTTCTTTCAAATTATAGAAAATGAAAAATGCTTCAGAAATGTAGACTACACAAATGCCACAAATCTTTAACTGGTTACTAAGCAATAAAATAATCATACATTCCTAATTCATGAATCTTTAAAATAATTTAAATGGAAGTATGTTGGATACCTGCTAATGTTGATTACTATTTAAAGAAAAGAGTCAAGTTATTTCTGTCATATAATTTGTCACACATATTTCCAAATATAAATGAGTGGTGTGAGACATGGGACATTAAATTAAGTAATCTATTTTTGATACTTATAATTTTTCTAGATACAAAAGACTAATTGGTATCAATAGTCTGATACAGTCACCAAGTATAGCTGATGTCAACAAATTCACCATTTAATAGTCTCAGCAGAATATGGAAACCAGCAAGCCTGTGTTTATTCTTTTCTTTTTAATAGTCAACATTCAAAGCTTACCAAATACCATGGTATTTACAAGTTATACAAGAACTTCATGAGCTAGAGACACTCAACATGTGGGGGAAGAGGCAGACATGCAAACAAGTAATTATCGTGGATATGGTCTGAATTCTTGTTGAATCCTTACCTCGAAGGTGGTGGTAACAGGAGATGAAGCCCAAGAAAGAGAAGTAGGTTATAGGGGTGGAGCCCTCATGAAGAGGGTTAGAGCTCTTAAAAAAGAAGCCCAAGAGAGATTGGTGGCTCCTTCGCCCTGTTATATGAACGTGAGAGGATGGCTGTCTATGAGGAAGCAACCCTCACCTGTCACTCAGCCTGCTGGAGACTTGGTCTTCACTCTCCGCCTTCTAGAACTGTGGGAAGCAAACTCCCATGGCTTATAGACTCACAGTCATAGAAGCTACACTGGACTAAGCCACATAGTTCAAGTCCTCAGTGGAGGAAGGACAGAAGAGGACAGCAGAATGAGTTTGGGGAGGAATATAGATCTATTGGAATCTTTTTTATTGGTACACTATAGTCTCACATCATAATATGGATCATATTGACGATGGCATATATTTACACAGTACTTGGTGCCCTCCCCCTCTCCTGCTTCCTCTTTTCCCTCCCTCCCAATATTGAGTGTCCAGGTTAAGAATGTTATATTCACATGTATATACATATTCAAATGTAAGTTTTCCATTAATTAACCTCGGCCTCCTCCCTCCCTTTCCCCTCCTTTCTGGCTTTGGTGGGGTTCCCCATCCATTATCTGGAGTCCCTCTATTATCCCTAATACTCCCTAGCTTTAGCCTAGTAGAGAAAACATATGTCCCTCCTCTTTCTGTGCTTGGCTGATCTCACTTAACATAATGTTCTCCAGGTCTTTCCATCTTCTTGCAAATGACATGATTTTGTTCTTCTTTATCGCTTGAGTAGAATTCCATTGTGTGTATTTCCCATAATTTTACAATCCATTCATCTGTTGATGGAGACTTAGGTTGGTTCCATATTTTGGCTATTATGAATTGTGCTGCTGTGAACATGGATATGCATATGTTACTGTAGTTATCTGATACTGGAAAAGATACCCAGGAGTGGTATAGCCAGATCATATGGTGGATCCATTCGGACTGGGATCTTTAACGGGCACAGGAGCGACCCAGGAGGAGGAGATGGGCAGTGGAACAGTGAAGGACATCCCAGAAAAACAGCCTCGGTAAAGTCCCACAAATAGCAGGTACTACTTGTTCGGTAACAAGACATGAGTGTCGGGAGTAATGAGGGAAAAGTTGTGTTGATCAGTGGAGAGGGCATATCGACAGGGAGAATGGTACACTTTATACTGTTAAAGAAGAGAGGCGAAGTGTCCACGTCACTGCAGGCTGGCCGGGGTGCGGGCTGCACAGTAACATTTCCCCTCAGGGTGATTTCCACAATATTAACTGTACAGGCCACTTATTCCTTAAGTTGATATGGTGAGCTAGCAAGTGAAAGTTATCTTATTCAAGTATATTGGAGAAATGCTGAATTTCTTGTCTGCAGTTTCTCAGAGTCTTCAATATGCTAAAAGATATGGCCATACAAGATATGTTAATAAAGATAGTATTTCTCAAGCGAATTAGACCAAAGAAACTTTGAGCACAGAATATTTTAAAGAGCTAGTGTTTCACATTTGTTAACTTGGAAATGGTCCTATAAGCAACTGAATAGAATTGAAAGTCTTATGTATAAAGATCAGGGTGATTCATAGCCAAATTTGTATATTAGAAATGCAACTTTTTGCCAGACAAAGAGAAGTTAGAAGTGAGGCCCAGTTGAGAAAATAATGTCCAGGGAAAGTCCATGAGAAAGGAGGAGAAAGTCTGAATTGGAAAATTTTCAGAACGAACAGCACCAAAGGGCTAATTGACAATGAAAAGCGCAGTAGTGAATGAGGGGGATTAAGTAAATGATGGATTAACCAAATGGTCAAAGGTAACATTACCATTAAGGAGACAAACTGACATCATGGGTGTGACGTAATGACAAAGACACAGCACCACTTATGTGTGACATCACTTATATACCAGGAACAGCAAGGCAGATGATGAAACTAATCTCAAATCATTCTGTAAGATCAATGGACTATACTCTCAAAATATATCAATGTCTTAAAAGCCAATAAAGAAAAAAATAGGTCAAAGAACCATCCCAGATCAAAGAATACCAAAGTATGTTTCTTCACTGTATTTTGGACCTGCAAAATATATCCTACAAGAAACATTAAAAAGACAATTGGAATCATTTGAATAGGTACTATGAATTAAATAGCACTATATCTATGTTAGTTTTCATGATTCTTAAATTTTTGCTGTAAGTACATAAGAGGATGTTCTTTTTCTTGGAAAATAGCACTGAACTCTTTAAAGAAAAAGAAATATAAGGTCTATAACTTACTCTCAAACAGAATGGAAAAAATGATAGAAAATGCATAAACATGTAATTTGTAATTTTCTGTGGTACTGGGGATTGAAGCCAGGGGTATTCTAACCTCCTCCTTGCTACACACCAGCCTTTTTTATTTTTTATTTTTTTAAAAACAAGGTCTTGCTATGTTGCTAGGAGTCTCGATAAGTTGGTAAGGCTGTCCTTGAATCTGAGATCCCCCGTCTTAGCCTCCCAAATACTGGGATCACAGTCATGTGCCACCAGGCCAAGCTATAGTATGTATTTTATATGACATGTACACACACACACACACACACACACACACACACACACACCCCACAGTATGATAAAGAAAATATGAATAATGTTAAAAATTTAAGACCAGCTTGAGTAAAGGGTATATGGAAAGTTTTACAACTTTTTTGGAACTTTTCTCCAAGTTTGAAATTATTTCAAAATAAAATTAAATTAAAAAGAAGAACTCAGCAAACTCACTTGGAGGTATCTATCTAAGAACTAAAGTCAACAGGTACAAGATGAAAGTTAATGATGATTCTGCAAATGTCTGCCCATGGTGATGAATAACAAATGTAACATCAAGCCAGGAAGGGACAGGGTTGAGGAAGGAAAATGGCGAGTTCTATTGTTTCTACAGGTTTCTTGAAAATGTGAAAGCCAAATCCACAGGGACATGCCTAATGAGGCACAGCTAGAATTCTTAAAGAAAGGGGCACGGGAGATTGGGATTTTGAAGATATCTTCTCACCACATTCCCCACTTGCTGGTATTTTAAATTAATTGACAGTTTCTCTCTTCATTCCAACTGCTTTCCAGAGCAAACTTAGAACCTACATTGGGATTTATTTAATATATGAAGTTCTACTATCTTTTTAATGTACGAATCTTTCCCAAAACGAAAGATGACATAAATGATTTGTGTTTGTAAAGAAGAAAAGTGAATGTATATTAAATAACTGATTCCCAGTGTATACTAGGGATCAATGACCACAGTATAGTGTTTTAGACATCGATGATAATAAAAAATAATTGTGTATGTGCTCAAAGGTTAATTGAAAAAGATAACATGTGAGTCAGGGCTGTACAATTTCTTAAGAAAATCAGTCATATGGTTTTAACCTTCCTAAACTTCATGATCTACAAGAGCCTGAGTCCCAGGGGCCAACTCGGATGCTAGTTTGGTTAAGATAAACAACTTTACAGTGAAAACAACACTTGCATTAGTTAAAAAAAAAAAAAGCTCTTTTGCTTAATCTCTAATTTCATTAGAAAATGTAGCACGCTAGGCTAAGCAAAGTCGAGTTTTCCAAACCTCAGGGTATAAAAATGAACAGACTCGAAATGTTTTCCCGAAATAAATATTATCCCAATCTTGTGTACACAGGCAGCTTTAACTTTTCCAAAGCCAACGGCTAGATATTCTTGCAGGACCTTGTTTATTATAAAATGCCATAGATACCCTTCAGCCCTCCTGGGACAGGAGCTCACGCTAATGTGAACATTTCACATGCAATTCATTGCTACCTTAAGGAGCAATTATTGAAATAAAAGCAGAGTGATTATTCAACTATCTTTATTGAATTTAAATGCAAATCGGATTATATCAAGCTGAGTGTGTGGCCTGAATGACTGAGGTTGATTCTGACTCTGCCCTTTATAATGGGCTCTTGGACAAGAGACTAGACTTTTTGTGCCTTGTTTCCCCACCTATAAAGTGGAGCAATAATAATATTTCGTACTTTGGCCACATTAGATGCCACATATACTGGCCAAAGTAAAACAAACCCTTCCTGTCTAGATGGATGGAGTGCCGTCTTCCTCCAGGATCCTCCTTTTGGTAACATCAAGAAGCTGCCGGGTGCCCGTTCATGCCACAACACAGACAGTATTTCTTGGAGGAGAGGACTCCAGCAGCACCTTTTCTATGCTGACCCCCTCCAGGACAGATGCCCTTGGTATAGTCACTGCCATGCCTGCGGTCACTTCTGCCACCCCACCCCCCGGAAGCTTCCAGAAGTCAGTGTGGCTCCTGCTCAGGCTCTGCCTGTGTTGTTTAACATTACCATGTTTTTGTCCAGAAGATAGGAGCCTGTCTTTCCTCTCTCCCCCACTGTCCCAAGATCCATGGAATCTCTAACCCCATTAACTATAGTTCAAGAAATCTAAAAGCTAGTCAAGAACTAATTTTAAATTATCAAGCTATTTTAGCAATTTTTTTTAGTAAATTCACCATGAACCTACATTTTTTCCTACCCAAACAATGGATATTTTTATAGAAAGTAATTTGCCTTTTCAAAAGGGTTGATAACCTGAGTGAGACAAAATCACAACTGGAGGATGTGCTTTATGCTACCCAGTGTGAGTGCACCCTGGACAGTGTGTCTAGAGTGGAGGGTACTGAGTGGATGTGCTATGATACTCAGACCCCCTCAGTCCCGGGCAGCCTGACAAGGCTGGAGTGTCAGAGCCTCATCTGGACTCTTCAAAGGGCAGCACAGTGCAACCTGTGGCCAGGCAGGTGAGGAGGTGAATGAGGGCCACTCCTAGGGCTCTGCTGAGCTGGGGTGCAGCAGCTGGCTCCCACGTGTCAACTGTCCACTGTGAGCGAGGGCCCTGTGTTTAGTTTCCTGTGGCTGCTGTGACCATCGCCACAAAGTTAGTGACAAACATCTTGGGGGAGCTGAAACAAAAGGATGGCAGATTGGAAGCGGGCCAAAGCAACTTAGCAAGACCCGCAGCAACTTAGTGAGACTTTGACTCAAATTTTAAAATAAGAAAGAAAAAGAAAGGAAGGAAGGAAAAGAAGAAAGGAGAGAAGAAAGAAAGAAAGAAAGAAAGAAAGAAAGAAAGAAAGAAAGAAAGAGAGAGAGAAAGAGAAAGAAAGAAAGAAAGAAAGAAAGAAAGAAAGAAAGAAAGAAAGAAAGAAAGAAGAAGGAAGGAAAGAAAGAAAGAAAGAAAGAAAGAAAGAAAGAAAGAAAGAAAGAAAGAAAGAAAGAAAGAAGAGCAGGCTGAGGCAGGCAGGCAGCAGGCAGGCCTGGGGATATAGTTTGGAGGTAGAATGCCACTGGGTTCAATCCCCAGTAACAAAAACAAAATCAAGCCGGGTGTGGTGGCGCACGCTTGTAATCCCTGCACTTGGGAGGCAGAGACAGGAGGATCCCGCAGGTTCGAAGTCAGCTGCGCTGGCTTAAGAGACCCTGTTTCCAAATTTTAAAAAATATAAAATAAGTCTGGGAGTATAGCCCTGGGGTAGGAGGGTTTCCAGGAACCCCAGTACCACCAAAAAAAAAAAAAAGATTAAAAACTAGGGCTGAGGGTGTAGCTCAGAAGTAGAATGCCCCTGGGTTCCATCTCCAGTACCCCCCCCAAAATACAAAAAACAAAACAAAAAATAAACAAAACAACAACAAAAACTAATTTTCTTGCAGTACTGGTGGTCAGAAGTCTGAAATCCAGGTATCAGCAAAGATTGTGTTTTCTCTGGAAGCTCTAAGGGAGAATCTGGCTTTGCCTCTCCTAGATTCCAGAAACTATTGACAATTTTTGTGAGGTGACGTTGTAACTACATCCCTCCAGTCTCTGCCTCCAAGGTCACATCACCTTCTTGTCTTCTGTCAACCTGAGATTATGGATGGAATGTCTTTGTCGTCTCCAAAATTCATTTGTTAAAATCCTGACCCTAATATGATGGTCTTACAAGGTGGAGCTTTGAACAGGTGACTATGTACTGAGGTTGCAGCCCTCATGAAGGAGCAGGTCAGAAAGCTAGCTTTTATCTTTTATCTGTTATAATATTTTACAGTGTGTGTGTGTGTGTGTGTGTGTGTGTGTGTGTGTGTGTGATTGTGTGTGTGTGTGTGTGTGTGTGTGTGTGCCTGAGGATTGAACCCAAAGGCATTCTACCTCCAAGCTATACACCTAGCTCCTTTTTTTCCCCTGAAAGTTGAAACAGGGTCTCACTATGTTGTAGAGCACCTTTGTGAGGCTGCCCTTGAAGCTGTGATCCTTCTGTCTCAGCCTCCCAAATACTGGGACTCCAGGTGTGTGCCATCGTGCAAAAAAGGAGCCTTGGCAGTGACGATCTCTCCGCATCTGCAAAGATCATCATTAATAAGACTTAAACAGGAACTGTGCCGCCATTTCAGGCACAAAAACAATGATACAAAAGAAGTTGGCCAAAGCAAATCCAAAGTTCTTCTTTTTCCTTAAATAACAATGATTTAGCAGCTTTGTAGGAAGGCAACATTCAATTTCTTCAATAATAACTTATGTTTTTATCAAAATTAATAATAAAGCATGCATAATAAAGTTTTTCATTAAGTGATCCCAACTTCACTTTAGTTTAGCCTATTGGAAAAAGTCAAAATTATATGAGATAAACATAGAAAAGTGAGTGAGTGTGTGTGTGTGTGTGTGTGTGTGTGTGTGTGTGAACAATAATTTAAGAATTCAAGAGAGAATGAGCAAGAGAAACAAACAGGGATCTGTGACTGGATTTGCCTTAGAGTCAGGACCTTTATGAAAATTTATTGACAGTAACTCACAAAAAGGAAGCAGCCAGATATGAATATAAGAGACAAGAAGAAGATCTCAATGAACACTCACCAGGACAAGCAGATATCAATGAGATATGAAAATCTTTTCCAAATGTCCTTGTTAGATTACATTTAAAACTGTAGTGGTATGACTATCTTCACAGAGTGGATCACTAAAATACTAAGAGTAAGCAACCTAACAACAGAAAACTCAACATAATGTGGGGTAAAAGAATCCTGGTACAATAGAATGCATACTGTGTGATTCCAGTTATATCAAGCAGAAATCCACTTGGAGTGTTGTAAAGCAGGAGGGTGGGCACCCCTTAGAAGGCTATCTACTTAGTTAGAAGAGGGTCCCGAGTCATTGGTGAGTTGATATGCTTTATATCTTGATCTGAGGAATGGTTTATTGAGATAGAGTACCAGTATTTTCACCTAATATAAAAATAAACAAACCAAGGATTTATCTATTCACTCAAAGCTAGATGGTATGACACAAGTATAAATGTTATCAGGAATATGACATAGTAAAACATGATTTCTGATGGTAAGTGAAAAATTGTTTTCTTTTTTGAACTTGGGGCTGAATGGAACCCTCTGTTGTTGGTCCCGAGACTTGGGCTTTGTCAACTCCCCTGAATGGCAGGGAAGTCACTGTCCCTCCATCCCCAGCCTCCTTTAGGGTGAGGGTGACTTGGTCATGTTGGTGCAGGAAGCATTTAAGAGATCAGTACAACTTTCCTACCTCTCCTCCTAACATATTAGGAAAAAATGATATTAAATAGTAGCAACCAAGTGTAAGATGGGAGAAACTTAAGGGAATCGCTATGTATTCACATCAAAATGTAATTAGAAAGGTTAGTACCAACAAAAATATTATTGTTAAATTACATTACTTAAAATCTTATTTTCTAATTTTTTTTCTACTTTCTTTGGCGTCTACTTAAGAAGCACACAACTTTGACCTTGCTGAAGTCCATTGGACTTTTGGTTTTGTTTTTGAAATGTCACCAGATCAATAAAATAACACTTATCTGCAGTATATCTCCACATGTGTACATACATATATGCACACACATTCCTTTTCTGTATTCATTCTTACCCTTATAAAAATCTTAATCTTAGCCGGGCGTGGTGGCGCATGCTTGTAATCCCCGTGTTTGGGAGGCAGAGACAGGAGGATCACACAAGTTCATAGCCAGGCTCGCTGGCTTAGGAGACCCTGTTTCCAAATAAAAATATAAAAAAATAGGTCTGGAAGTGTAGCCCGGAGGTAGAAGTATTTCCAGAAACCCCAGTACCACCAAAAATAAAAAATAAAAAATCTTAATATTATAAAAAAAAATCTTGGCCCACCATCAGAAAATTTGAGTGAAAAGCTAAAATAAGTTAAAGTCTAGACCAAAATAACTTGCAGTCCATATTAGATTTCATTAACAAATTGTTCACTGATGACATCCTAGGATCAATATGATTTGGTAATCAAAATCCCTCTTTAATTTAAAATGACACAGAGGCAAGTGTGGGAAGTGAGGAGTGAGAAGAGGGGAAGGAGACAAGTGAGTAAAAGTGACATGATGGAATAGAAGAGAAGAAATGAGAAAGTCCAAGTAATCAGGGGGAAAAGGATATTTTAAAGAAAGCTATAATCCGGGAGTGGTGGTGCACGCTTTCAATCCCAGCATTTGGGAGGCTGAGAAGAAGGATCGTGGTTCAAGCCAGCCTCAGCTACTCAGCGAAGCCCTTTGGAACTCAGTGACAGTCTGTTTCAAAATAAAGAATATAAAAGAGGGCTGGGGGTGTAGCTCAGAGGTAAAATGCCCCTGGGTTTCATCCCCAGTACCGCAAAAAAAAAAAAAAAAAAAAAAGGAAAGAAAGAAAGCCATATAACCCCAACAAAGCCCATCAGGGATGCACTTGGTTTATACTGTTAAGCCTATTTACTTGTTAGTTTATTTATATTAATGTGCCCGCTAACTGGCTCCCAAGACTGTACCACTTCCTCTGGATAAAGTGCAGACAGAAAGATAACTAGGAAGCAGTCCAAGGCCTTACATTGCTCCTTACAGCTCTCCCCCTTGTAACAATTTTTTAAAAATAAAAGTATGTAGGCCAGTGGTTTCTTCAGAGGAGAGCAATCTTCACATTCCAGAAACTCGTGGGGAGGTCGTTTGAAGGAACAAGCCGTGCAGACAGAAACAAGTCCAGGAGAAGGAGTGCTTTTCTGGGCTGGAAATTTGGTTCTGCTTCTTCTTTTTCTTTTTCTTGGTATTAGGGATTGAACCCAGGGACATTCTACCTCCAAGCTATACTCCTAGCCCTTTATGAAACAGGGTCTCATTAGGTGGCAGAGGCTATCTAACTTGCTTGTCTCAGCCTCCCGGGTATTGGGATCACAGGTGTGCACCACCATGCCTGGCTTTATATCTGCTTTGAAATAGCCGAAGGGATGTTGACCTCTTTGGAAAAGCAGGTGAGTAGCGACAAACAAAGCCATTCATTCTGGGGGCTCAGGGAAGAAATGGGCCCATCGGTTTGTGGCCATTTTCTAGTCAATGTACTTTGCTTCTCCCTCAGTAGTGGGACTTTGGTTTCAAGACTCAAAGATCAGTAGGTGAAGAAGACAAACTTAAGAAGAAGAAAACTTGAATACAGAGCAAATGAAAGACCTGGTCATGCACAAACAACCCCAGGATCTGGCATGGCATGAGGTGGTGAAAACTGACCAGACTTGGAAACTACAACCATAGACTCTAGTTCACACCCACTGCAAATCAGGTTTTACCTTTAATCCTGCTTTTTCCCCTCATCTGTAAAACAAGCAATATTTTATGAAATGGTCTATGTGGCTTCCTCTCCTCTAATTCTGTAAGTTCTGGAAATGTAAACAACTCCTTGATAGGCTCAGAAGTTGGACTCGGTATAACTTAGTGTGGCTTTGTTTGGGATTGTCCTCGATGGTAGAGCTTTTGGGAAGCCCGGGATAACTTCTCTGTGACCGGGCAGCCCTGTACTAGGATGAGGCTCATCATAACCCAGTAGTTATGGCCCCTTCCATGGCCCTTGTCTCTGGGGATTCGGCATTCACTTTGCTCAGTTCCCAGGTAACCCCACTCACCTCTGGAGGGTCTCCTCATCTCCAAGTTTGCTGTGAAGAACTGACCTCAGTGCTAGTTGAGGTTTGGATGGTCACTCTCTTTATCTGGTTCTTAAAATTTAGAGCAGCTACTTCTGAACTAAGATGAAATGGTTCATGTAATGTGTTACAATGTGTTCCTGGGTCACCGTCTTACAATTAGTGGGCCAGGTAGGTGCCAACAACAAGATAAGTCAGGAGCAGGTTCTGGGGAGGATGCAAAAGAAATGTCTCAGTTTTTAGAAGATAGCGGCTTTGAGTAAATCATGCAAAACAAGACTGTAGAAGTGCTTATCTTACCACTGAAATAACTATATCCAGCCCCTAGCCATTCAGAACGTATATGAAAGAATAGATCAGTAAATCTTCACTCTGACTACATAATAGACTCATCAAGGGGGGGGGGGTGTTAGATTTTGTTTTTGTCATAGTGGGGATTGAACTCAGGGGCATTCTGAGTACCTCTGAGCTAGACTACCAGCCCTATTTTATTTTATTTTATTTTGTGTTACTATATACTTTTATTGGTGCATTGTAGTCTCACATCATAACGTAGTTCAGAGTGATCGTGATATACATACACACACATGCACACAGCACTTGGCGAGCTCCCCTCCCCCACCTCCCCATCCACACACTGGATACTGAGAAGGGCGCTGGCATTCTCACATATGTCCCTGATGTGTTTCCTTCATTAATTCTCCCCTCCCCCCACCCTTCCCTAGGAGTTTCTCCTCCATTATCTGAAGTCTCTTTTGTATCTAAATAACTCCCCAGCTCCTACATATGAGAGAAAATACATGACCTTTTCACTTTCTGTAACTGGCTAATCTCACTTAACATAATGTTTTCCAGATCCATCCATTTTCCTGAAAATGTTTTTATTTTATTGTGAAACAGGATCTCACTAAGTTGCTAAGGGCCTCAATAAGTTACTGAGGCTCTGCCTCAGAGGAAGATTAGAGACCAGACGTGGTCGGGGTAGAGGACTACATGATCATTAAAAAGAGTTTTCTTTTACTTTCTCTTCCTTAGGACATTGCTTTCTCGATTTTCGGAAAGAGGCTGTGTCCTTTTGTTGCTATGCTGCTGCTGGTGAAGATTTAAGTTTTCTTTTTTCCTGTTTAAGTGTTTGGAGAAAGGAAGACTGTGAACCCATGTCACCTTGCCATCTCCTCCCCTGCTGTTCAGATGGGTAATAAGTTTTATTTCCTCTGTGCTCTTAAATTAGTGGCTTCCAGGAAGGGCCTGACTCTCACTCACTCTACAGACCATGGTCACAGGGGCTGTTCCCGGGAGCTCCTGGCACCGCACACCAAGCACAAGCACCCACCTCAGCCTCCAAGGAGCCGGCCCCACCCCGCTGTGTGAGCATGCGCAGGAGTGCGCCCTAGTTCCTTTTTAATAAATATATGACTCATAACGGTATTGTTCTTTGTTTGACTTTCATCTTTCACAGAGTTTGAAGTGTTTGTAAGCAATAGTTGCAGATTTGTTTTTAAAGCACTGCAACCTTAAATATTTTTTTAAATATTATGCCTCCAATTTTCTTCTTCTTTTGAAAAAAAGTGGTGCTAAAGTTACAAAAATGTTGTACTGGCATTGGGGAGAGGATGGCTACCAACCCATTAAAACATTCAGTGAATTATCTTGAATACCTAATGTATACAGAAGATTTCTCGGATATCTAAGACAGGATTTCTGATAAATTTTTACCATATCCTCTTCTTTATACTGGAGTGTTATTAAGTTGTTGCATTAAAAGGAATTCGGATTTCTCTTCATGAAAATGTCTAGGTCTTGAGATGTGGTGTTTACTTTCTTTGTTTACTTACTTGAGCACTATAGAATCAACTTAGCTGGACCCTGTTTCAAAATAATAAACAAGATAGGGCTGGGGCTGTAGTTCAGTGGTAGAATGCCCCTTGACTTCCAGTAGAGGAGGAGGAGGAGGAGGAGGAGGAGGAGGAGGAGGAGGAGGAGGAGGAGGAGGACCAACTGCATTATATTTATTAAAATCTGGTTCAATATTTTTAATTAGCATGTGGGATTTAAAGAATGTTTGATTTTTATGGATTATCTATAGAGTAGGGCACAAGACCAATGAAGAGTTAAATGAGCAAAAAGTGACCCTTAAATTTATGCTAATTTGTGACTGAATTCTTGGCTGTGGTAAAGACAACCTGAATTTTTGAAGGATAAACACTGGGGGGGGGAATAAAACCTTAAATTTCTTATTTAAATTTTAGCTATCTTATACCTCATCTGAATAAGCTTTGTATATATTCTGAATTGTTACTGTGATTATTTGTTATTGTGCTTACTTTTATTAAATGTGTTCCACATTTTGGTGGAGAGATCCTGGCAACTACACAAAGGTGGTGCCAATTATCACTTCCACCAGCTATGTATGAGAACTTTTCAAAACCCATAAGCAGCTTTTTCTGGTTTGGCTGAAGTTAAGGGAACATTGTTAAGTAATCTAGTATTTGCCTAAAAATTTTTCTAAACACAATTATTTTCCTGTTTTCACAATGTGTCTAGATTTAAAAGTTGTCATTATTCTTGAAAACATTTCTATGATGAGCCAATGAAGTCCCCAGATTAAGATGAATCATACTATGAAAGATCTACATTTGACACACTGCAAGCAGACCCACTCAGAGCCCTTGTGTAAGATTAGAAAACAGTAAGAGAGCATTATAAGAAAAAAGATTCAAAGCAAAAATGAAAAGGCAAAGGCTAGTCAATATCCCTGCCTCTATTTTGTTTCTATCCATTTTAAAGAAGACACACAATGACAGGAAATCAATCAATAGTCTCTTGCAGTTTCTACCAAGAAGTTCTGCAAACATGTCCACGAGAAGTGTTCTATCATGTTTCAAATGGCACATAGACTTCTCTGTCCAACTGTAAATGCCCCAATTCTTTATACACTTAAATATAAACTAGACCAAGCATATCAGTTATGAATCTATTTTATTAGGTAGAGATATACAATTACATGCCAGGTCTAGCAAGTGATGAAAAAAAATATTTAATGAAATAATTCAAAATACTAACATAGTCCCTGCCAGTTTCTCCTAATTCCCAGCTCGGTTTTGTCTCAACCGGCATTACCATATAAATAGGCTAGTGGATGCTTCATTGCACTATTTATTAAAGGGCATCAGTAACAAATCTTACACGTATTTAGAAAACAAAGCAAATTCATGAAAGAGACTGTTATTTCAACATTAGTAGGTCGCTGTGGATTTGCTGCAAATTGATGAAGATTAAATTTCAGTGCCCATTCCTCCCTAGACAATGGATAATGTCCATTATAAAAGTATTCAATATTAGTCACTGAGCTAGAAACTTGAAACACCATGAAATATTACAGTTTTTGTACAAAAGAAACTTAAAAGTGATTTTCCCCAATTTTACAAGGATGCCAAAATTTACATAGCAGTTCCAATAGAAAGATGGGAAGGTAGGAGGAATTTCTAAACTGATAGTATAAACAAAATTTTAATTAACTACGCCACAGCAAAAATTGAAATATCTTCCTAATATATCTATTAAAATGACATTTCTACATTTCTAAATCACTGGCAAATGAAGAGATCAAAGAATCGAAAGCCAAAAATCATAAGGAAAATGTGTTTTAAAGGTAATTAATAATATGCTTTTAATTTTGTGAGGTTTATGGTATTTATAAGCTTTTTAAATTTTTGTAATTAGTTCTAATTTCATCATTTAAAGAAATATCTGTGTACATTTCTAATTTTATATTTAGATTCTTAGCATGCCCCTATGCCGTATCAACCTCAAGCTCCACAAAAGATAGATGTTTCCTTGGTGGGTCATATCCCCTTTGATGAAAGAAGGATGTGTTGGAGCATTTAAAGAGAAGATTCATTAGTATCCTCTCACCTCAGGGGAAAAGAGCACCGAGCATGAAAAATGAAGGAGCTGGAGAATTTAAGTGCAATGTGTTTTCACCTCCCTTTCCCTCTCCTCCTCATCACCTCAGTCTGATGAGGAGGGCTTCTGGAGGCCCTTAGCATGTCTTTGTGGAGGAATGGTGTTTGAGGCTTCCTTGGACATTTCCAATGACTGCAGCCATAGCTTTTAATTTTTTTTTAAATTTATTTTCTTCTTCTTCTTCTTCTTCTTCTTCTTCTTATTATTATTATTATTATTATTATTATTATTATTACTATGCAGTACTGGGAGTGAACCCAAGGGTATTCTACCTCTGAGCTCCACCCCCATCTTCCTATTTTTTATTCTTTATTTTGAAACAGGGTCTCATTAAGTTGAGGAGGGCCTCACTAAATAGCTAAATGGGGCAGCGAACCTGTGATCCTCCTGTTCAGCCTCCTAAGTACTGGGATTACAAGCATGGACCACTATGTCTGGCTGCAACTGTAGCTTTTTATAAGATAAGGAAATCAGAGCTCTGGGGACAAGCTGAGCTTTCCAATGAGCAGGACAAGGATGCCTGCGTTTCTCAGGAGCTCCACTGGGAAGGAATTTAGGGAAAGAGTTCCTGAAGGGGAGAAGGCCTCAACTCAGGAGAAGTGGCGTTTTTAGCATATGGGACAGAAGAGAATTTCAGCATGTACGAGTCAGAGACACAAAAAGAACGCACATTCACAGGATGATGTAGGCTGCCTCAGAGTGTCTTTTGGGGTAAAGTAAGACAAGCAAGCAATGTATGCTGCACTGCAGGGAGGATGCAGCCATCTCCAGAGGGAGAGACAGCCCCCTGTCGGTCTGGAGTATTGCTATGCATAGACAGACAGCAGCTGGAGCTGGACTAGAGATGGAGTCAGGGCGGAGTTATACAGTCTAACCAGTTTCCTGATTAGACTGTATAACTTTTGTAATGTTGGCCTCCGGTTATTTTTAGTAAGAAAGGGTGAGGCCAGGGCACAGGTTGGGTTGCTTACAAGTTTTTTGCTTTGTATTTCAAAAGCACATGGGGATTTCCTGCTTTTCAAGGGTTCCTGGGTGCTTTCTCTATTGAGACTCAGTGTACCTTTTTCTGTATTCCCAAATTCTTATTCAAAGCTATTACCAGGGAGGGAGCATTTGGGAGGGTTTAAAAGGTTCATTCAAGGGCAGTGTCTAGAGAGGCAGAGACCTCAATAGAGAGAGGTTGAATAAGGCTCACCTCCTCTATTTTGCTTGGTTTCTGGGTTTTAATTAAAATAAAATTTAATTAAATAAACTTGGAGTTCTGATTTTTCATTGAACTGGACATTTTAATTATTGAACTGTGATTGTTCTTGTGGTTGAGTAACCTTTCTAAGACAAAATTCATTTCCTAGAAAAGACCTCATTGAGTTTGAAGGGACTATGAGAATGAATCAAGTTGCATTATATTACACCTAATGAGCCCAACTTATTCAAGAGAAGAAATACCCATTTGTCTTTACCTTTTTTATCTGGCAAGGACTTAAAAATTTGTATGAAACCTCTCTGGGCTTCTATTCAGAGCTTCTTTTCAATTTCTGACAATTTAAAGAACTATTTCAAGGCTAGGTTGTATAGCGCATAAAGGTTTATTACCTTGCAACTCCAACAAACATGCTGTTACGGTTTGAATTTAATATGTCCTCCAGAGCTCATGTGTTAGACAATGAAGCCAGGTTCAGAGATGGGACATGGCTTGAGAAGGTGGATTCCTCGGGGCATGGCCAGTGACTATATCTGTCACCAGCTGTTTTCTTTCTTTCCCTCTTTCTTTCTCTCTTCTCTCTCTCTCTCCTCTCTCTCTCTCTCTCTCTCTCTCTCTCTCTCTCTCTCTCTCTCTCTCTCTCTCTCTTCTCTCTCTCTCTCCTTTCTTTCTCTCTCTCTCTCCTTTCTTTCTCTCCTTCCCACACCCTGGAACTAAGTGGATCTTTTCCTCCTTGGCCATGCCCTAAAGCCCTGATATTGTGAACTGGCTAACTATGTACTAACTCTGAAACCTCCAAAACCTTTGAAACATGAGACAAATAAACCTTTCTGCCTCTAAGTTTTGCTTGTTAGGTATTTTGGTTACAGAGATTAAAAAAAAAAATAGGAGGAAGAAGCTGACTAAAACACATGCAAATATAAATTGTATCCACTATGTTTTGTTCCTTATTTATTTTATTTCATTTTGAGCATAGATAGACCTAACTAAATTTATATTTGAGAGAAGAGAATGCACAATTTATACGTTTTTGATTCTTAAACATTGTCTGTTACCTTGCAGTGATTTTAAGACATTTTTTTATAAATGATCCATGATATTTAACAAAATAAGTTTTTCTATGTCTATGTCTGTAGTATTTATATCTCTAGCCAAATACAAGATAAAAGGATTTTTCACCCAAAAAATTATCCACCAAGAAAGAGAAAGCACCTTTATTATATTTGACAAAATACAGCAAGTTCTAGTAGAGTAGAAAACCCAGTGTGAAATCCTCTCTTTTTGCAGTGGAAGCAACATATTGATTTTTTTCCAGGTCTTATGAGCCTTTGCATATAAAAGGACGGAGATCTCAGGGCTGTTAGGCACAATGGCTCTAGATACCTTCCCCAAAGGTCTTGCAGCATCTCAGAACTTTGAGAAGCCCATTCGAGACTAGGATAGTAGCCAACAAGGCAGTCAAGATTTGGAGGAAGTTGGAAGGGGCATCAGACATTATTCAGATATACCAGAGATCCAGACATGAAATTCAAAGAATGGCATTCTCAATTTGGCAAGAATTATCCAAATTAAAAATGCTTATACCCCCTGAGCTAGCAGTTCCCTTTATGAATCTATCCTAGAGAAACATTTTAACATATATTTCAAAAAATGAATAGAAACTTTCATGGAGAATTGTTTTAAGAGCAAAAATGTGGGTAATCACTCAAATACTAATCAATTGACAGTTAACCTAAATTATATTACATCTATATCATGAAATACTTTTCACTAATTAAGTAAAGTATATATATTGGCATGAGAGCCACATGAAACTATATAATTTTTTAAATGAAGTTGTAAAATACACATGTAAAGTATGATCTCATTCTAAAAATGTATGTGTATAAACTTACATAAATGCCTAGAAGAGGTTTTGGAAGGATATAAAACAAAATCTCTCTTTCTATTTACTTATTTATTTATTTAATTGTATGTGTGTGTGTGGTACTGGGGCTTGAATCCAGGGATGTTATACCTCCAAGCAAAATCCCCAGTACTATCTTATGTTTTATTTTGAAACAGGGTTTCACTGATTTTCTGAGGTCTGGCTAAGTTGCTGAAGCAGGCCTCAAAACTGTGATCCTCCTGCCTCAGCCTCGCAGGTACTGAGATCACAGGTATACATCACCATGCCTGGCTTAAAACGAACTTAATATTTTTGGAACACAAGTGGGTGAGAAGAAAATGTTGAAGAGATTCTAAAGAAATACTTCTTGACTGATTGAACTTGTCAATGAAAATAACCTACTATATTAATTGTGTAAAATGTTATAATAAAAATGTGAAAGATTAGCCGGTCGTGGTGGCGCATGCTTGTAATCCCCGCGCTTGGGAGGCGGACACAGGAGAATCGCGCAGGTTCTAAGCCAGCCGCGCTGGTTTAAGAGACCCTGTTTCAAAAATATAAAATAGGTCTGGGAGTGTAGCCCGGAGGTAGACAGGCTTCCAGGAACCCCAGTACCACCAAAAAAAAAAAAAAAAAGTTAAAGATTTCCATTATACAACTTGGAAGTTTGTGTTTCATAACATACAGAGCCAGAAGGGGTGAAATTAAACTCAGTATAGACTATAAATCTTTAAAAATTTTTATTTATTTATTTATTTATTTATTTATTTATTTATTTTGTGGTACTGGGGATTGAACCCAAAGGCATTCTACCTCCAAGCTATGCCCCATCCCTATTTTTTATTCTTTATTTTGAAACAGGATCTCACTAAGTTGTGGAGGGCCTCATTAAGTAGCTGAGGCTGGCCAAGAACCTGAAATCCTCCTGTCTTAGCCTCCCAAATACTCGGATTACAAGCTTGCACCATCAAGCTTTTAAAAATGTATATATATATATATATATATATATATATATATATATATATATATATATATATATATTGGTACTGGGGATGGAATCCAGGGACATTCTATCTCCAAGCTGCAACCATAGCCCTATTTTTTTTTTTTATTTTGAAACAGGGTCTCACTAAGTTGCAAAGGGTCTCACTAAATAGCTGAGGCTGTCTGCGAACCACAATCCTCCCATTTCAGCCTCCCAAATGATGGGATTACAAGCTTGTACCACCACACCCGTCCCAAGCTTTTATTTAATACTAAAAACTTTACTCTCATTCATTGCTACTAAAAATTCAATTTAAAAAAGCCACTAATAAAGATGCTAGATTATAGATGCTACTTGGAAACGAAGACATTGTTGAATCAACATCCACAACTCAGCAATCATTAATTAAGTAAATAAATACTAAAACACATTCTCAGAACACTGTTAGACACAAATATTACCAAGCATCATGGAATTTCAGAAGGCAGAATGTAGGGACAAAGAACGAAGAGACTCTAACAAATTTCCAAATACATATATACACATAGACATTTAATATGTAATAGTCAACTAGCTGAATAATGGCAGATAATGGATGGTGGTACTTGCCAGGCTTTGTGTTCATAAAAAATCAGAAAATATAAAAAACTATGGCATGGAATAAGCAATAGTGCCACTATTTTGAAGTATAAGATTTTGGGGGCCACAGACTTGAAGTAACTGAGAGTCCATATAGAAAATAAGTGTCAGAATCACAATTTGATTCTGGGTCTAGAAGCGCTACACATTTCATTTCTTTCTCCCATAGCAATATTTCTCCTCCCACCCATTTGGCAATGTGGAAAAGCATGCATGAAAATATGAGGGAGTTCACTACTCCACTCTCTTCTCTAAGTTTCAGAACTGAAATAGTAAGTTACAAAAGCTGTTAAATTTATTGACTCAGAACATTGCAACACTCATAGATAGTTCAAATCCAACCTTACTATAAACTGGGCCAGCACATGCATTTTCATTTATTTAAAAAATAATTTAGATTTAGTCTTTTCTGGGGTCTTCTCCTGTTTCTTGTAAACCTTCCAGAAATAGTCCTTCCTTCCTTCCTTCCTTCCTTCCTTCCTTCCTTCCTTCCTTCCTTCCTTCCTTCCTTCCTCTCTTTCTCTCTTTCTCTCTTTCTGTTTTTTTCATGATACTGGAGATGGAACCCAGGGGCATTCTACCTCTGAGCTACACCCCCGGCCCTACTTTTTATTCTTTATTTTGAAACAGGGTCTCACTAAGTTGCAAAGGGCCTCACTAAGTAGCTGAGGCTGTCCGCAAACCACGATCCTCCTGTCTCAGCCTCCCAAATGCTGGGATTACAAGCATGCATTCTTTCTTTATACTTTATGAAACGTTTCCAGTTCAAGGTATATGTCATGAGTGTTTGAAAGAGGCTGATATTCCTGAGTTGTTTGGAGATTAAATATTTAACATGAATTCGTTCAACTATATTGTTTCTCTCTTAGGCTCAAATTGAGATCTCAGCAAAAGGCACAATGGATGGATGTAGGGTTGATGGGAAAAGTAATAAGTGAGTGAAATGATGCTGAAAGAGGCCAATTTAGGGCATGGACACTATGGAAGAGAGCTGACCCGTGGTTCTGCTATGAGCTGTATGAGGACAGGAGACAGCAAGAGTTGAGAAATAGCAAAGACATGAAGAAATACCAGCAGAAGTGGACACAATGGTAAAAATAATGTTGTCAATGCCACTTACCCATAATACCAGCATCTATTAACTCAGTGCTAAGCACTAATAAGCATTTTGAATGCATTAATACATTTAATATTCACAAGAATTTTACCATATATGTAATAAATTTTGTTTGCATTTTACAGATGAAGAAATGGAAGTAGATAAATGTTCAGTGACCTGCCCAGTTGCCACGTTAGTAAGCAAACAGCCATCTCTGGATCAGATTTCATATGCAATAGGGATATTTCTTCAAATTAATTCTATAAAATATGGACTTACTTTGTTGCTATATAACCAATAGTTATATTTCTATGGCTTGAATTTTTTTTCTAGGTCCTCCTAAAAGGACTCTTAGCACAAGAAAACAAATGATCTGTGCAGGCCAAGGAAAGTCTGATTGAAAAAAAAATATGTGGTTACTATTAAAATACCTTCCCTTGCTTTGCTTTTCCTAGAAATATCTGTTTTTCTCTCCTTACCCTCTTCTACCCTTTTCTACTCTTACCCTCTTCCATTCTCCATCGCTGCTATTTTGCTTTTCTCTGAAGATAAATGTTATCTACTGTGGCCTTCATTGAGTTCCCTCTGGTCCTGTCTCTATTTTTAATCTTCTGGGTGCTGTGGTTTGGGTGTGGCTTGAGTGTCTCCCAAAGTCCATGGTGATGGAAGGCATGGTTTACAGGCTGGAGGCTGAGCCTTCAAAAGGTGGAACCTAGTAGGATATCTTGGGCCATTGGGACCACAGCCTGGAAAGGTAGTTGGCGTGCATCCCCTTGAGTTCATATGAGAAGGCTGTGATAGAATGTGCAATCCTGGCCTCTTCTGAACTCTCTGTTCCTAGTTCAAGGTGCCATCATTTGTTTGCTCCCAAAAGTGCTCCCACCATAGCTGTCCACACCATGAGGTGATGTGGTCAAGGGGTGGCCTATGTCATAAAGCCCGTGCTACGCCATTTGGACTTTAAACCTGCAAAACTGTGGGCTAAATAACCCTTTTACTCTTCTTAAGTAGCTTGTGTCAGGTAAATCATTATATTGACACAGAGCTGAATAATATAATGTGGTTTTGGTTGACTGTGGCTTTGATTCCAACCTGAAACCTACATGATTTTGATGTGAGTAGACACTGTTTTCTATTGTAGGTGTGTCTCAGTGTCAAATTTCCAAGATTGCACATGTTGTCAGTTTAAGTCGGTTTTCCATCTTGGAACAATCAGTTGTTGTCATAGCCTATATGATGACTGAACTACCTCTTCTGGGGACGTGTGTGTGTGTGTGTGTGTGTGTGTGTGTGTGTGTGTGTGTGTGTGAGAGAGAGAGAGAGAGAGAGAGAGAGAGAGAGAGAGAGAGAGAGTGATACTGAGGATTGAACCTATGGGCATTCTACCTCTGAGCCCTATTTTTTATTCTTTAATTTGAAACAAGGTCTTACTAAGTTGCAGAGGGCCTTTTATTGATTTTATTTTGTTTCTCAGAAGAGAGTATGAATAGGAAAGAAATAACTGATGATTTTAGAACTATAGCCCTAAAGCAGTAGGTGAAAAAGCCAAATTTCAGTGGAAGGAGAGTAAGAAATAGGAGAAGAGAAGACAACTTGGGAGAATTAACCAAAAGAGCAAAGGATTATGGGTGGTGGGAGCTACTAGAAAAATAACACAAACCATCTCAATACAGTATAAAACTTAAAGGATTACTACTTGGAGGCAAAAGAGACTGATGTTTTCTTACACTGGAAAATGGGATAACTTCTAATCAAGAATAGAAATGTATATCAGTGAGGGCACAGGGGATAGGAGTTGCACTGAGTGATAATTCTAGGCTTTGGGTATAAATGAGAATTCCAGAGCATCTCAGAAATTGTTGACCCTAATATAACTTAAGTTTTGTCTTTTTTTTAATTCTTCAAGGCCAATTTAGATATGACCTACAATGTTACTTCATGTTATTTGTTACATTTAAGATCAATCTTTTAATTTTCCTTTATTTCATTCCATTGTTAAAACTACCATTTTTAGTTATTAAGAAAATTTTCAAGAGAAAGAAATAGGTTGCTGTTTCCACACCACTGCACTGTGAGTAACTCAAGCAGAGGGACTATGTTATTTAACTCTGCGTCCTTAGCAACCAGCCCAGTCTCTGGCTTCTTGAAGTTGCTCAATAAATATTTGTTGAATGATTCAGACCTACGCAGACCACCCTGGGTAGCCAGGTGTTGTGTTAACAGAAATAGACCAGATCAAGGGCAGAGGTGATTGGGCAATCAAGGCAGGCAGTGAGAAAGAATGTCAAAAGGATATAAAACTACTGTAAACACAACTTTAGTGATTCTTAACACATTAATAGCAAGGCCAAACTGGAAATCAATAGACCACTATGCAAGGGACTAACCATAAGTAACTAATAGCACAAAATCATTTGCCTGGATACCACCAATAACAGCTCTCAAAACTAGAAGGGATTTGTGATGCTTTAAACTTTTCTTTTTTCTTTCCTTTTTTTTTTTTTGTGGTACTGAGGATTGAACTCAGAGGCATTCTACCTTTGAACTATACCCCCAGCCCAATTTTTTATTTCTTATTTTGGAAACAGAGTCTCTCGAGGTTGATGAGTCTTACTCCTTGCTGAGGCTGTCCTCAAACCTGTGATCCTACTGTCTCAGCCTCCCAAGTACTGGGATTATAAGTGTGCGCCACCATGCCTGGCTTTGCTTTAAAACTTTTTAAAGTCTGTGAGTTCCACAGATAGTAACAAAGTACACTCTTCTCACTTCTCACGTGGACACTCTACTCAGGCCCTTATTATATATTTCTACTAGTGAGCATCTAATATGCTTCCTTTGATTGGTAAAAAATGAGTGAATAGTTACAGGCTTTTCTCTGGCAGTCTTTCCTAACTACAAAACAATAGTTTAGTATACTAAAGGGATTGTATGAGTCAAGTAGATAAATCTTTTCCATCAAGTTTGCTGAATCCATTAAAATCCATTTCTGGAAGGCTTTGCTTCCAATCCACAGTAAAATCAAAAGAAAAAATTGCAATAAAATTTAGTTATAGCTCTATCTGGCTTTATTTGAGATTAACGAATCAGGGCAACCTCCATTCTCAAAACAGAATGAGAGACCCACCAGGCAATAGCTGGACTGTGGGTCTAATAGGGAGGGAACAAGGAAACAGAACGATAAGGAAAAACTAATTAACATTAGGTTACTTCAGGTTACTTTTCTGTAGGGGTTAAAGCGGGGGGACTTTATTTTGCTGAATCAGGCAGACTGGAATCCCATTTTCAGGAAAGACTGCTCTGTTCTGCTATCTAGCTCCTTCTTAAAGCTTCAGCTTGACTAGGTGGCATTTAGTTTGATCTGGTCTACTTGGGCCTAGAGCAAGGGCTCAGTTCAGAACAATGGCATCTCATAATTTATGCTTAATACTAGCTATGAGGCAAATAATCCCCCCAATCTGTGAGAAAGTCAAATAAATGGTAAAGAGAGACTTTTTTTTTTTTATAACTAATCTAGTTTGAAGTGCATAAGAAGGAAGTAGGTTAGGGAAACAAGGGGAATCATGGCTAAGTCACTCAATTTTAGAGCAGTGTGTGTGTGTGTGTGTGTGTGCGTGTGTGTGAGTGTGTGTGTTTTATAGACCTCACTTTTTATCACAGCTCATATATTTTATTTTAAACTTTACTTTAACTACTTTAACTTAAATTATCTGCTATTCTTCTTATCATTTTTTTTTTTTTTTTTTGGTGGTACTGGGGATGGAAACCAGGGGCCTTCTACCTCCGGGCTACACTCCCAGACCTATTTTATATTTTATTTGGAAACAGAGTCTCTTAAGCCAGCTAAGGCTGGCTTCAAACATGCATAATCCTCCTGTCTCAGCCTCCCAAGCGCAGGGATTACAAGCGTGCGCCACCACGCCCGACTTCTTAGCATTATTTTAAGCATCACTCTCTCTATATTGACACATACACACACAAAAATTATCCTTTGCAAAAATATGGGGAATGAGTCTACATTTTTTAATTCTCATATTCACAAATACTTAACTGAAGTGGCTTAATTTTCTATAAAAATATGCCTGTCTTCCTGAACATCCCTTTGGACATTTTGATGATTGTCTTACTATGTAGGGCAAGCATTTGAATAAGTTGTGAACTTCTATGACATAAAGTCAGATGAGATTTTAGTTGATCAGAGCACCGAATTTGATTCTGATAATGAGTGTGACTTCCTGGGCACCTCACAGTTTTCCTTCTAAAGTCTTTGCTTTTTCTAAATTACATGCTTAGATACTGTCTTCATCTTATCTCATCTGATGCAGAATTTGGTTTTAACACAATTATTGCTGCTAAACCAAAGTTTTCCATTGCTTGGCAAAAGTCTGTGGAATTTTGAATTCATACTTAAGGAAATTTATATTTTCCCATTGTAGTAATTGTGATATCAGACTCAAAACATTTTCCAGCTCCAGGGTGAGATGTTTCCCTTTTCTCTACATTCCTTCTCCTGCTCCAGTATTATGGAATTAAAATTACAAATACTGCTAAATGCCTTACTACTTGTGACATTGATAAGGAGTATATGCTCACATAGGTGATTTTTAGCATAGGAATGCAGAAATCTGCACTGAACTTCTGCTACCTATAAATAGGTAGGTGGTAGAGGGGATACAGATACATGTAAGGTCTATATTTTACCCTACTTTTATTTTTTTAATGTAAATGTGAATTGGAGTTACTAACATATGATGGAAGGTAAGTCAAGGTAAATGCCAAATCCAGATCATGGCCAGTAAGTGTTGACAGAATGGGTATAAAGTAAAAGACCCCATAGGGAGAAAGTATAGGTAGAAGGTTTTGACCTGGGTCAAGAGGGGCAGGCAGGATGGTGGAATGGGGGCGGTATAAACATGAACAAACTTACAGATGCATTGAGTAAACATACTGGTTGGTAGGGCATGTGCAGAGAAAAGTTGAGGCATTCATTTGGAAGTTGATATTGAGACCATTCTATGAAAGACAGACTGAGGCTGGCAAAATATAGAGCTATAACACTATCGAAAAATGTTGGAGTTAAGCAATACAGTTAACATATTAAACTCTAGGAAGAACATGGCAACAATGAGCTTCCAGCTAGTGTACAGATTCCACGGACTTCCTGAAAGCTGTGACTAGCAGTCATGCTTCCCCTGACACCCCACAACCCACTACACATAGTACATGTTTAATAAAAGCATGCTGAGTGACTGAGAATGAGGAGGAAATGCAACAATCAGGAAGTCAGGTAACTTGCTTAGACCAGAGGAAATAAGCTTAAGTTTTACAATGACAGCTCTCAACTGGGGGTGCTTTAACCTTCCCAGTGTCATTTGGCAATATCTTCAGACATTATTGGTTTTGACAACTCAGGATGTTACTGGCATCTGGTAGGTAGAAGCTAGGGACACTGCTAAGTATCCTACAGTGCACAGAGTAGTCTCCCATGACAAAGAGTTATCCAACCCCAAATGTCTATAGTTCTAAGGTTGAGATGGGCAGATCTAGAAGGAAGGCAAAGTTTAAAATAAAATATGAAAGGAGATAAAACAAAGGAAAAACAGGAACTTGGTGCCCACTTTCATCAGAGAAGCAAAGGAGAACAAAGGTCAAGAATGATGTGATAATGACATTCTGGGTCATCAGGGCAAAACAAGAGCCTGGAGGAGAAGCTGAATTATCCATGTCTATAGGTTGATGAGCTTGGGTTAAGAGCTGCTGAATTTATGAAAAGGGTAAACCTTACAACAGAACTGAGTAGTTAGAAGCTGAGGATGCCAGACCAGACATCAGGGAAAGGGTTAGGACTGATGCTCTGCGTGTGGTGGCTGACAGAGTTGATATGAGTCTTACCTTTATGGGCAGGCTAGTGGGGAAGATGGATGTTAAATACATAATCTTTAGCACATCTAGATAATTGAAAATTTTAAACTCTGTGGGAGAAAATGCAAAAGCATTACAAATGTAATCAGGATAGATCTGTCGATTGTGGAATACCTCTTTTAGTCAACGACATTTACACTCAAAGAAGAGTATCACTTTGCCAAAGTATAGAGAAAAAAGATGTCTTAAGTAGTTGGGATGGTCTGAGTGAAGTTCCTGAAATAGGCAAAAAGAAAAAAGGAAAATTTGAAGGAACAGATGAAAGTCTCTGAGTTGCAGAGAAAACAGAGTCAGGTATGAGATGTGCTAGAAGAGACAAGGACAAAATGGACCAGGTGAGCATGGGAGCACCACAATAAAACTTTTGAATTTAATCAAGTTGTAATAGGAAAAGTTTTATATAGAGAAAAGAGGAGATTTATCTTACATTATTAAAAATGCCTTTTTTGCAATTTTAAAAATTGGCTATAATTGGACAATAAGATGGGAAGACAAAGGATAAAAACAAGGAGATAAATAGGTGACTCTTATAGTAGACAAAGCAAGAGATAAGGGTGACTGTCAAGTGATAAGGTGGTGGGAAAGAAATGTGAAAAAAGTCAAATTATTAAAAGATATTTTTGAAGTAGAGTCCCATGAATCCTGTGGAGGCAATAGGTTAGCTGAAAAGTGACAGAAAAGGGGTATTTGAGTATTGGCTCGGAGTCTCCTAAGGCCTTTGTAACAAATTTCCACGAAGCTGGTGGTTTATAACAATAGAATTTCATTTTTTCACAGCTCTGGACAGCAGAAATAAAAAACATTCATGTCTGACAAAGTCACACTCCTCCTGAGGACTCTAGGAAGAAATTCTTCACCCCTTTAGGCTTCTGCTGGTTCCACATTCCTGGGCTGTGCCCGTGTGACTCCAATTTTCTCCTCTGTCTTTCTTCTCTTCTCTCTTCTCTTCTCTCACTTGGATCTGTCCCTGATCTTCTCTTATAAAGGACACTTGTCTTGGATGTAGATCCACCCCGATGACGAGATGATGTCATCTTGAAATTTTCCACCTGATTACATCTGCAAAAACCTTTTGTCCTAATAAAGTGACACTCACAAATTTTGGGATGTAGACTATATATATATATATATATATATATATATATATATATATTTGTTTATTTGTTTTGGGGAGGCACCATTGAACCTACTATAATGACTATCAGACTTGAGTATGTGGGTACGAAAAGACTAAAGGACAGATCTTAGGGGAGATATCAAGATATAGTATTTTTTCTGTATTTTAGTGACAATACAAACTACTTTTGTTGGAAATATATGTAGGAAAATTGTTGGATGATAGGGTATACATAAGGTAAGCTTTAAGAGTGTTTTCATTTTATTTTTATGTTTCAAAAAAGATAAATAAGCCAGGTGTGGTGGCTTATGCTGTAATCCCAGCTTTCGGGAGGCTGAGAACAGAGGATCTCGGTTTGCGGACAGCCTCAGCTACTTAAAGTAAAGAAATAGGGCAGGAGGTGTAGCTTGGAGGCCAAATTCCTCTTTTATTACTTTTGAAAATAATGGTGTAAAGTCATCCAGGTCTACAATAACCTTTAATAAAATTAAGTTTATTCTTTTTTTTTTTTTTTGCAGGTCTGGGGATGGAACCAAGGGCATTCAACCTCCGAACTACACCCCCCACCCTATTTTTTTTTTTTTTTTTTTGGTGGTACTGGGGTTCCTGGAAGCCCTTCTACCTCCGGGCTACACTCCCAGACCTATTTTATATTTTTATTTGGAAACAGGGTCTCCTAAGCCAGCACACGTGCCTGGCTTCGAACCTGCGCGATCCTCCCGTCTCTGCCTCCCAAGCGCGAGGATTACAAGCGTGCGCAACCACGCCCGGCTCCTATTTTTATTCTTTAATTTTTGAAACAGGATCTCACTGAACTACGGAGGGCCTAAGTAGCTGAGGCTGTCTGCGAACTATCCTCTAGTCTCAGCCTCCCAAATGCTGGGATTACAAGCGTGTGCCACCCCGCCCAGCTTATTTATCTTTCTTTTCTTTCTTTCTTTCTTTTCTTTTTTTTTTCTTTCTTTCTTTTTTTTTTTCCAGATCTGGGGATGGAAGCCAGGGGCATTCAACCTCCGAGCTACACCCCCTGCCCTATTTTTTATTCTTTATTTTAAAACCAGGTCTCACTGAGTTGCAGAGGGCCTCACTAAATAGCTGAGGCTGTCGGCGAATCGTGATCCTCAGGTCTCAGCCTCCCGAATACTGGGATTACAAGCATGAGCTACCACTCCCGGCTTTATTTGTCTTTTGAATGTCTGTTATAATCAACTTTTTCTTTTGATTTGCATTACCTGTGATAGGCCCAATTACCCTAAGGTGACATATGGGTCATTATATTATCAATAGATATGAGAATTAACTCTTTAGAAAACATCCTTTGCCAGGCATAGTGGCACATGCTTGTAATCCCAGTACTTGGAAGGCTGGCTGAGACAGGCTGATCATAGATTCGTAGCCAGCCTCTGAAATTTAGTGAGTCCATCTGTAACTTAATGAGACTCTATTTCAAAATAAAGGAATAGAATAGGGCTGGGGTATAGCTCAGAGGCAGTGTGTCCCTGGGTTCCATCCTTTGTATCACAAAAAAAGAAAAACAAAGAAAGAAAGAAGAAAAAAGAAAGAAAACATATCCTTCTGTAATCATTTAATAATTTTGAGACATCACTCTCTCCCTTGATAAATGAGTGTCTACGATGTGCCCGATGCTGTACTATATGCTGGAGTCACAGCATCAGACAACAGAGGTTCCTACTTTCATGGAGCTTCCATGCTGGTGGGGAGCAGTACAAGCAGTACTGCTTGTACTGTAGACAAGTAGTGAGTCAGATTGCAATATGAAGAAAAATGAGACGGGGAATGTGAATTTAGGGTTTGTTTTTTCTGCAAGTTAAAAGAATATATGTGTTCATTTATCTTATTTGAAACATAACATTAAAATTTTCTAAAAAATACTAGTAAAGCTTAATTTATGTATACCCTATCACCCAAAAATTCTACTCCTACATATATATCTAACAGAAAAGTGTTTGTGTTGTCACTAAAACAGATATATGCATGTTCACAGTAACAGAATTCATCATATGCCAGATTGCAGATGACTCAAATGATCATAAATAGTAGGATGTACAATTCGACATTGTATATTTCCAAACTTTACAGAAATGAGAATAAATGATCATAATCTTATGCAACATTATAGATGCTCATTAAATACACTGAGTTAAAAGTCAGGTAGAATAGAATATGTACTGTATGGTTGCTTTTACACAGAGTTCCAAAAACATCAAAATTAATATATAATTATCTATATTATAATATGGTCATAAAATATGCTATAATGTTTTCTAGTGTAGCTGATATAAAAATTGTGGTGATGGATGCGAGGGTGGGTAGTGCTGGGAGGAAGGGAGGTCCCCAACATACAGTCTATTATTTAACTCTTATTTAATTTAACTTAATTTACTTATTATTCTTTTTGCAGGTCTGGGGATGGAACGTAGGGCATTTGACCTCCGAGCTACACCCCTTGCTCTATTTTTTATTCTTTATTTTGAAACCGGGTCTCACTGAGTTGCAGAGGGCCTCACTAAGTAGCTGAGGCTGTCCACGAACCACGATCCTCTGATCTCAGCTTCCCGAATGCTGGGATTACAAGTGTGCGCTACCACGGCAGGCTTCTGTTTATCATTTTAGGTGCTAGTTTCATGGGTCTTCATTTTATAAAAACTCAATTGTCATTTGTCTATTTGTTCATTTGTCATATATGCTCTTTATGCATAGTTTATGCTTTATTTCAATAAAGTTTTTGATAAGTAAATAACGCTGTATGTTCAATCAAATCTGAACATTCTGCCGACCTAATTAAATCTTTCACCTTGCTTTTTAGTCTGAAAATTGTTTCCCAATAACTTTTAGGTTTAACTTTTATACACATACAGGTGTCTGAAAACATATGATGAACATTAATTAAATTCATCTCTTTTTATAGGCGCTGGCTTCCCTAATTGAAACAAAACAATTCCTTTCAAGGTTAGAGGAGAAGAGCATTCCCTGCAGGCTCCAGTTACCTAAGCCGATGATCCTTCCTGGGTATTCTCTCCCTCTTAAAAGTCGAGTATACTAATTGCTGCTGACACCACCAATTCCTTACTTTTTACCATCTAGCTACAGCACATATATGTTGCTGTATATGTTGCTTCTATATAGAAAAGCTAAGACAAGCTGATGTTCTGAAAAAAGATCAAAATAATTTTTTAAAGTGGAATAAAAAAGTATAAATAAAAATACAAAAAACTTAAACCTGCATAGAAATAGTTGCATTTCCAATACAGATTTCTCACCTCATCATCCCATCATAACTATCCTGTCATCTACTTTCTCAAAAGCTGGTTACCTTTGGAGACAGATAAAATCTTGCTTCCTTCCTCCTAGCTCCATATATACCTTTTAGTTTATAAAGATTCCAGACCAAAATCACCCTGTCAAATTAGAACCAATGTATTTCATGAGGAAATAAAAGACCTACATCTTTATTTCTGCCTTAAACTGATGCTTACTACTTTTATGAATACATCTGGTGAATCACATGTCTAAATACTAGCTGTAAAGAAGACTAGAAAACATAGCTAAAGCTTGCCAAAATATATAAAAGGTATTCAGGAAATGTAAGTTAGCCACAAATATAGGTTAGCCACTACAAAAAGGAGAATAAATTAAAATGTAAGTCATCCATTAACTTTCTTTTGCTGCCCAACATCAATATTTAAATTTTTCATATTTAAATTTCCAAACAATATTTTCTCATCCAACATTATGCAATTAATTAACATATGAGATAGTAAGACTATCTCAGACTCACTAGTAATCATTCCAAGTTAGGATCTCCCAATAATATCCATGTCATCTCAAGTTCCATCACACTGTCTTGATATTTTAAGCAATAGACAACATACTAAGGTTAAGCACCACCAACCCTTCTCAGTATAAAATAATAGTAAATGGAAATGGTGGTGGTGTATGTGTTTGGGGTTCTTAAAATTAATCAATGAATATATAATAGCAAGAGGAGAAAATAGGGATAAATAGTATAGTCTTTTATGACCGGGAATACTTTCATAGTTGATATATAGTTCCTTTCATCTAAGTCATAAAACAAGAAGTTCATTAGTGGCCTCTCCTTTTAATTTAGTATACAGGCCCAGGGTAACTCCAAGTTTTTTGGGGGTGTGTGTATGTGTGTGTGGGGGGGTACTGGGGTTCCTGGAAGCCCTTCTACCTCTGGGCTACACTCTCAGACCTATTTTTTTATATTTTTTATTTGGAAACAGGGTCTCTTAAGCCAGCATGGCTGGCTTCAAACCTGCGTGATCCTCCTTTCTCTGACTCCCAAGCACAGGGATTACAAGCGTGTGCCACCACACCTGGCTAACTCCAAGTTTTAATAAAACAAAAAACAAACAAAAAATAAAGTTGGATGTAGTGGTGTATTTCTGTAATCTCAGTACTTGGGAGGTTGAGACAGGAGGTAAATTTGAGGACAGTCTCAGCAAGTAGTAAGATTCTCAACAACCTAGTGAGACCTTGTTTCAAAATAAAAATAAAGCCGGGCTTGGTGGCGCATGCTTGTAATCCCTGCGCTCGGGAGGCGGAGACAGGAGGATCACGCAGGTTCGAAGCCAGCCATGCTGGCTTAAGAGACCCTGTTGCCAAATAAAAATATATAAAAATATAGGTCTGGGAGTGTAGCCCGAAGGTAGAAGGGCTTCCAGGAACCCCAGTACCACCAAAAAATAATAAAATAATAAAATAAAATAAAATAAAATAAAATAAAATAAAATAGGGCTGGAGGTGTATGTAGTTCAGAAATATAATGCTCCTGGATTCAATCCTCAGTAATACACACACACACACACACACACACACACACACACACACACACACTTTAAAAAACCTAAATAAAGAATTAATGACATTGACAGCTGCTATAGTTACAATATTGAGTGAAGAAATCCTGATAAGACCTTTTTTAATTTTTTATTGGTGCATTGTAGTCATACATCTTAATGGAGTACAAAATGGTAGAGGTATACATGCACACATCACCCAATTAGGCCTTACCCAATCCCGACCCCATTCCCTCTCCTCTCTCCTTCTCATATTTGTCTTAGTGACTGATTTCGATGGATTTGTTTAACTACATCATGTGCATTAGAGAATTTCCCTCTTCTCCCCTCCTATCCTCTTTGTTAGGTCATCTTATTTGCTCATCTATAGTATCTCCTTCATCTAGAATTCCTCCTATGACCCATTTTCTGCCTAGCTTCCACATATTAGGGAGAACATCCAATTTCTTACCTTTTTTGTGACTGACTGATTTAATCAGAAAATTCAGCCTGATCTATAATTATGTCTCCCCACTTGGTCTCTAAGCCCTTCAGATTCACTTACACATAAACATTCTAGGTTTTTGCCTTCGCAAATTAGTAAATCATTTTAAATTATCTGGTACATAAACTTTTCTTCCCTGTTTTATTAGAAATTGGCCCCTGAGACTCACTGTACTCTAACTCTGGTAATACCAATCCTGAGAGACAAGAGAGGCGGTAGAAAGAAGCAAGGTTCTAGAGAGGGTATTACAAGTTTCCAAGTAAACCAGGAAAAGGCTCTGGACAAGAGAAGAAGGTGCTGCTCTGTTTACCAAGGAAATCTTGCAAACGTGGGGTTTCTGTACTCTCAAAAATCTGACTTCTTCCAGGTAGCTCTATTTTAATCCAAAAGTTTATCCTGTTATGCAAGAAATATGCTTTTACATGACAGCAAGCCTGAAAGTTAAACTAATTTCATAATTTAGTGAGGCTGAGTATAAAGTTTTGAGTCTTATCTTGTTGCTCCTATTCATTACTAGAAATTTGCAGACCATTTCATGTGATCAACACAATTAACTACTCCTGTATGCATATAGCCAATGATTTCAGATGTTGAACATATTATCTTTCTCTAAATTCTCTCATCCAGCCCGTGCCACATATGTTTCATTTCTTATGCACATCTCACTACTCCATAGCACCAGGCATTTACTTAATTCTAAAAGTCCATCATTCCAGATAAACTTTGGAAAAATTCAATCCATTGTTTCACCACTATTTGCTATGGCTGGCAAAATTCATTATCTGATAATGAATTTATTCTCAAGGATTTTATTTTATTCTCAAGGATTTTAGACATAGAAGGTCAGATAATCTCAGACTTTAATTTCTTTAAGGGTCTGTATACCTGAAACTTCTTATGCTACCATTTGTCATTTTAGTCTGGGTATTAAATGGTAACTAAAATAAAGCTGTTCTACATAGAATAAGTAAAGGAATATATAAAATTGCATTGGATCTCACAGGATCTGTGGTATTCAGAAATCCAATGTGAGAACCACCAGGCTGGAACAACGTGTTAATCTTGCCACTTTTGCCAGATCGCAACAACACTGCAACCTCATAAACACTGCAAAGTTCCACGGTGATGCTTGAGATTGAATAAAAGAGGCTTTGCATGCTTAACTGAAAGTGCGATCCCACTACTGTCACACTCGTGAAGAGAACAGTGCTGGAGTGTCTAATTCCTCATGTTCCAGGCCAAGGTCTCATGCTGCATATATGGGACCCTTGTCAACAATGAGCAAACTCACTAAAAGAAAGGCTAGGAAAATGATTTCTGACGGCTCGTTTTATATATATATTAGGGTGAGAATTTCACCAAATAGCAAAAGGCTACTTAAAAGTTATGGGATGGTATTTGATTGTCTCTAGTTCGTCCTGTTGGTGATAGAAAGATTCCTGCCTGAGGGCTATGGGGAAGGCCGAACATATTACACCCAACAACGAGCCGGGCGTGGTGGCGCATGCTTGTAATCCCAGCATTTGGGAGGCTGAGACCAGAGGATCGTGGTTCATGGACAGCCTCAGCTACTTAGTGAGGCCCTCTGCAACTCAGTGAGACCTGGTTTCAAAATAAAGAAAAATAGGGCAGGGGGTATAGCTCAGAGGTCAAATGCCCCTGGGTTCCATCCCCAGACCCGCCAAAAAAAAAAAAAAAAAAAAATTACACCCAACAACTGGGCAGATGAAATTTACAGTGGCAAAAGGAACCGGACTGTTTATAAAGAGTTGCCCTTCCTTTAAGTGCTAAAAATAAACCACTTCTGGGGCTTCAATATTTGTTCACTGTTTTATGCTTTGCGATTCAGTATTTTTCATGACCATAATTATTAAAAGACTTGAAGAAAAAAAAAGACTATTTTAAAAGATTAGAGAAATAGTTTCATTTTGCTAATAGGAGAGCGAGAGAGCCAATGTGAATGTTTACACACATGAGAGAATATTTATAGGGAATGAAGGCAGCCGTTTTATTTTTATACTGATTTAAAAAATTAAGTGATAGACTCATTTAAAAATGTGCATGTTTGACTTAGAAAAATATTGACTGGAGAATATTACTGATGGAGACTGTAGACTCTCCTTTTTCAGATATTTTAAAAGAAGAGGTAGTGCTATAGTTTGGCTTGAGCAGATTCTTCCCTCTCTAAATATAACCACAGATGTCAGCATCATTTATGGTAAATAACAGGGTAAGCCTACTTTTGGAATTCATCTGACAACCATTAATGGGGCCTCATGATGTAGCAGCTGGGAGATTCAACTCCCAGTTCACAGTTTGAATGCAAACTGACACATAGATAGGCACATAGACAGTTGAAAGTGTGCGGATGTTATGCCGGAGACTGAGAAGGACTGGACCAGCAATCATAACCACTTTCTACTGAGTTTGTACAGGTTGCCAGGCATCGTGATAAGTGCTCTGTGTAGATTATTTAGTGCACACAACACTCCTATGGGATATATACTATCATTTGTGGGATATTATCTATGAAAAGTCTAAGGTTGGGAGAAATTTGATAACTGACAGAAGTTCATGCAGATAGTAAATTCAGAGGCGTGTGTGTGTGTGTGTGTGTGTGTGTGTGTGTGTGTGGTACTTGGGATGGAACTCAGGGGCCTTCTACCTCCAGGCTATACTCCCCGGCCCATTTTATATTTTATTTGGAAACAGGGTCTCACTAAGTTGCTCAGAACCTCACTAAGCTGAGGCTGGCTTTGAACCTGTGCAATCCTCCTGTCTCAACCTCCCAAGTGCTGGGATTACAAGCGCGAGCCACCACGCCCGGCCAGAGGTTGTTTTCAAACACTGGTCTCTGGCTGCAGTGCTCAGTATTCTTAAACACTGAGTCAGTCCTTCTGAGCCTGAAAGGAGACCAGTGTGAGGGTGCTGAGGACTTGGAGCTGAAGGAGTTGGGGACACCTTCAGTGGGGAGTCGGTCAGCTACATGGGACAGTGGAGAGAAAGCAGTTGTTGAGGGCTCTACTTCCCAGCCACTAGTTATTGCGTTAAAGATCTTGTCGTTTCAAGGCCCTTCCTGAGTTTCCTGCCACTGAAAGCAGAGTTTTCCATTAGGAGTGCTCAATTTATGATAAGAATGGTAGTCATCATTTTTTGCCTGTAGTTTAAATAAAAATAGTACCCCACCTGAGATTTGTATTTGCCTGCGGTGCCTGTTTTGGGCCACACCATTCTCCACTTGCAATATCTCCTCCTTTTTTTCCCTTAACCTCTTTCTCTTTCTCTTTAAAAATATACCTTGATTGGTGCACTGAGTCTCCTACTTTCTGGTTACTACCCTCTTAGTTTCTCCTTCTGTTCTCTGAAGAAGTTCTCTTCTTCCTGCAGAGAGCGGCCCCTCCTCTGGCTCCTTGAGAAGCGCTTTGTTTTGAGCATAGTCTCATAGCATCTGCACACTGTGTTATGATTGATCCTTATTTAAATCTTGGACCCAATAACCTGATAATCTGATTTTCTTGCATGGCCTCATGAGATCAACTGTCATGTCTCTCTCTCTCAAATATTTACAGTCACATTTTTTGGAAGGAGGAGGAAAGAGAAAATTTCATAACTCTCTTCTCTCTTCAGGCTTTTTTGAAGTTCCAGTTCTTCTTTGGTCAATTAAAGCTCCGTTTGTGCTGATCCTCCATTGCACACCTGGCTTTCTGATGTCACACATGAGTGTAAACAAATAAATACAAAGAGATTTGGTTTGTGTTTATTTTCTGGTTTTGTTTCCTCTCTGGAGGATATGTTTTACTTATTTTTTTCTGACTTTTTTTTTTGCATCTCACATAATTTTGGTTTTTAGTTCACCTATTTGAGTATTAGTTTTAGCTGAATCCATAAACAGCAGTTTCCTTTCCTGTGTGAATTCAGAACCAAATGAAAGAGGGAGAGAGAGACAGGTCAGTGGCCTCCTAAAAGGTGCATTGAAGCCGGGCATGGTGGGCATGCCTGTAATCCCAGCACTTGGAAGAATGAAACAGGAGGACCACAAGTTAGAGACTCTACTTCAAAACAAAAACTAAAATAGATCTAGAGGTGTAACTTGGAAGTAGAACACCCTTGGGTTCAATCCCTAGTATTATATAAACAAAAAAAATGATTGAAGAATTTGGTTTTGGTTCTGCAGTTATAATGGACTTCTGACATAACACATAACCCTTGAATGAGATAGAGCCATGGGCCCAAGGCAGAGCTGGATGGTCACAGGCCTTTCCCACGAGTCCCCAAAGGTCTCCATGGGCTGACTCATCCCTCCAGGGAGTGGTGAGTGGAGGTGGGAAAGCTGAGACTGGCATGTTCAAGCAAGTTTCTCCTTCTGGAATTAAGAGGCCAGGAAAAAAGACATTCTCCCTTGGGATGTGCAGAGAAACTTGAATTTTCTTTCTCTCCTTTTATAACATTAACTTTTGTTTTCTTCATATTATTCCTCATGTTTTATTGTATATAAGGACTTTTAAGTAATCACTTTGATAATACTCTTGAATATAGTTATTTAAAACTTCCTGCCGGGCGTGGTGGCGCACGCTTGTAATCCCAGCATTCGGGAGGCTGAAACCCTTGAGGATCTGGTTCGCGGACAGCCTCAGCTACTTAGTGAGGCCTGGTTTCAAATTAAAGAATAAATATACCAGGGCAGGGGGTATAGCTCGGAGGTCAAATGCTCCCGGGTTCCATCCCCCCAAAAATAATAAAAATAATAAAATAAAACTTCCTGCCTCGTACTTCTCAAATTGGGGCTCTCTCTCTCCCCCCTTAAAGATATACTATGATTCTATTGTGGCTAATGCCAAAAGCCAAAATATCAACAAAATCAGTTGAGTGATCTATTTGGTTTTTAATATCAATTCATAAATGAGGCATCATCCCATCTATGAAATGGGGAGATGTACCAATGAGCTGATCAGAGGAGATGGACTTTGTAGGGAAAAAGGATTAAGAAAGTAAGGCAAAGAACAAAAAGTAGACTAGTCACTTCAAAGTCACTTTTTTTTAGGGTTCAAGCAGAGTAACTTTCTTACCTTGTCTGCTGGTAACTTCTTATTTGATTTGTTTTCTGGTCTCCTCCTACCCCTCCTCCTCTGCCTCCTCCTCCTTCTTCTCCTCCTCCTCTTTCTTCTCTTGTGGAATTGGAGGTCAAACCCAGAGGTATTCTACCTCTGAGCTACACCCCAGCTCTATTTTATTTTTTGTTTGGAAACAGAGTCTCACTAAGTTGCTGAAGGCCTCTCTTAAGTTGCTGAGGCTGGCCTTGAATCCGCAATCCTGTTTTAGCCTCCATAATACTGGGATTACAGACATGCAATCTCACCAAGCCCACCAGAAATCTCCTGTTTTCTTGTTTATTTTTGTCTTGCTGAAAACTGGCTCTCTCTCTTTCAGCTTCAGTTTGATTATGTGGCTCCTAGAAGGAATGACTTCATCCTGGTTTGGTCTGATCTGTTGGGCTTAGTGCAGGAGCTTAATAAAAAATGACCTCCCATAAATTTTATTTAATACTACTCTCTGGTTAAAATAACCATTGTTCTAGCGTGGCTTCTAATAATGCCCCTATTTTCGTATTTGCAAAGCATATTTTCCTGAGTTGATTTTATCAGTGACTTTATTTTCAAAATAATTTCCTTTTAGGAAGATATCAGAATGACACACATAACTGTCCCCAAATCATTTCTAGGATAAGATCACTTGGGAACATGAGTCAAAGGAGGTATGTAATCGGCTCACCTCTGCTAATAGAGTTTGTTTTCCCAGGCAGGCAAAAGAATACTATAGATTGTTTAAAGATCTCAAGATAAGAGGCATAGATTTGAAGGATGTCAAACAGACCAGGAAGGAGCCTGCTTGGACATGTTCTCTGCATTGTAGTTTGAACCCCTATCTAGCGTCTAATGACATCTCATATATGGAGAGAGAGAGAGAGAGAGAGAGAGAGAGAGAGAGAGAGAGAGAGAGAGAGAGAGAGAGACTCTTGTAACTCACCACCTATTAGGCATCCTTAAAATCGCATCTTTGTTTGACTTCATCTGGCACCCATAGGTTAACAGGCAAATAGGATGAGTGAATTTATTACAAGAAGTGACTCCTTCGCTTCTGTCAGATTTTTTCCCTTCATTGTCATCAGCACTGTCACTACATTCAAAGTCCTTGGGCTCCCTGACTATCACCCCTCTCAGTCATCTTTGAAATGATTTAAGCATCCTCTCTGTGTGGTCTCATTGCCTTGCCTAATTTGCATTAAGCTGATTCATTCATTCCCCTGCCAGGTCATTGGTGTGCTCTTTTCCCAGTGGTATTTGTGTTGTAAAGCTGTTGCTGACTGGCTCTTATCACAGTGGGATTCAGAATGTTCATTTTGGAAAGACTGCAGGTCTTAATAGTAGACAGAATTTTTTTAAAAAAAACGAACACAGAGAGTTTAAGCATGGTTTTAAACAGACCTGAAATTCATTTTGCTCATAATGAAACATTTTTCTGCAGAGGATAAAAAGTCCTGTAGGCAATCAGAGGATCCTGTGACATTCAAGTCAGCCCGGAGGAAGCAGCCAAGCAGAGGGGCCCTGTAGTCTACAGCTTAGCATTGTTCTCTTAACTTTCCTATGCCAAAAACACTCAGTTTCTCCCTTTCACCAGCCTTTAAGGTCACAAGACAAGCAGTTCTTTCTTGATTGCTCAAACAAATACAGGTCTGATTCAGAGGGGGTGGGGGAGAGAGAGAGTTGCCAACAGTCAACGCTAAGGAAGGGCAAGGTTGCTTTCACTTTATAAGCCAATCTGATGAATCACCTCTCCATGACTAATTGTGGTATTAAAATGTACCCAGTATTATAGCCTGTTTTAAGAAATAAAAATGCTAAAGAAGACCCAAAGAAATATGAAAGAAGACTAGATACTCGTGCATGAATATATAAATGGTCTCATAATACCTTTTTATATATTCTTTTAATTAAGTCCTAGAAATTGTAGAATTGGTATTGCTCTCAACCTGGCTTTCATCACAGGAATTAATTTCATAGGCTCAAATAATTTTTCCAAATGTTTTCTGTGTCTCATAAGGTTAAGCCCAAACAGTAACTTCAGTAATGATGCTGACAATTTTCATTTTGTTTTAATAAAATGAGGAAGATAAACTGACTTTTACACATTTATGTAAAGTATGCATATAAATGTATATACATATATATTTAACATAAATATATATATGCAAATGTATACATGCACAAATACATACATGGACTACATCTATGTATAGTGGTTGTGTTTGTGTGAGTTTTATATAGGTACCGAGGATATGAGATTAAGAAAAACATAGTTCTTGTCCTCAATTGTATAGTCTGTTTGGGAAGAAAATACAGAGAAAATTCTCATGTAGTGTAATATAAGTAATAATGGTCAGCATAGGGTATTGTGAAAACAAGATGGAAAATCTTGAGGGAGGAAAACATTTCAGGAAAAGCTTTGGACGAGTGAGAAATTAGTTGATCTTCAAGAACTTCTAGCAGGTAGTTTTTTGGAGGAAAAGAGAGGGCTGAGGCATTGAAAGGAGGGAATCCCAGGTGCAGGACACATAGCTGGAAAAAGCCCTATATCTACCAAAGAAATTTAATTTAAATATGTATAAAGGATAGCACATCACAAATAAATGGTTCATTATGGAAATGCTGGGAAAATTAACATTCAAAAATTAACCAATGTAATTTATCATATTTAAAAAACAATTATCTCAACAGGTACAAGGAAAACAATTGGCAAAATTCTCTATCTAGCCATCATAGAACTAACACTAAGAATGGAAGGGAACTTCTTTAATCTGCCAAAGGATCTGTTTAGAACAAAGAAGCAAACAAGCCATCTATGGGTAAAATCACACCTAGAAGTAAAAGACTAAGTGCTTTCTCCTGAGATCAGGAACCAAACAAGGATGTCTGTTCTTACAATTCCTATTCAAGACTACGTAGAGGTTCTAGACTGTCTACATTAAAGAACCTACAAGAATTCACCAGAATCAATAAGTGAGTGAAGCAAGCTTGTGAGGTATGAAGTTAAGGTACAAATTTCAGTCTACTTTTATAATCAGTACTTTGTAGTGGAAAATTTAAATTTAAATTTTAAAGTGGAGCCGGGAGTGGTGGAGCACGCTTGTAATCCCAGCTCTTGTGAGGCTGAGACTGGAGGATCGCGGTTCACGAACAGCCTTGGCTACTTAAGTGAGGCCCTCCGCAACTCAGTAAGACCTTGTTTCAAAAGAAAGAATACAAAATTGGGCAGGGGGTGTAGCTCAGAGGTCAAATGCCTCTGGGTCCATCCCCAGACCCACCACCAATAAATAAATAAATAAATAAATAAATAAATAAATAATTTTAAAGTAGCACATTTAGACTTATAATGTCTAACGTCATATAATTCTTAGGCATTAACTAACAAAATGTGAACACATAAAAAAGGCAAAGCCAGGCATAGTGGCACATACTTGTAATCCCAGTACTTGGAAGGCTGAGACAGGAGAATCACAGGTTCATGGCCAGCCTCAGCTTATAGTGAGGTCCTTTATAACTTAGTGTGACTCTGTTTCAAAATAAAGAATAAAACAATAGGACTAGGAGTGTACCTCAGAAGTAAAATATGGCTCAATATCTAGTTCTGCAAAAAATGAAACAAAGAGAAAGAGAAGGAAGGAAGGAAGGAAGGAAAGAAGAAAAGGCAAAGTCTCAAGGGACTTCACCTTTATCATTTTGTCAAAGGGATCATAAGAATAATTACACTTTCTGAGATGGAGACAACTTTAAAAAGAGGAAGTTTGAAAGAAGTCAAGACTCCTGTTATGGACAAAGTATGGTTGAGGTTTCAATATTTCCTTTAGGTAGAGCTACAGGTTAGCAGTTACATACACTAATTTGTAATGCATGGAACTAATCGGTGCTAGAGATCTAATTTGGGGTCATTTGTGTATGGATATATTTAAACGCTAGTGAATAAAGATAGAGAGTACATAAGGGCATCTCTAGAACATTCCATTGCTTAGGAGTCAGAAAGATACCACAGAGAAGTGGACCAGCTGCAAAGCAATCGATTGAATCAAAGACGAAGAATATAGTCTGGCAGTGGACTTGGCAATGGAGAGTAATTAGTGACCTTGACAAGAGAGCTTTCAGTGGAACTATTAGGACAAGACAGTTTAGGGAGGAGGTTAGACATAAAAGGAATGGAGATGTGAGGTGGTTGTTTAAGAAAACATAAAGTCAAATATATTGTATTTGTTTGGATGTTTAAGGCAGGAGATACTACTACATATTGTAGGATGATGGAAATAGCCCAGTAGAGACTGAAAAACCAATGGTTCCTTGTTCTTCCATTTTCTGTGGTTTGGTCTTTCAGGAAAGGATGCATAATGAATGACATGCTTGATTTACTTTGTTTAAAAACATTTTTTGAAAAACCAGCAAACACACTTTTCCCAGAATGTTCATCTTATTTAAAATGATTTGTCTCAATAAATTGCTAAGATTCAAAATGAAGTTCAAGTAATGATATGCTCATCTATAAAAGTATCATTATCAATCCCACTACTGTGTGGGGGAGGGGAGGACAGAGAGAGGATTGCAGGGAAATGCACCAGTGCTGTGTGCACAGATGCTTGATCACTTTGAACATCACTACGGTGTGTAATTACAATGCCCCAATAAAAGTATATTTGAAAAGAAGGAATATCAGAATGAGTGCTTATGTTTTCAATTAGCCATAATCATATGTGTATTCAAAGATTTTAGGGGTCAAATCTGCCTAATGATTTTTGGAATAACCAGTTCTACTTGGAGAATTTTAAAAATTAATGCTCACTCTAGTTTTTTTTTTTTTTTAGAAAAATGTCTTATAATTTAATTTTTATTTTTTCAAGTTCTATATATCCCTTTTACTTCATTTTTTAATTTTTATTGAACATAAATGATATACATTTAAACTATACTTGGTGCCCTCTCCCCCCGCCACCCCTGTTTTCCCTTCCCCCCTCCCACCAATGATTGTCCAGGGCAACCATGCCATATTCATAATTTTACACATATTCGGATGTAGACCCTCATTAATCAAGTTCAGTCTTCCTCCTCCCCTATCTTTCCATTCAAGTTTTGCTGGTATTTCCCCTCCAGTACCTGGAGTACCACTGGTATCCTTTGTGTTTCCTAGTTTGGGCATATTAGAGGAAACATATGTACCTTCTCCTTCTGTGCTTGGCTGATCTCACTTAACATAATGCTCTCCGGGACTTTCCATCTTCTTGCAAATGATATGATTTTGTTCTTCTTTATGGCTGAGTAGCATTCCATTGTGTGTATTTCCCAGAGTTTTGCAATCCATTCATCTGTTGATGAAGATCTGGGTTGGTTCCATATTTTGGCTATCACAAATTGTGCTGCTATGAACATAGGTATGCATATGTTGCTATAGTTCTCTGGATTCAACCCTTTTGGAAAAATACCCAGGAGTGGTAGAGCTGGATCGTATGGTGGATCTATTCCTAACTTTCTTAGGAATCTCCACACAGATCTCCATAGTGGCTGAACTAGTTTACACTCCCACCAACAGTGTAAAAGAGTTCCTCTTTCCCCACATCCTCGCCAACATTTGTTGTTGTTATTTGATTTCTTTTCTTTTGTTTCTTTTGCAGTACTAGGGACTGAACTCTGGGGCAGTCTACCTCCGAGCTACACCATCAGACCTAGTTTTGTCTCACTGAGTTGTGGAGGGCTTTACTAAGTATCTGAGACTAGCAGAGAACCTGCAATTCTCCTGTTTCAGCTTCCCAAGTACTAGGATTACAAGTGTGCACCACCACACCCAGCCATTGTGGATTCTAAGTTAAGATAGGTTCTAAACAAGATGGGTTTTCTCTATGCAAACCACTCATCAGGTAATGACCTCAGTATACCCTGTACTTGCTCACAAATCAACATTTAGTCTATAATTATTACTTACATGAGATTTATGTTTTATTATGAAAAAACTGTCAGTTTTAGAAAAATATCGCCTTGTTAATAAAATCCAGGAAAAGATTGAACTCATAATTAGAAAAAAATTGCTGATGTTTATTGAGTGCATTTCACATGCCAGATGCTGAGCTGCAAACTTGACATTCACTATCTCATTTATTCTCCACTGCAGTAATAGCTGGTGGGGGCCACTATGATCTCCTTTTACAAACCAGGAAATTGAATCATTACAGGGTAAGTGACTTGTGGAAGAGTATGCCGCTGGTAAGTGGTGTAGCTGGAATTTGAGATCACACTTTCAGCTGTCAGCTTAGCAGCAGATGGAAGCAGGAGACTAGTGTATGTAAGTCTTTGAATATGAAAGGGAAATTACATCTAATAGGAATCTGAGGGTAATTAATTTACAATTCTCCATTTGAAATAGATTTATAGACTGAGTGTTTCAATATAGCAAAATGCCCTCTCCTGAAAGAATTAGGCACAGGTCCACCCTTTAGGAAGAGAAATATATTATTTCCCCAAAATTTGAACTTGGGGATAGATTACATATCAACTGGGCATTTGGAAGAGATAGGCCAAAAATTGAAAACTCTAAAAGCAACTTTATGAGGCAGACAGGATTCCTCTGGGACTTCATATTAAGCTATTTTCAGTAGGGAGCACAAATATTTTGTTCAAAATGCTAAGAAACGCCTTTAAAACATCTCCTAATAGGGTCATACATGCATGGACTGTTGAAAAGAACAGAAACCCATTTGCCCCTAAGCCTCTAATATTGTTATGGTGCATGAGAAATCAGTATTGACTACTATTAATTTTGTTCTGGCTGAACAATAGCCTATCTTGCTTGCATCAGTATAGAAATCTTGTAAAAAAATAAATTTGATAAGAATATTTAATCTTCATTTACTGGAATGGCAACTTATTTTTAAGCTTTTCCTTTTTTTTCTGTTATTTAAAACTGTTACCTGTGGTATATATATAGGGAAGAGTATTAGGGATTGAATCTAGGAGCATTCTACCTCTGAGCTACACCCTAAATCCTTACTTTTTGTTTGGAGACAGGGTCTAGCTAGGCTGCTAAGAGTCCTGCTATGTTACTGAGGCTGTTCTCAGAACTGCGATCTTCCTGTCTGAGCCTCCCAAGTACTGGGATTACAGGTGTGTGCATCAATTTACCTAGCACCCTTGGAACTTTATATTCTGTAGAACATTTTTTGGGGGGTGATAATGGGGTTCCTGGAAACCCTTCTACCTCTGGGCTACACTTCCAGACCTATTTTTATACTTTTTTATTTGGAAACAGGGTCTCTTAAGCCAGCGCGGCTAGCTTCGAACCTGTGCGATCCTCCTGTCTCCGCCTTCCAAGAGCGGGGATTACAAGCGTCCGCCACCACGCCCGGCTCATCTGTAGAACATTTAATTCAGTACTAAACTCAAATATCTGTTGCCATGTTTTTACTTAATGAAAATAATTCCAAGGTTTGTAGAGAGAAATAAAAATCACTCAAACTGCTTATGGGTGCTCTCTTACACTTTAGGGTGCTTTAACTATTAAGTCTAAAGCTGCAGGGTGCGTGTAAAATCGTCCCGCCTATGGGGCATAACACTAGACAGGCTAACGTTCCCCCCATTCTATTGTCCATTGCTTCCCTTTTCCTGTGAGGCGTCCCTCGCCACTATCCACTATTACAATTTGATGAATGAATAAGCTATGATATCATTTGTGCCTTAGTAAAAATTGAAACTGCTGTGTATTCTATCCCCAGAGATTTAATTTTAATCCCATTTACAACATGATGTAAGGAATATTATTACCATCCTCTTCCTGTCCCACCTTCTTTAAGTATATTTGGAGCATCATGGATCAAGTTGAAAAAATATTAATGAGGTTAAAGGAGTACCCTGGAGAAGCCTGGTTATACAGCTCAAAGGACATGAATCTATGCGTAGCTAGACAGCTGATCCCAAAGTAAACAGCAAAAAACCTCATGAGGTAATAAATAAGATGCTTAAGTAACAGAATCTTAGAAATGGATGGCACCTGAAAATTTATTATATTCTTCCCTCCCACTCTCAGCAATAATGTTTGCTATAAAATCACTAACAGATGGCCAAGAACTTACACCTCTCTTGTGGATTTTTTTATTAAAATGGCTAGATTTTGGAATCTAGCTTCCTGCCAAGCTGCTTTTCAACTTCAAAAATGCATCTGCTCAGAAACCCAAAAATAAACATACTTCCCAAGAGAATCAAGCATGTTGTATAAAATCCTGGCCCATCAGAGGATGTAGGGAGCACAAATTTCATCCCAAGTTAGTTCTATGATGGCGGTAAGGTCCTTTGAGAGGAAGAGGAGTGGAACACAGTTGGTGATCCCACAGTTGGCCACAAAGGGAAGAGGGCTGTGAACTGAGACATGTATGCTCAAAACCTGCGTGTACCCTGAAATCAAATTTTAGAATGCTAAGAAATATATATATATATATATATATATATATATATATATATATATATATATATAGTACTGGGGTTCCTGGAAACCCTTCTACCTCCGGGTTACACTCCTAGACCTATTTTTATACCTTTTTATTTGGAAACAGGGTCTCTTAAACCAGCTGCGGCTAGCTTCGAACCTGCATGATCCTCCTGTCTCTGCCTCTCAAGCGCGGGGATTACAAGCAGTATGCGCCACCACGCCCAGCAGGAATAATATTTTACATGACAATTTCATCTCATTATTTTAAGTCATGTATTCACTATACACAAAATCTGTCATGATGCTTAGACAATGCTATGCAATAGGGTAAACCTGGACCAAACAATACAACCCATAATAATCAGGACCAATGAGGAGGAAGGCCATTCCCTGAATTCTAAGCACACCGGTATTCTCAGCTATGGATTTAAGATGCTGCAACGTAGCAAAAGAAATTGGACAAATAAATCTGTGAACATGACTTATTATCATTAGTTTTTGTGTATTTCTACATAGAATAATTCACTTGCAATGCTTTCTAAAATGCAACAGTGCTATATAAACTTTCTATTTATAAGAGGAAGTTCTATACACACTCATTAATTTTCAAATTTACTTAATATTACTGCACATATTTTTAATTCAACATATAACCTTTGTGTCCTTTGAACAGAGCATGATCGCACCAGTATTGTTATTGCTTAATACTTCCTTGCTGTTTCTGTCTTTGAAAGTTTTCTGTGGCTCACTTAATGGAAAATAGATTCTATTAATACTCAGTGATATATAGTCAAGCATTTAAAATAATTTCAACCCTTATCTCAAAATGAAATAGAAGACAGTATAAATCTAGTATTATATAAGCGGTATACTTATGAAACATGTAGATATTTATTATAGCAGAGACCAGTTTCAGAAAAGAGATCATTAGGCTATGCTACACTCAAAATCAATTTGAACAAAAGAGAATTCATGTTTTAAAACTTAATTTGATTATTTTGTGTCAATTCCTGGAAGTTTTTTGTGATCCCAGTTCTAACTAAAAATTCCCTCTTCTTGCTCTTCTGTATCTATCCTACCGACTCCTTTCTCTAACACACCACCAAGAGAGAAAGAAAAAGAAGAAAAAAATAACCTCACAAAGGTTTTTGGACTTCAAATAGTTCTTACAAAACTTTTGGATAATTCAAGTGCAAACTAACCAGAAACACATGGAATTGAATTCCCCTGGGGATTTATAATCGGGGATAAAGGACATGGCAAACTGCAATGGTTTAACAACTACAAAATAAAGAATATGCAGCCTCACTATCCCTAACTCTTCTCCCAATTCCTTATACTTAAAAGAGGAGTGGAAGGGGGGTTGAGGGAGTAAGCTGACTGGCCATCTGACCTACTGTTCTTGTTTTCCTACATTTTTCAGCACCTCAACCCCCCACCCACCCCCATACATGTATGGTCTTTGCTAGGATGATTTTGAGTTCAAAGGGAAACATCAAGGGGCAGGTATGGTCATTCTACTTAAAACCCACACCTGTTCTGACACATGATAGGCTGTGAAAACTCATGTAGTGCAAAAATATTTTATTGTTCTCCTCTTCTAACCTAAAGCAAAATATATCAGGCTATATTTTAATATTCTGAATTTGCAGAGCCAGGCATGGTGGCACATACCTATATTTAGTAATTCTAGTCTGTCGGAAACAGAGACAGGAGGATTACAGGTTTGAGGACAGCCTTAGTCACTTAGCAAGGCCCCCAGCAACTTAGTGAGACCCTGTTTCACAATAAAAAAAAAAATAGGGCTGAGAGTGTAACTCAGAGGTAGAATGCCTCTGGGTTCAATGTCCAGTACACTTCATCCCACACACAAAAAAAGAATCTTGGTTTTCAACCTTCCAGAGTGCTCATTATTTTTCAAGATGCATCTTACTACACATGGGGCATGCCCTCCAGTGTGAAGCTTGCATTACAGTGAACACTTCATGGGACCAGTACCTGCAAATGTGACTTGGGATGCACAGGATCAGGTTGAGAGATGTGCCAACACTGCACAGGACAAATGCACAGAAAGGCCCATGGAAGAAAAAGACCTGCAGCAGTCTGGGTGGGAAGTAATGAGGAGATAAATAAAAAAAAAACAAAGAAAAGAAAAGAAAAAAGAAAAATTAACATGCAAAAGTGTACTGTTGGGAGCCATTAAGGCCTTCACCTAGATTGGTGTCTCTGACTCAGCTGACTGTCTTTCACCCAGAGTCAATAAGGTTTGGGGTTATGGAAAGTTCAAAGAGGTCTGAGAGAGGATCAGGTGGTGATGACACGAGGGTACTGATACGCCTATCTGTAATGATGTGTTTTGTATTGGTCTTTATTGTATTCTGGTGGTGGTAGCACGAGAATGTTGATCGACCTGTAGCTGTGTATAAATACCTCTGGAAAAGAGAGGTTGCGGTCGGCGCAATAAAGACGAGATTGACCCAGAAGCTGCCTTGGCCAGGAGTGTCCGCGTGATAGAGAATACTTACCCAGGCATAGTCGTCGACCCGTAGGAAATATTGACCCATGAACAGGGGTCGACCAGTAGAGATAGTAGGCTGGCGGCTCCCCCACGTTAGGGTTAAAAACTCTTCATCCTCACGCCTCACTTCAGAACCCGTACTCTTGCCGGCTGGCTCCGGCAGTGTACCATACAAGAAACAAGAAACAGCTCAGATGCAAAATTGACAGGATTCAATAACTTCTTGATTTGGGGAACCAACAATGAATTTCACAGGAAAAGTATTTATGCTGATAAGAAGAAAATACAAGAGGCTTGAGAAAGGTGGTGGTTACTTTAGGCTTGTGTGTTAGTTTTTTATGCTATGTAACAAATGACCACAAATAGAGTAGTTGGAAACAAGATACCTGGCTAAGCCTGGTGGCTCACCTCTGTAATCCTAGCAATTCTTGAGACTAAGGCAGGAAGATTGAAAGTTCAAGGCCAGCCTCAGCAGTTTATGAGACCCTATCTTAAAAGAAAAAAAATAAAAAGGACTGGACATGTAGCTCAGTAGTAAATTGTCCCTGGATGCAATCCCCAATATGATGAATGCATGCATGCATGCATGAATGAATGAATGAATGAATGAATGAATGAACAGAAAGTCCATCACCCAGTTGCTGTGGGTCAGCCTCTGGGAATAGCTTTGCTGAGCTCTCTGATCAGGAGCTCCCTGGGCCCTAAGCAAGATGTCAGCTGGGCTGCAGTCTCTGTCTAGGGGCTTGGTTGGTGAAGATTGACTTTCCCAAGCCTGTTCAGGTTTGTGGAAGAATCCATGCCTTTGTGGCTGTATGACTGAAAGTCTTAGCTTCTTATGGTTGCTGGCTAGAGTCCACCCTCAGGTATCAGAGGTAGTTCCTTGCCAATGAGCCCTTTCCATAGGCAGTTCATGGATAACATGGCTGTTTCTTTTCCAGGCCAACAGGAGAATCTCTAATTGCAATGTGCCATGGCTAACACTGGCAGACTTAAGACAGTGACTTTTCTCCCCCTTTGCCATGCAATATAACCTAATCAATAGGGTGAAATGCCATCACCTGTACCATGTTTCATTCTTTTTTAGAAGAAAGCCTCCTGCTCTGCCTACATTCAAGAAGAGAATATTAAACAAAAGTGGAAACTCATTGGCAATTAGCTACTGGGTGTTTGCCACTGTTTGTGTGTGTTGTTTTGGAGAAGGTTTCTGGTGAATGAATCAGTTATAAACTACATATTATGCATCATCTAGAATATATTCTCCTTCATGAATTGATAGCAAATTTGAATTAAACTACTACATCCTCATATTTCTTTATTCAGCTTGTGCTGGATTGGTATGTAAAATCAAGAGGAGTAAACCTTTAATACAACAAGAAAAAGCTGGGCATGGTGGCACACGCTTATAATCCCAGCATTTGGGAGGCTAAGACCAGAGGATTGTGGTTCACAGCCTCAGCTACTTAGTGAAGCCCTTTGCAACTCAGTGAGACCCTGTTTCAAAATAAAGAATAAAAAAAATAGGGCAGGGGATGTAGCTTGGAGGTCAAATGCCCCTGGGTTCCATCCCCAGATCCGGAAAAAAAAAAAAAAAGTCAGATGTGGTGGTGGTGCATGCCTGTAATCCCAGTACTTGGAAGGCTGAGACAGAAGGGCCGCCGGTTCAAAGAGAGCTTCAGCAATGTAGAGAGACCCTGATTCAAAACAAAACATAAAAACAGCTAGAGGTGTAGCTCAAAGGTAAAAATGTCCCTGGGTTCAATTCCCAGTACCAAAGGAAGTAATATTTGTTAGGTGGTTATGGAAATAAATTCTCAAGTGATATATACAAAAGTTTCTCTCAAACAGCACTAGAAGACTTGGAGATGGATGTTTATCTCTTAGAGCCAAAGAGGAAATAATTTAATTTGCTTTGCTGAAAAGCTTCATAGCAAATAAGTTGGAAGTCTTAGTCAACTATCTCTTGGATGAAGTACCTCCCAGTACACATTTGCTGCTGGTCCAATTTCCACCTAACGCACAGAATTTAATTCTGCTCAGCTCTCAATAAAAGTATGACCTCTGCATTTTCACCTAACACACTGAAGTTAATTCTCCTCAGCTCTCAATAAAAATGTGACCTCTACCTATCATTTGTTAAATTGAAGGGAGATTTAGAAGCAGAGGCCCCAGATGGTATGCTAACAATTAATGCTGCATTGCAAGTCTTTGTTTCTTTCCTATCCTATCCCTAACTGGAAAACTAAAATAAGCATAGATCAACTATTTCTAGGGCTTATGTGACTAAATCTGTTGACAAATCCATAACTTTATTTGTGCATAAAGTTACAGCTTTGCTCTGCCTGTATTTTATTTCTGGTGACTTTGGCCAACAGCCACTGTGAAAGGTAGAACAATTCAACATATTCCACACACATAGAAAAGATAAATCCAGTAACTCTGTATAGAATAATTCCCCCTAACCAATTTTTATGTAGCTACATTATATAATTACAGATTTTAAAAAGCTATTTCCATAGCTATGCTTTAAAAATCTAGGTATAAAACCTCAAAAGGCCAATCATAACTTGAAGAGATTATTTGGGACACATATGAAAAAGGATTGTTATCTTTTGTAACTGAAGTCTTTACAATCAATGGCAAAGATTAACACAGTAGCAGCAGAAGAATAGATGAAAGACATGAAGAAGACAGCAATGACTAGCATGCCATTGGAAGAGGCTCAATTTTATCTGGAATTAAAAACATGCCAAAGCAATGAACTCTTAGTACATGTCTAATTAACAGACTGGGAGGAAATATATGGAATAATGACTAGAGATGGCATAAATACACACAAATTTTCTGGAAGACAACTTAGATATACACCAAAAGTTCTAAAATGTAACCATTCTTTGCACTGAAAAGCTATATTTCCTAGAATAGCAGCCATATTTTAGCTATATTTATTAAATTGTGTGAGATAAATCTGATAAGAGAAGGTTGATATAGAACCCTGAACCTAGTTCTATTTGAATCATGTGTTTATGGAATCCAATTAATAAATAAATAGACTACGTTAACACAACTTCAATGCAATTTTATGTGTTTATTCTCTTGAGTCAGATGTGAACAACTTAAAGGACTTTTGAATGGTGAAATATGCTGTGTGTGAATTTATATGGTATGTATTTAATTCATACCCATTATTCTAAGAGTTGGTAAGAGAATGCTCTGCTCATGTGTAACAAATATATATATTTATATATATATTATATATATATGTTATATATATATATATTTATATATATATATATTATATATATGTTATATATATATATATATTTGGTGGTACTGGGTTTCTGGAAGCCCTTCTACCTCCAGGCTACACTCCCAGACCTATTCTTACATTTTTATTTGGAAACAGGGTCTTCTAAGCCAGCGCGCGCAGCTGGCTTCGAACCTGTGCGATCCTCCTGTCTCTGCCTCCCAAGTGCGGGGATTACAAGCGTGGGCCACCACGCCCGGCTAAACATAAAGCAATATTTAACTGAAGTTATAAGAATAAAACACTAGAAACTTGAGAACTTGGCATTTTTTAATAGTGTTTAAAAATAAATGTAATACAACTTTATTAATTAGTAATATTTTTACTTCCTTTCATTTTCTTTTCAAATAGCTGTTGTAATAATGATTCCATTCTTTCAAACCTTCATCTATATAAAACAGTCAAAATGTTCTGCAATTAATAGGTCATACTGAGGTTAAAAAGATTTATCTTAAGAAATTATTTAAAAGTATATAAGAAAAATGAATAGTATATTAGAAATGCATTAATTATTTTAATAAAAATCCCAATATTTTAGTAGCTTCATACAATGGAATTTTGGTTTTTTGCCCATGTGCAATCTAATATGGTGCTCATGGTCTGCTCTTGAGGCCTTTCAAGGTTGCCTTGGTCATCAACATTCAACTAAAAGAAAAAGCAAGTGAGAATATGCAAACCATATTAGCTGCTTAATGACCTTGTCCCAGAAGTGAAAGATGTCACTTCTCCCATGTTCTATTGATAAATACTGGTTAAATGGGCTCTCTAGTTGCCAGCAGATTGGAAAATGGGTTTGGGCTGTGCTATGGTTTAGATATGGTTCATTCCCACCAGAAAACATGTTGAAATCTAATTTCTAATGCAGTGGTAGAAGGAGGTGAGCTTTGGGGAGGTGATTAGGTCAGGAAAGCAGCACAGCCCTCATCAAAAGACTAATATCTTTTTTGAGAAATCAAGTTGATTCTCTTAAGACTAGATTATATCTGCCAGGAGTGAGTTAGGTCTTTTAGCACCCGATTAGTTACTACAAGAAGGAATTGTTATAAAGTGAAGCTGGCACTTACCTTCAGAATCTCCCAAACACATGTTCTCCTTCCTCGTATCCCACTTCCTCTTCCTGCTTCTTTTCCCTGTATAATACAGCATGAGGCTCTCTGATGAGATGTGGCCTCCCAATGTTAGGTTGAACTGTGAGCCAAACTATTTATGAATTCCAGCCTCAGGTATTTTGTTGTAACAACACCAGACATACTAAGACAGATGGGCAGCTACAGGGGAAAACCACTGTGAAATATGTAGTATTTATTTATTTATTTATTTATTTATTTATTTATTTATGTGGTACTGGGAGTGGAACCCAGGGGCTTTTCTACCTTCGGGATATATTCCCAGACCTATTTTATACTTTATTTGGAAACAGGGTCTCATTAAGTTGCTGAGAGCCTCACTAAATAGATGAGGCTGGGTTTGAACCTGTGATATCCTCCTGTATCAGCCTCCCAATTGCTGGGATTACAAGCATGAGCCACCATGCCTGGCTGTAGCATTTATTTTGTATTGTTAGCCATTTCAGTTGTAATCACATTTCAATGAATTTTCCTTTTCTAAAAGAAAACATCTTTGGAGACATACATTGAGCCAACAGAATTTAATAATGGTGATGATAATAATAATAGTAATAATAATAATAAGAAGAATATAGGTTAAGTATGAGTTTGACTGCTGGAAATACGTATTTCAAAATCACCAAGTTATTCTAATTAAAAGAAGAACTAATGTGAAAGATTATAAAGTTCTTCTTGATATAATAAACAGAAAAATTGTACTGTTTTTTCTCTCCCCTTTCTTTAACTTTACATACTTCTGAATTTAAATAAAGTCACACTTAGAATTTTAAAAATAGTACTATCTTACTGAAAAGCTTTGACAATAATAGAATTGTGTTGTTTTATTACATCAGTTATTGGTTGTGTATTTTTTCAGAGGCACTACAACATATGGAAAAAATAAACTTTACTATTTTCAGTTTGTATTTGACAAACATAGATGCAATTGAAGTTACATAATTCTATATCATATACACATATGTAGTTTATTATGTCAACCAAATGCCAGTGATGTAAGTTGATTTTTGATCCTAACAACTTCTTTTTGTCAAGTGAGATTTTTTTTAAAAAAAAGAAGGCTATTTTTTATGGTGGTGCTAGGGATTAAATCCAGGGAATTTCTGTCTTTGAGCTATAAACTCAGCCCAATTTTATTTATTTATTTATTTTAATTTGGAAAGAGAGTCTCACTAAGTTGCTGAGGAGGCTGGCTTCGAACTCATGGTCCTCTTGTCTCAGCCTCCCAAGTACTGGGATTACAAGAGTATACTACCACACCCAGCATGACTGAAAGCTTTAAATTAAATTACACTTGAGTTGTCTATGGCTAGGTACCCATGAAAAGAAGCACTTTACATCATCAGCAATAGTAATTGTCAAAAAAAAAAAAAAAGTATTACAGGCCAAGTGTGGAACACGCCTGTAATTCCAGTACTTGAGAGGCTGAGACAGGTAGATTGCAGGTTAGAAACCAACCTCAGCAATTTAGAGAATCTCTCAGCAACTTAGCAACTTAGACCCTGTTTTCAAATAAGAAATAAACTTGGTTTGGGGGTATAGCTCAGAGGTAGGATGTTCCTGGGTTCAACCTCCAGTTCCACAAAAAAGAAAGAAAAGAAAAGAAAAAGAAAGAAAGAAAGAAAAAGAAAGAAAGAAAGAGAAAAGAAAAAGAAAGAAAGAAAGAGAAAAGAAAAAGAAAAAAAAATTTAGCTAAGTACACGAAAACCCAAGTAATTCCATGATAAAATAACTAACACCCAAGCTGAAAGTTTATCTTTAAAATTCCTGTAGATTGTTTCTCTTGGGTGAAGTTTTTATGGTTGGATGGTGGGTGGGGATGGGAGGAAGGAAGAGGAACTGCCTCACTATAAACTGATAACAGGGTTGCTAAAACCACTCTTATCAATGGCCTTTGCACTTAACTTGTTTAGAAATAAACGAAAAATTTTGTGAGTCACCACATCTTGTCCATTTCACCTTGGCAGGCCACCGTGTTCTAGTGGATACAAACCGAGACTCTGTGGGGAAAGCCAGAATTTGGACAAGTTTCATCAAATATTCACACCGATGCCAGGTGAGCCAGACAAGGGGAATGTCCTGCAACTGGAGTCACTAAAAAGAATTTACATTCAATTTAAGTGTAGAATTCTGTGTTCTATCAGGGTACCAGTGGTGCACCCTTGCAATTCCAGATACTCAGGCTGTGGCTGCAAGAAAATCACAAAACTGAGGCTTGCCCAGGAAAGTTAGCTAGAGACTAGCACACATGCGTGTACACACACACACACACACACACACACACACACACACACACACACGCTGCCTGTGTGTTCTAATATTATACACCCTCGACACCTTAAAAACCGCATGGAGATGGGGAAGGAAGATTTAGGTGAGCTCTCAACCTTTCTTAGTGACCCAAGGCAACTTTATCAATAAAATGGAGATGGTGATACCTGAATTGTCACAGAATGTATATGTTTTAAATTTGAAGAATCAAAATATGATAAGGATCTTGAAGTATTAGTAGTAAATTCTGAAATAAATACACTCACCAGTATCCAAAGGAAAAAAGAGAGTTTCTTACACCATTGGAGTTACAATCCATTGATAGTCAGTCCACAACAGTATAATGCAAAATAGCATCCAGGCCTCAGCTTTTTTTGGACCAAAGAGAACATGAAGTACAAACACGTGAAATATTTTAAGGTCTGTTTTTTTTTTTTTTTTGTGAGTGTAAGATTTGCATATATCCCTCTGGAAATTTGCTAGGCAACTGAGTATTTCAATGTGGTGGAGAAAAAAGAATGACCTACTTTATTATTATTGTTATCATTATAAAATAATATATATTAAGTAAAATTGAATGATGGTAATTATTTAATTTCCTCTTACCCCCTACTTTTATTTTTTCCCAGTTTTTCTTTTTATTTCTGATGGTTTTCTCTTTATTTTTTACTCTGATGCATTCATACTTCTAGTTTTTGATTAATCACATTTAAGGAGTGACTTTATGTGTGTGTATGTGGTACTGGTGTTTGAACACAGGGGCACTGTAGTTCCAAGCTGCACCCCCAGATCCTGTTTTTAAATTTTGAAGCAGAATCTCATTACGTTGCTGAGGTTGGCCTTGAAATTTAGATTCTCTCGTCTCAGCCTCCCCAGCACTGGGATTACAGGTGTGCACCACCATGCACATCTAAGTAAGATCTTATGATTTCCAATTCAAGGTACTAAGAACACACACTGCTCCCATATCTCTTCTATCCTGAGCTTTTTTTCATGTGCGTGCGCGCACACACACACACACACACACACACACACACACAGTCTTTTAGCTTGTTCAAAAATATACTAATTATTTAGCTTCTCCAGGGGTTTCTATATTAATTGATCAATAATATACTAAGCCTTCTGTTTTTTTCAACTTTACCCCCTGTGTATGGTCTGACTATGCCCCCCTCTTCCACTATCCCATCTCTGTAGCATCCTTACTTTTCCATTAGCAAGGTTGTTAGCATTCAGAAACACTGCATTGCTACCTCCTTTGAGAACCGTATCTCCTGAAGTTAAGCAAAGCACAGCCCTGAAGTTAATGCAGAAGCCTTGATATGACATTTACATTTTCTTGTGGTACATTTATAATCAACATTCACAATGTCATGTGTGAAGTGCTATCTATCTCATTGTGGTTTTGATTTACATTTCCCTAATGATTAGAGATACTGAGCATTTATTCATGTGCTTATTGGCCATTTGTGTGTGTGTGTGTGTGTGTGTGTGTGTGTGTGTGTGTGTGTGTATATTTAGGTGATTTGGACATATTTTAATTAGGTTTTGTCATTGTTGAATTTTAGAATTAGGTTTTGTTGTTGTTGAATTTTAGAACTTCTCTCTATATATTCTGGATATCACTCTCTTATCAAACACATGATTTGCAAATATTTTTCCCATTCTACAGGTTATATTTTTATTCTGTGGAAACTTGGTGCACAAACTTTTTAATTTTAATGACGTCACTTTTCCTATTTTTTCTTTTGTCACATGCGCCTTTAGTATCGTATCCAAAAGTCATTGCCAGATGCAGTGTCACAAAGCTTTTGCACCATGTTTTCTTCTAGGAGTTTTAGAGATATAGGTTTTCCATAAAGGCTTTGGATCTATTTCTAGTTAATTTTTTTTTTTTTTGTACTGCAGTTCCTGGAAGCCCTTCTACCTCCGGGCTACACTCCCAGACCTATTTTATACTTTTTTTTAAATTTTTTTTTTTAAACAGGATCTCTTAAACCAGCGAGGCTGGCTTACAACCTGCGCCATCCTCCTGTCTCCGCCTCCCAAGTGCGGGGATTATAAGCGTGCGCCACCACGCCCAGCTTATATTCTTTAATTTTTTTCAGCAGTTAGAGTTTTGCTATACAAATTTTTCACCTTCTTGGTTAATTCCTAAGTATTTATTTACTCACTTACTTACTTACTTAACTTATTTTTGAGTATATGTTACTGGAGACTGAACTCAGGAGCATTCTACCTCAGGAATACACCGCCATCCTATTTTATATTTTGTTTTGGAAATAAGGTCTTGTTAGGTTGCTGAAAATCTAGTTAAGTTGTTGACTTTGTCCTAGAGCCTGCAATTCTCCTTTATCAGCCTTCCAAGTACTGGGATTACAGAAGTGCACCACATGTCCTGTGTATTCTGTTCTTTTTGATGCTATTATAATAAAGTTGTTCCATAATTTCTTTTTCAGATTATTCATTTTTAGCATATAGAAATGCAACTAGTTCTTAGATAGTGGCCTTAGATTCTGATACCTGGCTAAATTTATTAGTTCTAACAGTTTGGTGTGTGTGTGTGTGTGTATGTGTGTGTGTGTGTGTGTGTGTGTGATCAGAGCTTTTTAAGTATATGATAATATATCTGAAACAAAGATGAATTCTTCCTGTCTAATTTGGATGCATTTTTTCCCCTTGATGAATGCTGTAGCTAGAACTTCCAATCCTATGTGGAAGAAAAGAGCAAAAGCAAGTATGCCTGCCTTGTTCTTGATCTTAGAGCACATGCTTTCGGTCTTTTGCTGCTGAGAATGGTAATTGCTACAGGTTGTATACTATAGCTTTAATAATGTTGAGGTAGTTTTAATCCCCTTTCTCATTTGTTGAATGTTTTTGTAATGAAAAAGTATTGGATTTTGTCAAATGCTTTATCTGTATCAACTGAAATGATCATGTGGGTTTTTCTTTAATTTGTTAATGTGGAATATTATATTGATTGATTTTTCTATCTTTTGGGCATCTTTGTATTCCAGAAGTAAATATCAATAAGTCATTGTGTATACTTCTTTTGATATGCTGCTGGTTTCTGTTTGACAGTATTTTATTGAGAATTATTGCATCCGTGTTTAGAAGGACATTGGTCTGCATTTTCCCAGTCTTTGTCTGGCGTTGGTATCAGAATAATGCTGACTTTCTAGAGTTTATTAGGAAGCGCCCCTGTGTCTATAATTTTATGGAAAACTTTGAGAGCAATTGGTGTTGCATCTTCTTTATGTATCTGATAGAATTTGCTAGCAAAGCTGTCAGGTTCAGGACATTTCTTTGCTGGGAAATTTTGGAATATTGATTCAATCTTACTGGCTTCAGGTCTCTTCATATTCTCTATTTCTTTATGATTTATTTGGTCTTCATACATCTGTGTTTCTAGGAAGTTGTCATTCATCTTCTTCTCCCCCCTTTCATTTTCATTTGTGTATTTTTTGTGTATTATAAACACATATTAATTATTCAAATTAATGAGTTTCACCACAACGTATGGACATGTACCATAAGACCAGTGCTTTCTTCTCTCTCTCTCTCCTTCCCTCCTCTCTCTCCTCCTGCCTTCTCCCCTTCCCTAATGGTCTCTCTTGTACTTTCAGATCTTCTTTCCTCCCACACACACAAACCTAAGTTTTCACAGATCTCTCTCTCTCTCTCTCTCTCTCTCTCTCTCTCTCTCTCTCTCTCTCTCTCTCTCTCTCTCTCTCTCTCCCTTAGTTCATATGTTTAAAGATCTGATGATCTTGTTGATCTTTCCAAAGAATTAACTCTTGATTTCATTGATTTCCTCTCTTGTTTTTCTATTTTCTATTTCACTTATCTCAGCTACAATATTTACTATTTTTCCCCTCTGCTATTTTTGGCTTTAGTTTAGTTTTCATATTCTAATTTCTTAAATTTTAAAGTTAGGTTGTTGACATGAAATCTTTCTTGCTTTTTTTTTTTTTCAGCACTGGGGATGATCCAGGGCTGTTCTACCTCTGAGCTACACCCCTAGCCTCATTTTTGAAACAGGGTCTCACTAAGTTGCAGAGATCATCACTATGTAGCTGCAGCCCAGCTGTGAACCAATCCTATCTCAGTCTCCCAAGTACTGGGATTACAAGCATGTGCCACCACACCTGGACTTTTCTTGCTTTTTCAATGTATGCATGTATAAGTACATATTTCCCTCCAGCACTGCTTTTGCTGTGACCCATAAGTTTTGGTGTGTTATGTTTTTATTTTCAATAATCTCTGGTCTTTTTAAAACTTCCTTTGTGGTTTCTTCTTTAATCTACTAGGTGTTTTTTGTTTTGATCTGCTTTTTGATACTAGGGATGGAACCCAGGGGCATTCTACCTCCAAACTGCACCCCCAGCCCTATTTTTTTTCCTGAAACAAGGTCTTGCTAGGTTGCTGACAGTCACACTATGTTGCTGAGGCTGTTTGAACCTGCGACCTCCTGTCTCAGCATTCCAGGACTGAGATTAAAGAGTTTGTTGTTACTTGAGCATGGTGACCCACACTTGGGATCCCAGTACTTGAGAGGCTGAGACAGGAGGATTGCAGGTTTGTTGCTAGCCTCAGAAATTTAGTGAGGCCTTCCACATTTAGTGAGGCTCTGTTTCCAAAATAAATAAATAAATAAATAAATAAATAAATAAATAAATAAATAAGATAGGACCAGGAGTATAGCTCAGAGGTAGAATGCCTCTGGGTTTAATCTTCAGCACCACTAAATACATACATACATACATACATACATACATACATACATACATACATACCACGTAGTTTAATTTCCACGGCTTTGCTCTCTATTCTGAGATATTTTAATGGACTTCATTTTACCTTCTACTATTTCCTTTTCCTTTTTAAATTCAGGTAACAACTTTTTAGTTTCCAGGAACTTTTGCTTATTTTCTTCGTACTCACTATCTGCAAGTCTAAGTTCCCTTAATTGATGCAATATCTAGTGATATCTTTCTGAAGATATTAATAACATTTAATTTTTTTGTGGTATAGAATCCAGGAGCATTCTACCTCCGAGCTACACCCACATACCTATTCTTTTATTCTTTACTATGAAACAGGGTCTCACTGAGTTGCAAAGGGCCTAAATAGCTGAAGTTGTCTGCAAACTGCGATCCTCCTGTCTTAGCCTCCTGAATGCTGGGATTACAAGCATGTGCCACCATGCCTGGCACATTTAATTTTTTAATTTATGCTTCCTGTTTTTTAGCCATTTATTCTGTTTGTTCACTTTGATTATGCTTGTTGCATTATCAACCTTCCTTAATCACTGAAGGGGCTGGCCATTCATAATGATCAATAAGGAATTAAACTGATGAGTATTTGTAGCTGCCGTGAGTTTCTTCTGAGGTTTCATTTCCCCATTACATATGATAGTCTTTGGTTTAGAAAGGAGAAGAGGAGAAAGTGATACATATTAAGTATCTTATCATCCTGCAATTTTGCTCTCGAGTTAAAAACCATATTACAGTACAGAACTCTCTGGCAGATACTTAGGAAATTACAGTACTCCCTGGGAAGGCTGTTCAATTACTTTAGAGATCAGTTATTTAATATAGCTAAGGACTGAAGGGGGTGAGTCTAAACTATCATTAATTCTTCTTTTGGTAAGATTGCAATTAAATTAGCTGTTTGCTAGGTAGTCCTTTAATTAACTGAACTCTTCTAAATTCTGTCTGGCAGAGCTGATGTCTGAAGGATACAAAAATTCTACAGAGTTATGCCAGGAAGAATAACAACAATTCTGGGGCAACCTTCTCTATCACAAGGTGGGGATGCTGCCAGCTCCATCTGGCTCATCTATCAGAGTATTCAGCTGCTTCAGGCTTTCAGGTACATGTTGAAACCTCTGGTCTGTTCTTGAGCACGCTTCCATCTACATGTTTTTCTCTTCAGATTAATAGACTAGGGAAATGGGAATGGAAAGGAAGAAAAACAGACTCTCATTTATTTCATTTTCAATGAAATTTTGTCCCACATTCTCTTAACTAAAGCTAAAGCTAAGGGTAAATATATCTTTTGTTCCAGAGTGGCATATAAGGATGAACATGATTTGTTATCTGTCAGGGCCCTTTTGAGACTGACCGTGGATTCTATTAATAATCATGCCAGGGCAACAGGCATAGTGAGGGGCTTGTTTGGATAATCCAGGACTCATGGTCATATAGCATATGTAAATGGACACAAACTAGGTACTGATCAGTGGCAAAAAGGCCATTGAAGAGAAAAGAAAATGAGACAAGAGAAGTGCATGCTATGTGGAGAGATATGAAATATACAGCTGTTATCTGTGGGCTCAGTGTACCAGGATATTTGATAGGTAATAAAGTTAAAAGCCGGGCGTGGTGGTACATGCTTGTAACACCAGCATTTGAGAGGCTGAGACAGGAAGATTGTGCAGGTTCAAAGCCAGCCTCAGCTACTTAGTGAGGCCCTTTGCAACTCAGTGAGACCGTGTTTCAAAATAAAGAATAAAAAATACGGCTGGGGGTGTCACTCAGAGGTAGAATGCGCCTGGGTTTCATCCCCAGTGGCGCAAAATAAATAAATAAACAAATAAATAAATAAATAAAGTTAGAATCAAAGAGAATGGTTAAGAAAATGGATTAGAAAACAATGTCCCTCTTTGCTATCTCAGTGATAGCAGAAAATTTTCTGGGTGTTATGTCTAAAGAGCATCCTAATGATGTTAACTCAGTGAATTGGAGTAATGATCAGGGGAGGGAATCTCAGCTGGAGTTAATTTCCTCCTCTCCCAACTCTCTACCTCTTCTTCCGCACACACTTGGCAATGTTGGGAGACATTTTGGTTGTCAGTACTAAAAGATGGTGCTGGCATCTATGGTTAAGAGCCAAGAATGTGGCTAATTATCTTAGACTGTACAAGATAGCCTTATGCAATACAAAGGTTTGCAGATCAATGTACAAATAGTGCTGAGGTTAAGCAGATCTGGATTAGCATAAGAAAACTATTTTCATAAAGCTTCCAGAAGGCATCCAGTGTCACTTGGGAATAACCAACAACTGACCGCAGTTATCTTTTCTCTTAAATGGCTTTCTCATAGCATTTTAGTACATTGGGTAAAACCTCCAAATATGTAAGCTAATGGACCGCCAGTGAAGAGATTTTCCCCAGACTTTTAAGTAGACACCCAGTCCAATAAAATAAAAGTGTGATAACCACATAAATTCACCTTGACCGGTTCTGCTCCAGGCATTTCTTTTTTTTTTTTTTTTTTTTTTTTTTTTTTTTTTGGTGGTACTGGGATGGAACTCAGAGGCTTTCAACCTCCGGGCTATACTCCCAGACCTATTTTATATTTTATTTGGAAACAGGGTCTCACTAAGTTGCTGAAAGCCTCAATGAGTAGCTGAGGCTGGCTTCAACCTGTGTGATCCTCCTGTCTCAGCCTCCCATGCGTATCACAAGCATTTTACAGACAAATGTTCCTTGCATGACAATGAAGCCATTTCGAAACGTTAAGCCCTTTGTTTCTATAGAATTATGACTTCTGAGTACATTAAGAGATTAATTTTAAGTTAAAATTCAGCTATGATATTTATTTAGCAGTGCTGGGAGTTGAACCCATGGGCATTCTGCCTCTAAGCAACACCCCAGCCTCTTTTAATTTTTAAACAGGGTCTCACTAAGTTTCTGAGAGTCTTGCTAAGTGGCTGAGACTGGACTTAAATCTGTGATTCTCTTGTCTTAGCCTCCCAAATAACTGGGATTACAGGTGTGTACCACTATGCCCAGTTTAACTACAATATGTATAGTAAAAATATTGACTGCAAAAGCCAGGTGATGCAATTTGTGGTAATTTGGAGAGATTGCTTTTTAATTTACCTGAGTATTAAAATGAGGCTGTATCCATTGTGATAGAGATAGTTTGCCAAGTTATTATTAACTATTGTGACATATTAAGTTCAAGTCTCTTGACTTCAGAATTTTAATCTTCAGGGTGCGAGTGTTTTGGAATGTTGTGTTTATATTTTGTTTTTTGGCTTTTGTACGAAGTATTCATTTGTACCAATTAAATATGGCAAAGCTGTACTAGTCATCTTTCTGTTGGTGTGATAAAGTACCTGAGAAAATCAACTAAGAGGGGGAAAGACTTATTCAGGCTCACTGTTTCAGATGTTTCAGCACATGGTCATGTGCTCCATTGTTCCCAAGTTTGGGGTAAGGATGAACATCATAGAAAGGGTGTGATAAAGCAACGCTTTGGTGGACAGGAATGAGATAGAAGGAGAGAGAGAAAAAGAGGATAAGAGAGGGAACTGAGGACAAGATATATCCTTCAAGAGCATGCCCTGTGGGACATCTTGCTCTAGTAGGCCCTAACCCCCCCCCCCAAAGTTTCTATCACCTCCCAATAATGCCACCCTCTCTGAACACATCAATAGATCAAGCTGTAGATGATGTCAGGACCCTCCCAATCCATTTACTCCCCAAAGCCTGGCCTTTGAACCTTACTGCACTGGGAGCCAAATCTTCAACACAGGAGCATTTGGGGGACTCCAAATCCAAACCATAGTGAAAAGTTTAAAACTAGTTATAAAGGGAAGGTTATAAAACTAATTATAAAGGGCAATGGTTCCCCTTACCATTCAGACCATTTGAAAATTAATTAGGTTCTCAACCATCAACACAGAAGATAACAAAGACGAAGCTAACAGATGAGAGAAGAAATAAAGAAACACCTGGAAGACGAGATGTTCAGTTCTGAGAGTGCAGATAACAGAGACTCGTTTCTAAGGTCTCTGTGATTCTCTGCAAGGCTTACTGTCAGAAACTGTAGCGACAGGAAACATTTTCCTATGCTACATATTTTCCAAGAAATGAGTATCTTTGAATTCCTAAGCTCTATTTATTCTAACAAATTTTGATGATAATCTCCCTGGGAAAAAAATAACTGTGTTTTAAATAAAAGACACAAGTCATAATTTAATCTCCTTTGATAAGAGTCGTCTGTGCCTTTATCTTTTCTCACATTGTGCTATAATGCAGAGCACAAATCAGCATCGAAATTCTGTTTTTATGTTTTTCCTTTGCTATCAAGTTGTCAGTTCTCAAATCTGTCTGCTGCCACCCAAATGCCATTCCTCTAATTCGCTTCTAATCTTTTTCTGGGCTTGGAAAACAGATACTGGAGCCGACTGAGAGTTATATGTAAGATACATTAGATTTGAGGCAGCGAAATGCAGATTAACTAAAGCCTCTGAGTTTTCCTTCGGTCACTCTGCTGTGCAGCAGCCTTTTCATCTCTTATACTCATGTTTGGAGCTACATTGAAGTTGTGTAAAATCTGACTCCTCCATAAATGAGTGAGAAGCTATAGTCCTTCTCAGGATTATTGTTGCATTTCTGTAGACATCTACAATTTAGGAGTTAGAGTGGGGGCCAAAAGTCACTGTTACCTTTCAATTCATAAGAGATAAGACTTGAAATTGAGTCAGCTTCTCCATAGACAGTCCTTGGAGCAAATCTCAGTTTTCCTGTCTATCTTCTGTCCTATACTCCAGAGCTGTTCACTCTGAGCCCGGAAACCCTCCAGGTCTCAACAAAAGAAAAGCTTACAGCTCGGTGACAGCCTTCATCACCACCTGTGGATCTCTGTTCTTGTAGCATGAGGAAGAAAAATCATTAAAGGTAAGATGGAAATTTAGAAACTAAAATAACATTTTAATGTTAGTTTGAATTTATTGAAGAGCCAACAACAAAATGAGAAATTTTTATTAAGCAAAATTAGTCTGGCTGCCATAACTTATTAGAGTCTTTGTAATGGAGATGATCCTTAGAAAGGCATGACTTATGAGTTAGAAAAGGAGCAAATTACCTATGGAAGGAGAAGTATATGAAGAATAATCTTGCAGCTTTATACAGGAAAAATAAATTGGGGCATTTTCAGTAGTTTTAAGAGAGGATTTGCTGTTTTGATTTATTTTATTTGGTACTAGGAATTAAACTCAAGGGCAGTTGACTTGTGAACTATGTCCCCAGCCCTTTTATTTCTTTTACTTTTGAAATATGATCTCGCTAAATTACTGAGAGTCTCACTAAATTGCTGAGGCTAACCTCAAATCTCTGCAATGCTCCTATCTCAGCCTTCCAAGTACTTGCATTAAAGGTGTGTGCCTTCATGCCCACTGAGAGGATATTTTATAACAATTAAAAGTGAACTTAGGAGTAACTCTGAACATGGACCTCAGCAAGTAGGTGATGTAGCAGAGGGTGAGTGATACATGTACCACAGGCTTATGAGTTCTTTGGTCACACTTGCTGGTTATAGTTGCTGTTTTTCAATTCCCTACTTACGGATCTGCTGTGCATTTAGATGTGGTTGAGCCAGGTGGTCTTCATAGCAGTGGACACACACTGACAAAGCCTGCTGGTGCTTTTGTCTTTTTTCCACTGAATCTACTTAAGCACAAGTCTCCTCAATTGTACTTTTTCAAATTCCCGCCAGCCCACCCCTCTTTTCTCTCTGGCACTGTCATTGCCTTAGGCCAGACCCTCATCAGCCTGCCTTGAACCATTGCAAGAGCCTCTGGATAGGTCTCCTCGCCTTCAGGCTGTCCATCTACCTATATTCCTCCTAATGCTAGAATAATCTGAGTCACAGGGAAATCTAATCACTATAATTCTCTAATGTCTCTATACTTCTTAAGGAGGATTTCAGCATCCTTAGCATCATTGTCACATAACACCGGACTTAGTCTAGGTGCTACTCCTAGGATCACTCCTTGTCCTCCACTCCCCTCTCCATGACTCTTACATTCCAATAACACAGAACTGTGCCTCTTCGCAGTGCCCCCTGCTGCAATGTCTGTGTGCCAGTGACTTTGTCTTCCTTTTTTCTTCATCTCCATATCTTCTGCTTGTCCATCAAGACTCAGGGTCGTCTCCCCCAGACATCTGCCCTAACACTACACCAATCCACCCCAGACTGTTCTCCTACATCCAGGATAGTTTAGGTGTCCATTTCCCCCAAAACACTCTAGATAGAATCCTTAGCAGATAGCGCTGTTGCCATATGTTTACTTCCCCACTCTCTCTCTCTCTCCACAAGAGGAAAACTTTCTGAGGTTCAGGGCCATATTCAATACTTTTATTTTCAATTCATGCAAAAAGTTCATAATAAAGTAGGTAACTCATAAATGAGTTTTTAAACTCAAAAGTGAGCTTTGAAGAGAAAGGTGTCTTCAGAGTTAAGCTGGATAACAACAAGAGATGCTAGAAAACAATTGAGGACAAGCTAAACCTCGGTACCTAAGTAGATGCTATGTACGAAGTTTGGATCTGGAGACACATTGAGAGTTTGCCAGGAAATTTGTTCCCTGGGAGCAAATGATAGGATTTTATGGCTGGAGGCAACAAAATAAAAAGTCTTTACATGAAAAAGTATGCTAGTCTTCTGAAAGTTTGTGGATCCCACAATGGATTTTTCATTCAGCTATTTAGTTTGTGCTTCATGAGCAGACCTGAAAGTCTTATGGGAAAAGATAAGTGTAGTTCTCATCAGATATAGCCAAGGTTCTTAGATTTATATTTTTAATACGGAGTTCGCAAACTTTTTACAGGGTTGAGTTATGCCATCTGTGTGCTTGACCATCCCAGAGACTTCCACCATGTATGTAGGAATAATGTCACAGCAGGAGTTAACCACTCCTTTACAGGACATTTGATTTGGGATCCACACTGGCGTCTATGAAGGTCCTAGAAAGAGCCTTTCCAAGTGAGACAAGTAAGGATATGATTGTTTTGTTCTGTTTTTGTTTTTAACTGCTGAGCCCACCAAACAAGCCCCTCTTTTATCTCCAAGAGTTTTGCCATGGTCTGCTGCAGAGGAATGGCATACTGCAGAGTACCTGTCAGCCAAGGCCACCATGCCAATCCTAGTCTGGCCTGCAAGGATGGTATTTCTGCTCCAAGCATGGTGGTGTACACATGTAATCCTAGTACTTGGGGAGGCTGAAACAGGAGGATCACAGGTTCAAGGAAAGCCTTAGCAGCATAGTGAGACTCTCAGCAACCTTGCTAGACACTATTTCAAAGAAAAATAAAAGAGGACTGGGGATATAGCTCAGAGGTAGAATGCCTCTGGGTTCACTCTCCAGTGCCACATACCCACATTATATCATTACAGTTCATATTATTGATATTAGGTGTTGATTGGACATATGGTGGTAAACCTCAGAAGAGACCCTCACATCTAAAGAGTTGAGAATGAGATGCTATGGGATAACAGAGTGTCAGTACTGAAATGGTCTATACTGTAATAGGAGAAGGAAATTGAGTCTTATTCTGTTGTGTCAAAAATTGGCAATGATGTTACTACACTATTCTTTCTCAAGACACTTTGTCCAAGAGGCCAAAGCCACTAGGCCTTCTATAGATTACAGGTGAATTAGCAAAATAGCTCCTTCTCAGTAAAAGCCCATGATTTGGATTTTATACAAAATTTCGTGCCGCATGTATTCACAGGATGAGGGTGACTTGACTTTAAAGGCTGTTAACAAATATCTCAAGGGGGTCTCAGAGGCAGGCAAGAAAGGCAATGTCTTCAAACTTCCCTTCAGCAACCAGCTATTGAGGCAAATCATTTTAAAACTTGAAATATGTCCTTGTTTTTTACCAACCATATTGAAGAACTCCAGAAGCTGCTCAACCAAGGAATTTTCCAACTAGTGAAGGACATCTGTTGGCTCTGACAACTAAAGCAAACCTTCTGACCACAGATATACCATAAAGAATACACAAAAGGAACATCTCCATCTAGTGCTGCAGTGAATCAAATTCTTGCTAGTCTCAAGGCTCACTTGACTGGGTTCAGAGTTATCCAATGCTAATTTTAGAATTACCACTGAAAACTAAAATAATTATCATCCAAGTGACACTCAGAATTGTCATGGGTTTAGAATTTTCTGTTCATTCTTAAATGTTCCCAGTCAGACAAGACTGATTTTAATGAAACTAGGAACAGAGTAATAGTGTAAAGATGTATTGATTGATTGTGGGATCAAAGAAAAGCCTTGTATAAATGACTGTTGACTTCCACATTTAATGCAATCAGTTACAGCAATAGCAGAAAAACAAAAAAATAAGAATTGCACATCTTAATGTCTCTTTCTAAAATTATCAGTTGATCCCACCTCAAACAACAGAAATGCAGTCTATAGCTATCCGATAACAAAGACCAAGCAGGCATTTTTAGCTATTTTACAACTCTTCATCTCTGGCATGCATTCAATTTCAAGGGTAATAGCTTCTTCACCTTTAGCAGTGACAATCTTGGTGACCCTGACCTTGGTGAGACTGCTCTCTGGCAAGCCCTAAGGCTCTGAATGTCTGCTGTCTGGGTCACCCTTGGTCCAACCAATGAAATCAGAGTCTCTGGTGGTGATGATAAAGGAGAAGGACTAGATACTGAGCTGCTTTTAAAATTTATCAGATGATTCTAATATACAATCAAGGTTAAGAATCACCATGGCAGTTTAATGACACTGTCCTAAACACAGTGATGGAGGTAGATGAAATGAAATACACCCAAAGCCCTTAAAGAACTTTCCTTGGGTAAATATCATAACTCTGCAGTTAGTAGATATCTCCTTTTCCAGTGCCTGACTATTTCTATCTCTCTTTGTGAAATGCCTTCATATTCAGGATATAGTAGGAGTGGGCTTAGACACATGTTTTTAACCACACTGCCCTGTCTTGCCAACTACACTGATTTAAATTGATAGCTGAATATCCAGCACAAGATGAGGCTGTTAAATCTCTTGAAATGTGGAAATAAGGTCCTAGGCCTAATTCAGTTATATGGGGATAGTTGAACTGAAAATCTGTTAGTCAAAAGAAAAATCTGAAATGATAAAGTAGGGAAATTTGGCAGGGATAAAAGTGAAGAACAAAAGTAGATATTCCTGGGAAAGAGTCAGAGGGGTATTATATGATCCTCAGAGTCAGAGGAACACTGCTTCCAGCAGTGTTATAGTTAGTTGTGGAATTTCCCCTGAAGAACTCATGTGTTAATGTTCAGAGTTTATATAAGTAAGTCATGAGGGTTGTGATGGACTTGATGGTGGTAACCTAGGCAAGTGGGGTATGGCTAGAGGAGGTGGGTCCTTGGTGAATGTGGCCTTAGGAACTCTGCTCGTGTCCTTGAAGCCTCTCGTTTGCTTCCTCCTTCCAAACTCCATGATGTAAAAGTAGAGCCTTGTTTGCCCTCTCTCCACTTCTCACAGCCATGCCCTGAGTTTTTCACACCTTACCTATCATGGACAGAATCCTGAAATCTCCAAAAATGTGACCAAATTAATCTTCCTTCCTCTGTGTTGTGTGGTCTGATTTATTTGGCCACAGCAGTTGAGATTAGTAACCAAAATAGACAGTTTTCCAGTTGACATTATGCAGGACACTTTTGGTGGACTCCAGGTTTACAACACATTCATCTCCTTAGTTTAAGCTAGTTGAATAGATAAATCTCATTTCCACATTACTTGTGAACCTTCTACCTTTGTACCTTGTTTTGTAAAAATGATAAGAGTTTTATCAAAGTAGTTTTTAAAAATCTTTTTAACCTAGTGGCATCTTTATACATATGACTTGAATAAAAGCCATAGATTTATGGACATTATTAGCGTCAGAAAATCACAAATGTCTAGCATGGTGGCATATGCCTGTAATTTCAGTACTTGGGGGGCTGAGACAGAGGAATGGAAGTTTCAAGGCTAGCCTCAGCAACTTGGCAAGACTCTAAGCACGTTGGTGAGGTGCTATTTCAAAAAAGAAAAAGGCTGAAGGTGTAGCACAGAGGTAGACTGTCCCTCATTTCAATCCCTAGTACCAAAAAAATCATCAATAATAATAAATACTGTAAATCTGCAGTGGTATTAATGATAAATATAGAGAACTGAGTTCTAGCTATTATGAAATCCTGTCAGTTCAGGCTCATTCCCACCAGTGAGATAGGACTGGAGTCATGTGAAAAGCCATCAGCAAAGCTGTCAACTAGCAAATATGAGCCAGTGAGCCAGCCTGGGTTTGAACAGAGCCAGAGGCTCCAAAGTCCACGCTCACCAGCTCGTTCCCAGTGACCTTCACAGGGACATTCAGTAGCTAGCCAATGCCGTCTATAGATGCCAAGCTCAGGCTTTTTAGAGATGGTCCAAGCCAACCCAGCCCATTGGACCTGCTCTGTGTCCTGGAGGTTATTAACATTTAATATGCAACGCTAATCAGCAAACTCAGGTGGGTTAAGATAAAAGACTACTAAATTTGCTTTTCTTATTTATTTGTTTATTTATTTTTTTATTTTTTTGGTACTAGGGATTGAACCCAAGAACATTCTACCTCTGAGCTACACCCCCAGCTCTATTCATTTTTATTTTGAAACAGGGTCTTGCTAGGTTGATGAGAGTTTCAACTACTTTCGGTCTGGTCTTGAACCTGCACACCTCCTATTTCAGCCTTCCAAGTACTGGGATTTAGAAGCATGAGCTACCACCACACCCGACTTAAATTTTTTTCCAAGCATTTTATTCCCCTTTCCGGCTACTATCTCAATCACCTAACCAAAATGACCTTTAAAATCTCACATTCTTTTTTCCTTAGCATTCCAGCAGCAGCAGCCTGTGCAAATCCAGCCCCTCCATACGTCAAGCAGTGTTTGTATATATTTCAGCGTATCCAAGCAAGGCCTTTTTAACTTTCCATGCTGCAGATGAAGCTGTACTTTCCTGAATGGCAGCCAGGAAAAAAACTTGGAGATTTGGCAGGAAGACTGTGGGAAGCCTGGTGCAAGACCAGGCTGAGATCTGGAGCAGGGGTTTTCTACAAAGGCAAAGGAGCGAAACACCTCCCTTTGTTTAGCTCCAGCTATGAGTACAAATGGAGCCCCCAGATTGCAATCAGCCCCATTGTATAAACTTGGGGTTTCCACGGCATACAGCATTTTTGGCATCGTGTTGCTTATTATTTTTCAGCTGGAAAACCAATTAGCATTCTTTTTATATCTGGGTGTTAATACTCAGGCTTAGAGCAATTTTTTGGCCACCAGCCCACATGGCTGTATTCTCCTGGGCAATGCCTGACAAATTAAGATAAAACCGTTACTTCATGTTTTCCTACAAAGAGAAAACAAAAACTATTTCCTGCTCTTACTAATTGGATGAAGTCAATTTCCACGTTTAACAAATAGAAAGGTAGGCATCGTCAGGGGTGTGAGCCCACAGCCCTTATCGCTCCCAGAGCTGGTTCCTCTGCCGGAATGCAAGGGGCTGAGTGAGATCTGTCATGTTCTGACTAAGCTTTTCTCCTCTTGGGAAAAAATCCTCACTGGCCACTGAGGCCTTTGTCAAGTGGACAGCCTTTGACCACCACGAGGTCATGCTTTAACCTCTGCAAGATTCTTGCTGCGCACGTTTGAGAGCTGTGATTTACCTGGAGGAAAGGACTGTTAGGAGATTCCAGCCCTGACAAGTGGATTAGTCATAACAGTCAAGAGGGCACTGCCCAGTACGAAAGAAATAAACAGAGCTAAATATTTCCCTATCTTGAAAGCAGAGCAAAGGAAAGTTCACACCCCAGGAATGTAGTTTATGATTAGAGAAAGCCATAGCGGCCTGCTGTCTCAGAATATCTGAGCATGTGGAAGAGAGGAGGAAAGGCCGTTGGAATTGCCCATCCTGCGGTGTCCCCCATGGTAAACAGCTCCTGTCATGGCAACAACTTAATGCCCCAAATCAGAGGAATCCGGCCCTCCAGCAAGCAGACCGTGACTTGGGAACATCTCCAGGATGATGCAAAATATTTAGAAGGGAAGTGGCAAAACAAACAGAAAGGAAACACAGCAATACGGCTGCAGTTCGAAGGCAAAAATATGCTAGGCACAAAAAAATAGTTGGGTGTAGTTACAACAGCCTGTTTGTCTCCTTGGTACTGAATGTACATCTCTTTGGCAGTAATGGCCTGAAGGGTTGCTGCTCCCCCTTCAAGACTTTCTTTGTAAATAGTGGGTGGTGGCATCCTTAAAAAAAAAAAAAAGCCCATTTGAAAGACTTCTTTAAAGAATTTGTACAGAACATTTTCTTTGCAACAAAATCTATTCTAGAGCTATATTATTTAACAAGGGGGCTGTGTTCTGAATTGTAAGAAAAATTTTATCCAATTTTTTTCATTACTAGGTTTGCTATCAGGAGCAGAAAAATGATCAGTTCAGAGATTGACTAGAAAATGCTCAATTTTGTGCAGGAAAGAAGTAAGAGACTTGAGATCTAGGTACTAGGTACCCCTAACCCCTTGTGCACAGGGTGGCAGTAAACCCTTGTTTGCCTGGGCAGGCTCAGTTTAGTCCAGTTGTCCATGTTTTATTACTAAGCATGCACTTTTACTTAGTTTTGGCTTGGAGAGTAAATGATTTGGGGACCCCATTCAGGCTCAGGTTCTTCTGTCTACTACCACATCCTCCAGGGCCACCAGTCTGAGGCTTTGCAAAGCTTGGAACCTGAAAGCAATATTAAAACCAAGAGGTGTGGGGAGTTACTCCATTTTGCAAAGAAGAATCATCAACAGCTGGGCTCGACCTAAAGGAAGCACCATGGACAAAATTAAGTCGGCTTGTATTGGAGACTTTCCATCAGGGACACCCTGACTCTGCCTTTGGGAGAGCTTAAGAGTTTATAGACTATAGACCAATGTTCAAACAAGCATTTCTCTGTTGAACCCTGGGAGCCAGGTTGTCATTTCCAAAGCAGACACACATGTTACCTCTTTTCATATCTTGCAGCCTAGAAGATGTTGCTGAGATACTCCAAGTCAGAAAGGGCACAGCCATCTCAGACAGCCACCAGCTCCACAACTATTTGGATGAGAATGGAAAGCCTTTGATCTCTTTTATATCTAAGTTCAGCCATGGCCGGGGCCCAAAAGGTGGACTAATTTTGGCAACTTCCCCTGCACACTTTTATCTAGAGATAAAAAGAACATTTGCAAACATAAACAAAAGGTGTGTTTCAGTAGGCTCAATGGCCCCCACATCAAACAAACAAGATCCCGGATGGTGGTGCTGAGTATTCCTTCTGGCTTCTTCAGCTGTAGTCTGGTCCCTTGTTCACAGGCAGCCCAAAGGATTGCTTCCTTCCATCAGAAACATTGAAGATAATATGACATTAAAGAATTTAGAAAGGAACAAGCCATTGTTAGCCTGAGGAGTTCTGTTTTCATATGAAATTTTAGAAATTGAAAGTTTAATTTACCCTGGCCTTGAATATGAGAGTCCAAGGTTATCCTTCTCCTGTGGGCTTTGCAGATGTCTGGATGATGGGAGACCTTGTAGTAGTTATTCTTCTTTCTTCCTCGTGTCTCAAGGGGCCTGAGCATTGAGTGGGGACTTACATAGCTTGCTAAGCCAGGTTAGAAGAATGGAATACAGGCCCCCAGGGGCAGCCAGCTGGGAGCCACAGAAAGAAGAGTCTCAGCATTCCAGTGGCCTTTGCACCATGTGAATTTATAACTGAAGACCAAATAGAAACATGCAAAAGCCCAGGCGGGTATTACTATAGGCTCTTTGAAGTCACAGAGCAATATAGTCCATTCCAGAACAGGCTAAGGGACAGTGGAGTTCTAAAACAGGGTAGGTGGTATCTTTATAGGAACACATATCTAAGTACAGAAGTAGTTTAGCCGGATGCTAATCAGATTGGAGCTTGGCAACAGTATTTGGCATATTATTGCCAAAGTAGTGTATTATAAGAACTAAAACCATCAAATTAAAAGGAGAAATCTCTGGCCTTTTCTTGCTAATATCTAAGGAGACCATAAAATTTCTTTCAAGGCTGTTAGGACACATAGGAGCTGACTAATAGAATGTGCCTTGGCTTGAGCCGGGCGTGGTGGCGCACGCTTGTAATCCCCGCGCTTGGGAGGCTGACACAGGAGGATCATACAGGTTCGAAGCCAGCCTCAGCTACTTAGTGAGCCTCTCAGCAACTTAGTGAGACCCTGTTTCTAATAAAAAGATAAATGGGTCTGGGAGTATAGCTCGGAGGTAGAAAGCCCCTGGGTTCCACCCCTAGTACCACCAAAAAAACAAACAAACAAACAAAAAAAGAATGTGCCTTGGCTAAATTACCAATCACTGCAGAGCTGTGCAGAGTTGATACAAGGAAATACAGCACAATTTGCAGATCACAAAGGCCTGGTACAGAGAACTAAAGTAACATTGGAAAATATTTTTCTGTGTATATAGGTCATCAGATGGCAGCATAGCATTTGCAGAAAATTATTAATTTTAATTTTTGAATCTTTTTTTTCTATTGAAATGGCCTTTGTTTTGTTATATTGTTGGCTTAAAAATGAGGGAAGTAGTACCGCCCAATTTGGATTTTCAGAGGTAAAGTATTTCCAGGTTTCTGGGTGAGGGGATGTGACTCAAGTATGAGAAATATGAGATTCCCATTAAAATTTCCTGGCCATCTCGGAAATCAGGATTTTATGTGAAGTACAGGAGCTAGATTAGATCATATCTAAGACTTCTGTCAACAGTACAACTTTTGCATAACAAGGACCTGAATATTCTTAAAGAATTTCCTTCTATGTCGATCTCAGCATCCCCTAAAAAAAAAAAAAAAAAAAAAAAAAAAAAATTGGCAGCAAAGCCCAAAGTCAGAAGATGTTAGAGAGACTCCCAAACCAAGTAACAGCAGACATGTGATTCTCCCACCATCCCTGAAGCAGTTTTCTGTCATGTGAGGAAGAATTTGAGTCACTATGCCTGGCCTTCCCTGAGTATACTCCTCTCTTTGATTTTGTTTTCTATAAACAATAAACACATGAATGTTTTCTCACAGTCAGAGTTTGTCCATGATGTCTCTGATTTACCTTCAACAACTAGAAAGTAGATTTCAGGTCTTATTATACACACAAAAAAACTATGTGAAGACATGTATATGTTAATTTACTTGACTATCATAACAAATTCCCTGTATGTATGTATATTAAAATATAATGTTGTTCCTTGAATAAATACAATTTTATTTTCTGAAAAAGTTAATCCTCACAAAAGCAGTGGTGTGAAAATAAATGGGCACCAAATACATATACAGATACAAGTCATGTATATTTACATGTGATTCTATTATATCGTAACTTCTTCTTAGGTTATAATAATGGAATATCTGTACTTTATTTACTCTTTTCTTTGTTAATGGTAATTAGTATGTTCCTACTTATTCTGATTATAAATAGACTACATTGTAAATATGTCTTAGGGCTAATGAGTAGGACAGATTCCTAGAAGGAGATTGCAAATCAAATATTAGGCTTGATTTACATTTTGGTAAAGAATATCTATTTTATATGTGTTTTTGTCATATGTATTTCCTCTCTATGTGATCATTGCTTTTTTTTTTCTATTTTTTACTTGGCCCTTGGTGTTTTATTTATTCCTGCGGAGGCACTCTTTATGTATTGTGACTCTTTTAGTAAATATTTATCTTAGTCTGTGGATTATCATATAACTCATTTTAAGGTTGTCTCGTAGAAAAATATTGGGGTCACAATTTATACTTTTCTCATATGATTTATATTTACTTTAAAAAGCTTTCTTCAGCCCTAGAGTTATAAACTGCCCTTTCTGCATTTTCTTCAAATACTTTAATAAATTGGTTTAAGGATCTTTTTTTTCTTTTTCTCTTTTGGCATCTGATCAAAAGATACCAAATATTATATTTTTGGTTATCAAAGATATCAAAAGATACACCCAAACCAAGTGACAGGAGACATATGATTCTCCCACCATCCCTGCAGCCTGCTAGGCAAGGGTTCTGCCACTGAACGATATCCTTAAATCTTTTTCATTTTTATTTTGAGACTATGTCACCAAGTTGCTCAGGTTGGCCTCAAACTTCTCAAAATTCTACTGCTTCAGCCTCCTGAGTACCCACTATTCATGCACCGCATGCAGCTTGTTGTTATTTTTATTGATGTCTCCAATGTCTATTTATATGTTGTGAACAGTGAATTTAATTCCTCCCAAAAGGTTAGCCAATTGTCATAATGCAATAAGTTGAGAAATCTCGAATATTTTTTGCTATTTGAGATGTTATCTTTTATTATAAGCTATACTCCTGTATATTTCTGGGTTGTTCTATTATTTTTCCTGTTGATATGTTTGCCTGTATCTATGCCAAAATATGCTATTTATTTTAATTGCTTTGTACTATGGGCTGATAATTATAGATCAAATCTAATTACTCTTTTTAAAAAATTAACTTGTTACTTCTTTCTTTCTTCCACATGTATTTGAGAACCAACTTGTCAACATCTTTACAATGTTAAATCTTTCTGTTAAATATATGGAATAGAGCTGGGCATGGTGACACATGCTTATAATTGCAGAACTCGGGAGTCTGAGACAGGAGGATTGCAGGTTCAAAGCCAGCCTGGAAACTTAGCAAGGCCCTCTGCAACTTAGTGAGACCCTGTTTCCACACAGGAAATAAAAAAAATTAGGCTGGGGTGTAGTTCAGAGGTAGAATGCCTCTGGGTTCAATCCCCGGTGCCACAAAAAAAAGTGGAATAAAATTTTATAAGGTTTTTCAAAACCCTTTCATAAATGTGTGTTGTTGCTATTGTGAATGCTATATTCGTATTATGTTTTCTTTTTATATACTTTTATTAGTGCATTGTAGTCTCACATCATAACGTAGTTCATATTGATAGTGGCATACATGCACACAGCATTTGGTGAGCCCCCTGCCGCCCCTTCCCCATACATGATAGTGAGTTGGCATTGGTGATTTCACATACGTACTTAACATCAGTGGACGTGTTTCCTTCGTTAATTCTCCATCACTCCACTGGAGTTTCTTCTCTATTATCTTCAGTCCCTCTTTTATCCCCCTTACTCCCTAGCTTTCATATATGAGAAAAAACATATGACCCTTCATTTTCTGTGACTAGCTAATCTCACTTAACATAATGTTCTGTTGGTCTATCCATTTTCCTACAAAGGACATAATTTTATTCTTCTTTATTGCTGAGTAGAATTCCATTGGCCTGGGGATGTGGCTCAGTGGTAAAGAACGTGCCTAGCTGTGCAGCGCCCTGGATTCAATCCCCAGTACTGCAAAACAAACAAACAAACAAACAAACAACAACAACAACAAAAATACTAAGCCAGGCGTGGTGACACCTGGGTAATCCCAGCATTTGGGAGGCTGAAACAGGAGGATCACGGTTCAAGAACAGCCTCAGCTACTTAGTGAGGCCCTTTGCAACTCAGTGAGACCCTATTTCAAAATAAAGAATAAAAAATAGGGCTGGTGTGGTAGCTCAAAGGTAGAATGCCCCTGGGTTCCATCCCCAGTACCACAGAAAAAAGGAAAAAATGCTATTATTATGATTTCTAATTTATCACTGCTAATGTTAAGAAAGCTATTTGCTTTGCATATTGAGTTTTTTTTTTAACACTTTACTATAATGGTAACCTGTCCTCTTGAATTCTAATAGTTTTTTTTTATTCTCTGATTTTTTGGTAGAAACCATTTTCAGATTATTTCTGGGTATTTTAATTAAACTCTAACTTCAAAGATTTTTAAGATCAACCAATCGACATCCTTTGAGAGTTTACATGTTTATATTATGCTAAGCATATTGGGAGTATCATTGTATCCCAATGGAAAACATAGTACTCCTGTTGGTGAAATTTACAGGCTCTATGTTCCTACATATGGCTGGTTTGTTTGAGTTGGATATTTTGGTATAGGTCAAGTACTATATGCTTTTTCAAGTAGGTTTATCCCACTCCTCCCATATGCATACCAAAGAATAAATAAATAAAAAGAAGATTTCTCAAATGTAACAGCTGTTTTCAGTTGCTACTGCACCCAGCAGTAAAACTTATAATCAAGAATACAGAAATTACAAAGGGAAGGCCTCCTTCAAAGTGCTTCTTTCTGCCAGGCATGGTGGCGCACACTTGTAATCCCCGCACTTGGGAGGCTGAAACAGGAGGATCGCACAGGTTCAAAGCCAGCCTCAGCTACTTAGTGAGGCTCTCAGCAACTTAGTGAGACCCTGTTTCCAAATAAAATATAAAATAGGTCTGGGAGTATAGCCCGGAGGTAGAAGAGCCTCTGGGTTCCACCCCCAGTACCACACACACACAAAAGTGCTTCTTTCTGTATGAACATGGGAAACTCCTTTCAGCCTCACTGCCACAAGCTCGACTCTATTCATAGCCAGCCTGGGCCTCGCACAGGAGAGACCCTCTGGGTCAGGACGTGCTTCCCTGCTGGTGGAAACACTGCAGCGGTAGGCTTCCTTTGAGTGGTCCAGCCCTTCGGCTGCAAAGCCACGCTTCCTGTGGGAGGCAATTCCTGAGGCTGAATCCTTGCTAACTGCCCTTTGCAAAACCCGTTGTTTCACATAGGGACGTGCTTTCTCTGGTTCTAGAGATCCAACAGAATTTAGAACAGTTAAAATCTCTTGAAAGACCTTTTCCCTCTTTGGTGTAAGTGAGGGGCTCAGCTGGGCTTCCTGGTGCACTTCTGTAATCCCAATACTTGGGAGGCTGAGACAGGAGGATCACAGGTTCAAGGACAGCCTCAGCCACATAATAAGACTCTCAGCAACTTACTGAGACCCTGTTTCCAAACCAAAAATAATAATCTAAAAAAAGGACCAGGAGCATAGCTTAGAGGTAAAATGTTCCTGGGTTCATGCCGAGTAAAACACACACACACACACACACACACACACACACACACACACACACACACACAATCAGAGACTCATCTCTTCACCTAATTTTCTTGAGAGTGGATCCTTTTGGCTATAGAGGCATGTACAATAAAAGATGTCTGCCTGCTGAGTGGCCATGCTCTATCTCTATCAATCCATTCATGAGGCACTGGTTTTCTCCCTTTGCCGTCTCTGACTGGCTGATTGTAGCTGCCTACAACACTCCTTAGAGGAAAGGTCTGAGGCTGCCTCTGGCCATAACCAATGAGTAATGTCTGCCATGAGCCCGGGAGGGCAAAGCGGTAGGACACCCAATAAACATTTGCCGTCTTGAAATAGAATTGGCTTTTTGTTTCTGAGCTTGGTTATGTAACCCTAGAGGATTTGTTCATTTGTAGACTCACATAAATAAAAGAAAAAAATATTTTTAACTTAGACCAACAAAGAAGCCTAACCAGTTAACTACTCTTAAATAGAGGAAGTCTTAATGTCAACCACTGAATGCAGAAACTTATGTTTTAAGTAAAGTTTAAGCCAGCTTAGTACATTACATACATTCTGGACTTACTATTATAATTATGACGTTCCTCATCATTAATAGTAGTAGTAATAGCGGCATTTAAGGAGTATAACTCTCTCAAAAATCCAACTTGGAATAATACTGAGTGCCATCTAAGATTGCCAGTAAGGCAGGAGCCAGATACTTTCAGATAGAAATAGAAGACTTCGGCCAGGTATAGTGGTGCAGGCCTATAATTTCAGTACTTGGAAGGCTGAGCCAGGAGGACTGCATGCTCAAGGCCAGCCTCTGCAATTTAGCAAACCCTGTTTCAAAATAAAAACCAAAATAATAATGCACCAATAAAAGCAAACAAAAAATAAGGCTAGGGGTATAGCTCAAAGGTAAAATGCCCCTGAGTTCAATGCCCTGTACCAACAAATAAAGAAGGAAGGAAGGAAAGAAGGAAGGAAGGAAGGAAGGAAGGAAGGAAGGAAGGAAGAAGAGGAGACTTCGTTTTTATAACACACTTCCTGGTGAAGCGCTGATGAGGCAAGGTGAATGTTTATGGTTTGTGTAATTGAGTGTTACAACCTGAAAGTTAGGCTTTGCAAAATATTTGAGGAGCAGCCAAGGCAAATAGCAATGTGCCTCCCTAACCACTAGTCATTGCCAAGTCTGCCCTTCGAGACGGTATCGTGCCCAAAGCCCAGTAGTGACTGCGGTGTGAAAAAAAAATAAGTTCAGGTATGGTTTGGATATTATATCATAAAGACCTTTGTCACTATTTGTCCATATGCACATATTTTTAATAGTTTTCTTTTTTACATACAAATCATTCCTTTCAAACCACTTACTAAATAAAGAGAAAGAAAGGGGATTCACTTAGAAAATTACCTAATAGGTGGGATGGCAGATGAGGAAGAAGACCCCACCTTTGAGGAGAAAAATGAAGAAATTGGAGGAGGTGCAGAAGGTGGACAGGGTAAAAGAAAGAGACTTCTTTCTAAAGAATTGCAATGTATGACGTATGAGTTTGGTGACGACCAGAATCCTTACACTGAGTCAGTGGATATTCTTGAAGATATTGTCATCATAGAATTCATCACTGAAATGTCTCACAGGGCAATGTCAATTGGAAGACAAGGTCTGGGGATGGAAACCAGGGGCATTTGACCTCTGAGCTACACCCCCTGCCCTAGTATTTATTTTTTATTTTGACGCAGGGTCTCACTAAGTTGTGGAGGGCCTCACTAAGTAGCTGAGGCTGTCTGCAAACCGTGATTCTCTGGTCTCAGCCTCCCAAATGCTGGGATTACAAGCGTGCGCCACCACGCCTGGCTCAATTTTGTTTTTGTTTTTTTTTAAAAGGAGTAAAAGTTTCACAGCAATGCTTCTGTGTAAAGGTCTTTTTTTTTTTAAATTTAAGATTATTTGGGACTTATACTATTTAAGTTTTAAGAGTTAAAAGAGTTTTTTTTAATTTAAAACCTTTCGGGACTTATACTGTTTGTTAAGTTTTAGGAGACCTCCTTCTCCCTGATCATCTCTTTTCAGTAGCAGAAATGGCAGTTCTTAAAGACTTAATGTCGGGATAAGCTTTCAGGGCGGTGTTTTATTAACATATGTGTAACTAATTGTTCATTGTGGAAATGTGTAATTGACTAAAATCATGTGACTGCAGAATCTACTATTGTAATTTATAATACACAGGTTTTGTGTGTATTTAGCTCATTGCATTAAATTATTATTGCTTGTAGTTTAAGGATGAAGATTGCATTTAAAGAGATTGATGAATGTTACCCTTTGTAAAACTGAACTTTTGGGTGCCACTTATAAACATTATCTATAAATTAATACTTGGGAAAATTTTACTTTCTTTACCTATTGATAAAAGGAATAAAATATGAAAAATTTTTTAAAAAGAAAATTACCTAATAATCATCTTACTGATCTATTTCCATAAACTGACATTATGGCATACTTGAAGGTATCTTTCATGGAAGTTGGCATTGAATATTGAGCTAAAAATGAACATTTAGATTAATATTGGGTTTTTATTAATTATCCAGTTTTAAAAAAAACTTGTCAGTCATCTGAAAAAAAAATGTGTTTCCATAAATTTAATAATACTTCCTTCTGTGGTAATATCCTTATCACTGTTTCCCAAAAATACTTGGCATGACCTTTGTAAACAATCTTGGATTGAAAATGAGGTTTCAGACCTTGCAACTTGCTTACCATCAGCCAACAACTCACTGCAGTCCATACTTCCAAGGACTTAACCCATTGATTAAAAAGATATTTCTCAGATTAATAAATAGATTCAAATAATTATAAGAAATATCTGGGTATGATGGCCCAGATATACATGAGACCCTTAGAGCCAGCTGGAAAAAATCCTGAATGGATCCTCTTGTTTGCAGTAGTGCAGTGGGGCAGGGTATTTTTGTAAAGGTGGCCTCCAGGCATCCACGGCTTGAATCTCAGCACAATGGCTTTCTAGCTGTGTGTCCCAGCCTAAGTTATTTAAATGGATCTTCTTTGAGTTTTCTCATATATTAAATGGGGTAGTCAGAGGACCTATCTCACAAAGTGATGTGATAAGTAAATAGAGAAGCATTTGACAGTTGCAAGCACATAATATGCATCATTTAAGAATTAGGAAGAAAATATTTTATCAGAGGGTTTGGTGGGCAGGCGGTGGCATTTAGAAGTAAAAATTAATAATAAAGCCATGGGATTATTTTCTAGGACTGAAAATGCTATAACCGGGGGTTGGGTGTTGCCAGTTCCCAGCCTTTGATTTCTCTTTTCTTTCACAGTGATTTCTTACATCCGATTTGGACAGAGACTTTGATGCCAATTCATTTTTCACAGAACTGATCTAAGTTTGCTAAGGGGGATAGACTTCATGACAAAGGGACTATTTATTGTCAAAGACCATTTGGGGACATTGTAATCATTTCTCAAATAAAGTATGAAATGTATGAGTTTTTAAATATTTATCAGATATAATGTTTTATTTTTATGCATAATATATTCTCTGGTTATCTTTAGATAACCGAGCCAAGAGAAAACTAAGCACTCATGCTGCAGAAATTGTAAAGAGCTGGGTTGATCAGTTATGGCATCTATATTAGATGGCATTATTTATGAGCATTAGCTATTATCACTTTATTAACAATCACATAAAAATAAAGCAATGAGGCAAAGATATGCAGTTTAAAGGCTAAGTATCAGTAATATTAGATTCTCGCTTGGCCAGAACCTACAGTAAAAATTATATCATAGAATTTTAAATATGAAAAAGATTATAGAATCCATGTAGTCTAACCTTCATGATTTCACATTTGAGTAACCTTAGGTACCTAGTAGTAAGCATAAATTAACTAGGAGAAACCAGCTATGATATTAAAGAATTCCAATAAGAAGCCAGGACCCTGAACTCTCTGTCCAGTAGTGTTTTTTTTTTCCTTTTAAATTATTCCAAACCACCTCTGCACGGTTCAACATTTCCCCTTCTGAATTAACATGGGTTGATGATTAAATTGAATGATATGTTTCCTTTTACACATAATAGGTGAAAAACATTAGGTCACCTCTGATAAAATGCTCACTATCTTTTTTGGCTCGTTGCCTTTATGTATTTTTCAAATGATTTATTGTACAGTGATCCTCAATGATTTGTGTCAGCTAGGATGTAAAGGGATAGAGGGCTCAGCTGCTAAATTAGCAAAGCCATTAGTAACAACATTAAAATATCCCCATAAATGGAGATGGCAGAAAGGATTTTTTTTTTTTTTTTGCCTGTGACCTTTTCCTTTTGCATCATTGCTTCAAAACACATTGTCACCTTCCTTTCTTGAAAGAGACCCAGCAGATCATATCTTTGCTGTTGGCACTTCTTAGAGATGAGCATTTTGAAAATACCAAGTTGAACTTCAGCACTGTCAGTCCTAATCTGAGCTTTAAATGCCACATCACTGCAGGCAAATGGTGTACACTTAGGAGAAAGAAAGTGCTGATTATATATATCGTACTAATGCTACTTTATGGATGAGTAAGATGCCATTCGTGTGTCTCAGTCATTTTGTCCAAGGATCTGTCTTGTGGGACAGGCATATCCGCTGCCTGATGGAGAATGGCTCCTTGAAGATCAAACTGCATTGGCATTTCACTCGATGTGCAAATAGCACTCCACCCTGTTTCAGTCCCGATGTCTCAAAAGCCAGGCTGCTTGCCCTTAGAAATTCCTAATGATGCTTAAGAGCGACACGGGTCTTTCTTTCTTTCTTTCCTTCTTTCTTTCTTTCTTTCTTTCTTTCTTTCTTTCTTTCTTTCTTAATTTATTTTTTCTTTTAACAATTTTTTTTTGAACACAAATAGTATACATTTAAACTATATTTGGTGCCCTCTCCCCCCGACCCCGTTTTCCCTTCCCCCCTCCCACCAATGGTTGTCCAGGGTAACCATGTCATCTTCATAATTTTACACATATTCAGATGTAGACCCTCATTAATCAAGATCAGCCTTCCTCCTCTCCTATCTTTCCATTCAAACTTTGCTGATATTTCCCCTCCATTATCTGGAGTCCCACTGGTATCCTCTGTGTTTCCTACTTTGGGCATATTAGAGGAAATGTATGTACCTTCTCCTTCTGTGCTTGGCTGATCTCACTTAACATAATGTTCTCCAGGGCTTTCCATCTTCTTGCAAATGATATAATTTTGTTCTTCTTTATGGCTGAATAGAATTCCATTGTGTGTATTTCCCACAGTTTTGCTATCCATTCATCTGTTGATGGTGATCTGGGTTGGTTCCATATTTTGGCTATTACAAATTGTGCTGCTATGAACATAGGTATGCATATGTTGCTGTAGTTCTCTGAATTCAACCCCTTTGGAAAGATACCCAGGAGTGGTATAGCTGGATCATATGGTGGATCTATTCCCACCTTTCTTAGGAATCTCCACACAGATCTCCATAGTGGCTGAACTAGTTTGCATTCCCACCCACAGTGTAAGAGAGTTCCTTTTTCCCCACATCCTTGCCAGCATTTGTTGTTATTTGATTTCTTTATGCTTGCGACTCTGACTGGGGTTAGATGGAATCTCAGTGTAGTTTTGATTTGCATCTCCCTGATGGCCAGTGATGTAGAACATCTTTTAATGTATCTATTGGCCCTTTGTATCTCTTCTTTTGTGAAGTGTCTACTTAGTTCATTTGCCCATTTCTTGATTGGGTTGTTTGTTTTACCATTCTGATAGGGGGCTAATATCCAGAATATACAAAGAGCTCAAAAGACTCTACACTAGCAAAACGACACGGGTCTTTTACAAAGCCATGCTAATGAGAAGAGTCTGAATGTTGGCAAGAGTCGCTGTATGTCAAGTTATTTAATCATAATTCTACTATTTTCCCTTTGCTTCAAGATTAAGTAGTTCTGGGGTCAAGTGGCCTTCCCCAATTCACTGCCTTGTAAACTTCCTTTCCTTCTCAAACACCCCTTTTCCCTCAACCTTCTCTAACTTCCCCAGGCAATTAGTGATCCCCGTCTCTAGGATACATAAGCACATCCACTGCCACGTTAGCAGCATGTGTCCCCAGGTGGGTGTGCGTCATTATTTGTTTGCTGTATTATTATTATCTATCTTTACCCTGTCGAAGTGCACCACCTGGGTCTTACCCTAGCTTTGTATCCTGCTTCAGAAGGACTTACCAAGCACTATCCCAAACAGTTGGCCCTTTAGCAATATAGTATGCATTTGAATAATTAATTAGAGAAACCTCAAATACTAGAGCCATGACAGTAAATAATATTAAATATTAAACAGAACAACAGTCTGTGTTGTAACACTAACCCTAAGCCCAACCCTAACCCCTAACTCCTAACCCCTAACTTCTAACCCTAACCTTAACCCCAGCCTAACCCCTAACCCTAACCCCTAACCCTAACCTTAACCCCTACCTTAACCCTAGCCTAACCCCTAACCCTAACCCTAACCCCTAACTCCTAACCCCTAACCCTAACCTTAACCCCTACCTTAACCCTAACCCTAACCCCAATGCTAACCTAACCCCTAACCCTATCACCAAATCACACACACACACACACACACACACACACACACACACACACACACACATATAATTAGGTTCACAATCCCTTCTATAAAATTCTTGAGAGTGGATATTTCAAAATTCAGAATTTTTAGTGAATTTTAAAATGTAACAGGTGTAAACTCTTACCTTGATCTCATATTTTTGTGGCATAAATATGAAGATTCATTCTCACACAAACAAAACACAAATAGTCTCATTGATTTAGATTAGGTTTTGCCACCAAACGAGTTTGCCACAAATGCATGGAATGGGTTTCATAGATTTAGGATTGTAGAATTGTAAAGAAGGGCCATGGGCCTGTATAGCAAAATCTATTTTGATGTTTCATTGAATTTCTCTCTTTGGATGTGCTGGATTTGGGGCAAGAAATTGAATTTCTCAAAATACTATTTTATTTTGTTTGCAAAAATATCATAACAAAATGCAGTTTATGTCTGTAATTTGAATTTTTGTTTATTAGCAAACTCTTTATTCCCTATAAAAATGTAAATTAGTCTGCTTTTATTTATCATGTTAGCAAATTAACAAACTGGCAAGAAAAACTGGCAAAGATAAAATTATTTGAAAGGCCAGCTGTATTGATCTTTTTAAAAGGAATTTCAGAATAATAGAATTTTCTCATCACATTTATATAAAAAAGTCATTTATGATGAGTTCATTTATGAACTCATAAAGCAAATATACCCACTAACAGATTATATTTAACCCTGTCATTGTTTCTATATTCAATATTTAAACACAAGATAATTTTACAGTGAATCTGTGTTTTAAAATATGTTTTAGCTGGGCATGGTGGCGCACGTTTGTAATCCCCACGCTTGGGAGGTGGAGACAGGAGGATCATGCAGGTTCAAAGCCAGCTGTGCTGACTTAAGAGACCCTGTTTCCAAATAAAAAGTATAAAAATAGTTCTGGGAGTGTAGCCCCAAGGTAGAAGGGCTTCCAGGAACCCCAGTACCACCAAAATAAAAAAAATAAATAAGTTTTAGAGCTAGGCATAGTGACATATACCTATAATACCAGTACTTGAGAAGCTGAGACGGGAGGATCACATGTTTGCAACCAGCCTCATCAACTGAGGCCCTTGACATCTTAGTGAGACCCTGTTTCCAAATAAAGATAAAATAGGGCAGGGGGTTTGGCTTGGAGGTAAACAGTCTCTAGGTTCAATCCTTAGTACCACACACACAAATATATATTTAATAAACATATTTTATATACTTAATATATAAATATATTAAGTATATGTTAGTAATACAGTAATACTATATTAAATACATATTAATATATTGAATATATATATATATAGTGTATGTATGTTTAGAATCAGGCATGAAAGTGCATGTCTGTAATCCCAGTACTTGGGAGGCTGAAACAGAAGGATGGGATGGCAGGTTCACAGCCAACTTCAGCAATTTAGTGAGGCCCTCTGCAACTTAGTAAGACCCAGTTTCAAAATAAAAAAATTTTTAAAACAGGGCTGTGGGTATATCTTAAAGGTAGAATGACCTGGGGTTCAATCCCCAGTATTACAATAAATAAATAAATAAACAAGTTGTATTATTCTTCAGGTATATAAGGACAAAAGATCAGGAGGTGGTTACCATTGAAAAGAGTGTTTGCTGCTATGCCCTGCCACAGGGCAGGAGGTCTGAGGTCCCTCCGGAGGCAAAGGGAGCAGGGGAAAGGAGAAGGTGGGTGAGAGCCTGTGGTGTGGTTTCCATGGGAAGGAACAGGAAAGGCAGGATCAACAGGCTTAGCACTGGCTAGATAAAATCAGAAATGATTTCAATGGCTCTGGGGTGTCCTTTCTTAGCTGTCTGGTTCCTGGCCCTTGGTGAATCTGTGTGTAGGTAGAGGCCCAGAGTATGAGGGCCTGATAAGGAGGTGGTTGGAGTGGTTTTGGGATTGATTCGTTAGCCTGTGAAGAGCACTCTAGCTCACCAGAGTCTTGCTATCTTCACAAATTACTCAGTCCTTGGGAGGGGCAATCCCTCCAGTGTGGACAAGGTCCCAAGATGTCATAGCATCAAACACAGGAACTGGAAGATGTATTACAGTCTATAAATGCATACAATTTTTTCACATTTAAAGCAACTATGGTTCTAGAAGAATTATATCTTTGCTTTCTTTATTTTGTTTTATTATAGCCTTTTCTTATTTTATCCCAAGAACAGTCACTGGAAAGTTGGTGGAGGTCTCTCCAGAGGCAAAGATGACCTCTACCTGAATCTTCCAGGTTCCTAACTCCTAACATTTATAGAGAAAGAGTAGCTAGCGGGATGAACTAGGGTGGAGTGGAGGCAGGGTTACACACTTTCACCCCAGTTTTTCTTGTGATTGCACACTGCCCTTGCAAGTTTCTAATCATGGTATTTTATACATCACATATCTTGATAGCATCTTAGATCTCCACCCAGGGGTGTGTGTTTACTATTATGAAGCTAAGGTCATTTCTTAGTCACCAAAGTCTTAATGACTGAAGTATCTAATGTGCATGGTCCCTAAAGGACTATTTCCTCCAGATGCCTTGTGGTTATCTTGAGGTTTTTGTTGCTTTTTTTTTCCCCAGCCAATCAGCTAGCTATTGGGTAAGGTCTCCGGAGTGAGGTTATGAGTGGGGTAGCTTTACAGCTGTTTGTTCTGCCTTCTGAAGGTTTATGGGCATTTCTCTCAGACTTAGTCTTCACTTGGTTTCCCTAAATTCCTATCTCGGAACAAATAAACTAGAATTATTACTTTTTAGGCTTCTTTTTTCATTTTCAGTTTAAAGGCTGAGTTTTCAAGATGTGATAGTGTTTGGCATACAGCCTCAGTGAATGTCAACCCTCTTTCCTTACCATACTTCCTCTTTCTCTCTTTTCATTCATTTCTTGAATATTTATTGAGAACCCACTACAAATAATCCTGGACACCAAGGATATACCTCTAAGTCTTCATGGAATAGAGTAATAGGGATTGCAGATATGTAATTACCACACACAGAAAAATCTTCTTAAACATAGAATAAATAAATTTAACCCCCTGAGATACAGGACAAAGTATCACAAGAAAGCATTATAACTACATTAGTTTTCATTCAAAAGCAATTTAAGATACTATAAAACCATGAGAGTAGCTTAGCAATTTTCTGTTTTTCCCAGATAGCTTGTTCCTTTTTCAGCTTTTGTTCAATAAACCATTAAGTAGGTTTTTTTTTAAATAGATGCAACCCTTTTCAGCACGTGATCATTTCAAACCCTAATACTGAGTGAGATACTATAAAACTGGGGGCAACGCAGTGTTGGATACTATGAATGCAGGGTCACCAATTAAGAGCTGCCTTTCAGGCAAATCACTGATGGAGCAGAGACCCCTTTGATCCTGTGATTGGGGAGGTCACAGGTATCTTCAACCCTGTGCTGCTGGCCAAGGAAAGCTTCCTTCATCCTCCACATCAGCCTTGTGTTTTGGGTAGTGCGCCCGACCGCACATGGTCAGGATACGGTGCTGCAGAAGCAAAAGACAGTAACAGCATCAGCTCTAGTGCCTGCCCCTCCCTCCTTCCTTCTTGCTTTACCTTCTTCCTTAAGTAGCAAAATGGGCTGGCATCATATGATCTCTGTTCTAAAGTGGAAGAAATAATTATTTTTATAAATGTCATCAATCCTTGTCTAAGAGAGAGCTTAAAAGTGTATTTAATCTAGCCACTTATTTATGGATATGCAAAAATAAGAATAATGTTAGTTCCCTATAAATCATCAGTTCATCACAGAAGTGCACAGGCTTGTCATAAATGCATTCCAAATAAGAGAGCCTTTTAAAATTCATTCTAGTTTTTTATTGAAACATAGTATTTGTATACATTTATGAGGTACAGTGTGTTTTTTTATTCCAGTTACAATATTGCATTTAGAAGAAATAGCCTTTGATATTTTGTGGCACAGTGGGGTATAAATAATAATATAACAATAATAAATAATGCAATACATATCTCAAAATGGTTAGAAAAAAGGATTTTAAATATACTTATCAAATAATCTTTATATAAAACAGTATCTCAGCTATATTAGGAACTATATTTTAACCAATCTATCTTCATTCTTCTTTCATAGATAACCTTTCTGTTCTTTTTTTAATAACTCAGCTTCTGAATAGATAACTTTGCTCTTTGATATGTTCACTATTAAATTACTTGTACAATATTGCAACAGTATTATTCAGTAGAAACAAGTTCTTTTTCCTTTTTTTGTAATAGTAGTACTTTGTCTGAGACATTTGGGCATATATCTTCCAAATATGACAAAGTTTCTAATAAAGATGTGTCTCCCTGATTGTCAGAGGTCCCTGACTAGGCAGAGATGTTTGGAACGATCACAGTGTCTTCAGTTTTACTTTTCTAATAATGTCGCCTTTCAGTTTCTTACTGAAGGAGCTGCTTGAGCTTGCTTCTTTGTATTATAGCCCAGATGCCTTCTTGGAGCTCGGGATAATGGGTCTATTTTATTTCCATCAGTTTTTGATCCTGGCAATAATATTGAACTCTAAATTAGGATGAAACCTTTGTTTAAGATTCCTTGAGATTAGAGAGCTAATGTTGTCTTAAATTCCAATTAAATGCTGCCTTAACTAGTACTGGCCCTTAAGATTAGTCATGGTAGAGCCAAAGCTTCCAGGGAATCCCTCTGCCCACCTTCCTAACCCCACACCCATCTTTCCACTAACGCAGTCTGGTAGGCTTAGTGTTTCTCAGAATTTGATCTGCGAATTTC